>NC_069500.1:1124959397-1125275397 GCF_027579735.1 Bombina bombina
TGCCTTCCAGACAGCAGGTGATGTATATTGTTTTTTGCAAACTGTCTCAAAATAAATGGTGTGCTAAACATTCTTGCCTACCTGATATTATGTCTCTTTCTTCAGGAATTTTTTTCCGTCATATTCATTATGTTATTTGCATATAAATTATATTCATCTAATTATTTATATTATATTGTTTATTATTATTATCCCTTGCTTTACTAAATATTATTTTAACTGTTGAATTTGTTAATGTTATAGTGGTCGTGCCGCGGAGGCTCTGGCTTCCTCTGCTGCACATGCGTTGTTACTTCCCTTAGCTCTCCATGCGACTTAGAAATTTACAATCATGGGAAAAGAGGCAGAAAAGGGATCAATGTCTCTTTAAACCTGAACCCCATGCTTTCCATTCTGTCCTTTCAGTGTGCTAAAATATGCAAAATATTAAGCCTCCTGTCCTGCCAAAAATTCAGATGATTCTATTGGCGCCTAAATAAACTAGATTTTATTAAAGACAAAAGGCAAATATTTTCCCTCCCATCCCTACCCGAAACAAAAAAAAAACAATGAAAAAAAACGATGTTCTTTCAATTGTCGCTGTTGTAATGACCTTTGTTCTCCCTAGGTTTTAAAGGTACTGGTAGCAGTGTTATTTCTCTCTTTCTCTCTCTCTCTCTCTCTCTCTGTTTTCTTCCAGCTTAACAGACCTTTGACTCTTTTCCACCTGTTGACATTTGCACTTTGTTTGTCATGAGCTTCTTCAAGATGTTTCCAGTTTTTCTTCAGTGGAACCTTCTTCTTCTGTCTCCATAAAGTTTTCCAGTTGGGGGGATTATTTAGGCACCAAGCTTAGAACAATCTGAATTATAAATGCAGCACTAAGAAAACACCCTTGGAAAATGGTTTATGTAAATGTTTGTAATTGCAAAATATTCATATGCCTGTTTTGTTATGGTAACGTAGTCTCTCTGGATATAATGAAAGGTGTCTGAATGGTTGTCTGTGGTTGTTCTGAGATGTTCTAGAGATGTGGTCAGGATTACCACTTTTGCCCAGCATGCTAAATTCAAATTAAATCACAGATGTACAACTAGAGAACTTGTCTGCCTGTCCACTGCCCGTATTAAACAAAGGACAAGGATATCCTTGTGCAATGCCACCCCCTTCTATCACATGACTGTTAATCACCCGTAACAAATGAAGGGGCTTCTTAACCTGAGGTATGCATGCTTACATGAGCCCTTCAAGGGCTCTAAATCAGCTCTCATTGTTTGTTAAAAGGAGCCCATAGATTCTTTTTCCCTTGTGAAGTATAATTTTGAAGTTGCATATCACTATTTCAAAATTGACATGGTGACCTTGATTGCATTTCTCTTTTATTTCTATTTATTTGTAAGTTGTTTTTTGTATTAGTTTTTTGCATATATTACAGTGGACTAGTTTAAAGAGCACTAAGAAGTGAACAGTTACAAGATAGACACAGCTCCATCAATTGTAAAGACAGGCGGTGACAAGTTTTGGATACAACTTTTTATGAATTCTCCAATATCTGAGTTATTTTTTTCATGATAAAATTCTTTCATGAAGAGATATATTGAATCTAAACCATTGTTAGCCTCTTTGGTTCTTAGATGGGATTTGTCTGTGCTTTTTATTCATTGTTCTTCCTCAGTGCCTCTTTTCTATAGGTATTAATAGGACAGAATTTCTTTTATTTTTGTAAAAAAAAGTCAGATAGTTATAAACCAGATTAGAAATGAACCTCAAAAGAAGAAAAGCTTTTCTTTGTATTATCATCATCATCAGTTTTTTTTTATAATTTAGAAATTTAAAGTCTGTAGTGGAGTTTTGGGCACTGCACTTTTTCACATGTTATGGGGCTTTACATATATGTTCTTTTTAATTGGGCAAGGGGTAAAAGGCAGACTTTCATTTCTAAAATAACTATCAACTACTAAATATTCCACCTACAAATTTAAAAAATAAATACAAATTAATAATTTATAATACATATATATATTAATTTATATATTCTATTCTTTTACATTATATATATATATATAAATAATATATATAAACAATATAGATAGATATACAGTAGATAGATATGGATAAATATACATATTAGTAAGTTTTGAGCTATACATAGACTATTTAAGACTTGCAACATGCTATCTTTTATTTTATCTTAACAGAGCTTTTAGCAATGTTGATGAGCCTACTCCAACTTGATAATTCTCATAATATTTGACCCAAATATGTGAAAAAATAGCCAAGTAGAATTCCTTAGAGGGAAATATGCTTGTTGGATCTTATTTCAATTGCAAAGCGAATAATGTATTGAGCTATCACATAAATAACCTATCCTACTTGTTACCACAGAGGCATGAATATTGATAAACAAGTTTTAAAAACATATATTTGTTGTGCAGCTGAATAACAATTACGCACATAGCATTGGTGGGGACAAAAATGATGATTTCATTTTTTAAATACCTTGTTTTGTTCCCTCTTAAAAGTTGCATTCTGGTCCTCTCAAAGGGGGGGGGGGGATAGTTTAGCATTGTGATCGGAATGCTTCAGTGTTCAGTCACAATGTGCTATTCACTTTATCATGAAGATTGCTCATGTACAATTGTTTTCTATACGCTTCCATGTCACAATAAAATTTACAAGCACAGGTTGTAAACTCTGGGTTGAATAGCCAGTGATATTAGCAAATTAATCACATGTGATCTTAAAAATATATAATTGAATATGGCAATGTCTATGTTTAAGTCCAAACCAGGTTCTACATTGTCTCTGTATGTATTGCTATCATTGTCTACAGTTAAGGTCTATAATACTGATTTTTTTTTATTTCAACAGACAGATTTGTAAAAGGGGGGGGGTCACCACTTTTAAATTGAGCTGTCACATGGCCCTGCCATTAGTAGATGACTAAAATAAATAGGACATTCATCTACCTAATTTACATACAGGTAGATTACGAGTTGTGCATTTGTTTTTTAATGCGGAAAAAAATGGTAATTTCAGCGTTAAAACAGCAACGCAGCCATTACAAGTCTTGTCGGTATAGCTGTACCGCAAGCCTTTTAGCCTGTAACGCAACGTCAGTCCCGCACTCGTAAAAATGACGTTTTTTCATGGGACTTCCATAGTGCTGCCATTACAAGTTTTGCAGTGAGGCTAAAAAGCTTGCATTACACCCTATAACGACAAGATCCGTACCGCCATCTGAGAGCAGTAGTTATGAGTTTTACGCAACAAAACTGTTACATAAAGCTCATAACTAAACTGTTACAAAGTATACTAAACACCCATAAAGTACCTATTAACCATTAAACCGAGGCCCTCCCGCATCAAAAATACTATATTAAAGTTATTAACCCCTACTCTGCCGCCCCCAACATCGCCGCTACTAATACAATTTATTAACCTCTATTCTGCCACTCCCCGACCTTCTCACCACTATAATAAAATTATTAACCCCTATTCCACTGCTCCCCGATACCGCTGCCACTATAATAAATCTATTAACCCTTAAACCTGCAAGCCCCCCACAACGAAATATACTAAATTAAACTATTAACCCCTAAAATGAAAGCCTCCACATTGCAATAAACTAATTTAAACTAGAAACCCCTAAACCTAACGCCCCCCTAACTTTATATTAAAATTAGAATTTCCCTATCTTAAATTCACCCGACATAAAAATGTCTGGTGAATCTTGTATTGGGAAGATCCGATGTTATGGCATTATCATTTACAACCTTTGCTACTGGAAAGTGTCCAATATAGAACCTATTAAACTTTTTGCAAGGAACTGATAACCTGAGATGTTTCGTTGATAACCAAACTAAATCACCAGGTGAGTATGTGGGAGATTGTCTATGCCTAAAATCGTAATACTTCTTATGTCTGATTTGAGCTTGTTTAATGTTATCAGCAAGTAAAGTGAAAACTTCCACCATTGTGTTAGTAATGTCATTTACAACTGGACAATCACTTTGATTGTCAGGAAACAAATGGAAGGCTGGGTGGTATCCATAATTGGCATAAAATGGTGTTGTTTTGATTGACGAGTGATGGGTATTATTGTGAGCAAATTCGGCTAATGGAAGTAGAGATGTCCAATTATCATGGAATTGATTTGTATAACACCGGAGATAGTCTTCTAACAACTGGTTAGTTTGCTTTATTTGCCCGTTGGTTTGGGGATGAAACGTGGTAGATAATTGGTGGTTTATCTTCAAGATCTGACTCATTTGTTTCCATACACCGGAGGTAAACTGGGTACCCCTATCAGTTGTTATACTAGTTGGTATCCCATGTAGTTTGACAATGTTGCTGATGAGTAAATTTACGGTTTCTATACTGGTTGGTAACTTGTGGAAGGGAATGAAATGTGATATTTTTGTGAATAAATTGACCACCACCATAATGGTATTATTTTTTTCTGATTGAGGTAGTTCTGCAATAAAGTCAATGGCTATATCCTGCCATGGTCTTTCTGGAATAGGAAGGGACATTAAATAACCAGCTGGTTTTGTCCTTTCTAATTTAGAAGTAGTGCAGGTGTCACAAGTTTCAATGTGATGTTTAAAGTCTTTGAGCATATTAGGCCACCAATAGGATCTATTCAATAAAAGCAGTGTTTTGTTAGCACCAGGTTGTCCAACTAGTTTTGACTCATGAACTGTTTCTAGAATTGAAATATCAAACAGAAACAGATGCGCCACATGGCCCAATATTGTAGGTTCCAAAGAATGGTAGATTTTGCTATATAATTGCACTCACATGTGATGGAGCACTTCAATTGGTGCAAGTGACACAGTCTGGGATCTATAACAGTCACCCAGCAGACCGACCTCCCGACTTGTTACAGGGTCTGTGTGAGATAGAAAACACAAAAAAGCCTATATGGCCTAGTATTGTATGGCTAGAGTGATTCCACACCAGATAATTGTATAAGATTTTAAACTCACATTTGGTGAAGCATCTCCAATGATGCTATAGAGACAAGCTGGGATCAATTCAGTCACCCAACAGACTTAGATCATGGCATAAAGCATACAATAGTCCTCTTGATGGTCTATAGGTCAGTCATATCCTCAGATAATAACCAATTCAAAGGCAGCTAGTGTTTTTAGTAAACGTTAAAATCACTTTAATAAAATAATGATAAATTGCGACGCGTTTCTCAGTCTCAGACTGTTTCTTCAGGCATAATAAAATAGTTTACAAACACTTGCTATATATTCCTAAACAAACCACTTAACATAATTGGTAACACTTGTTGTGGGAGTGATCTATGACATCATCAGTATCCTAGCTACTGATATGTTTTATCAACAAATGTAACACAGTATTGTATGCTATAAATCAAACAATGCACATCAAAATTTACAATATATAGGTTAAATAAAACAATGTACATCATAACTTGCAGTACAAATGTTAATCACAAAATTGGTTTAAACAGCATAAATACATACAAGATTGTAGCAATTCATATCTTTCCCCATATCCAGTGAAATTTATATCATACTACTCAGTCATAGATGATCGCTGTCTCTATTCCTATGTAGTATCTAAACTGAGTATGTCTTAAATCTTGATCATCTTTACTCCATTGTTTGTTGGCTTATTTGTTTTTTAATATCTCATCCTTCGCTGTCAATAGCCCCAATATAAATGCGATGTGAGAGTAACTATGCTTTTCTTAAGCATTTGTGTTATACGTTAAGAGTACAGCTTTTTGATCTGTTGCTACGCAAGATTGTGATTTCATATTGTGGGCGAGTACTCACCCCAAGAGAACTATTAGTCAGTTTTATATTTTTATAAAAATTTAGAAGTTCATTTACTTTATTTTGTTAAAACCGCCAGCTGAAATTCTAAATGGCGTTTATGCTGCGCTAGTGCGCATGTATGCGGCGCCAATGTGTATGTTGTTGATGTTGCCAGGGAAACCATAGCCTTATTCAATTACACGTTATGCATGTGAGAGCGCTGCTAGTGATAGGTTAGTTTGATCTTATAGGTAATATTGGCTATTCGCTTAGTCTATCAGGGGTGTAAATACTCACTATTAATCAAGAGCAGTACATTTCGCTGCATATCAAAATCTAGCGACCATATCAGTCCCATTGTCAATAATAACCACCATATCATAATGGGATATTAATGGCAAACAAATAATAAAAGAGCAGTGCCATATTTGCTGCATACCAAGTCTAACGACCATATCCTTCCCATTGTCAATATAAGCCACCATATCATAGTGAGATATAAATGGCAGACATATAATGATCTAGTAATATGTTTAGTGCATATGATTAATTTGGATGTTTGTTATCCAAAGTGATACATACTGCTGTATGATGTTAGTACGGCTAAGTGCTGTTCATAATAGATCAAACAATAATTATTATGGAACTAGTAGTGTTATGACTCGATAGGTATATATCTATTAGTGTCATTCCTCTATAAACTATAGCTATGTGTATTTACTTAAATATCCTGTGTGTCTAAGGGGATGTATATCTATTGATGTCAAATATTCTAAACTATGTATGACTGGTGATTATGTTTTCATAATATTATTAATGATTAAAGTCCTTATAAGGATCTCATACGTGTATAGATAACAATTGTGCTATAGTGACATTTATAGTATAAACCGTGTAATATTAAAAATTAATGTATTATACAAGTCTATATAAATATAATAATAAATCCTAATGTGTCATTTATATATCATGTATATGTGTGTCAAGTGAGTGTATTATCGATAAATAAATAAGTAATAATCTTATAAGTGGTAAATATGCTCAATTAATTTTTATCTTTGTGATTGGGAGGGTATATCTATATGTATATAGATGTGTGTGTATAAGTGTCAATTTTATGTTAATAGAACTACAAGTTTATTATTGAGGTGTTATGGTGGGCTTGATAGACCTTTACAGATCAAATGCTGCTAGATCTACGCACTCATTCAGACCCTCAGGAACTAGAGCATGTAGCTTGTGAATCCAAAATGTTTCTCTACGACGTAAAGTAAGCATGGGATTGTGACTGTTCCGTGGTACTTGCTCTATAGGTAAGATATGGACCGATTTGGAGCCACCTTTATGTGCATAAGCACAGTGCCTTGATAGGCTATGTTTGAGGAATTTTCTTTTTATATTATATTTGTGTTCACTCCATCTCTTCTTTATGGTTCGGGAGGTGCTCCCTACATATTGGACCCCACAAGTACAGCTAATCAGATATATTACGTACGTTGATTCACATGAGAGTCTCTTGGTGATCTTAAATTGTTCACCCGTTTGATAGGAGCAGAACGTGTTGGTACCAGCTGTCACCACTTTGCACATATTGCATCTTGGCTTGAGACATTTATATACTCCATTTTTGGGCATAAAATTGCCCAAAAAAGTCCTATTAGGACCTGTGACCCGATTCTGTTGTAATACTTTGTCTCTCACTATCTTACTAGGGGCCAATTTGTTTTTAAGTGTAGGGGCTCTCCTATAGACTATTCTAGGCTTCATAGAGACAGAATTTTTAAGAAATGGGTCATCACATATGATGGGCCAATGTTTTGTAATAATATTGCTAATTTCTCTGTATTGGCTACTATAGCCTGTGATAAAAAGTGGTGTTTTACATGACTCATCGTTTCTTTCTCTATTAGTTTTAACCTTCAATTTGGTTTGTGACAAATATTTATTTCTGTCATCATGAAGGGCTCTTAAATATCCTTTTTGTACTAAATCAGAGGGATACCCTTTTTCTATGAATCTATCTTTAAGAATCATTGGCCTAGATTTGGAGTTTGGCGGTAGATGGGCTGTTAACGCTACGCGGGCTTTTTTCTGGGCGCACCATAAAATTAACTCTGGTATCGAGAGTCCAAAAAAATGCTGCGTTAGGCTCCAAAAAAGGAGCGTAGAGCATTTTTACCGCAAATGCAACTCTCGATACCAGAGTTGCTTACGGACGCGGCCAGCCTCAAAAATGTGCTCGTGCACGATTCTCCCATAGGAAACAATGAGGCTGTTTGAGCTGAAAAAAAAACTAACACCTGCAAAAAAGCAGCGTTCAGCTCCTAACGCAGCCCCATTGTTTCCTATGGGGAAACACTTCCTACGTCTGCACCAAACACTCTAACATGTACCCCGAGTCTAAACACCCCTAACCTTAAACTTATTAACCCCTAATCTGCCGCCCCCGCTATCGCTGACCCCTGCATATTATTATTAACCCCTAATCTTCCGCTCCGTAAACCGCTGCAACTTACATTATCCCTATGTACCCCTAATCTGCTGCCCCTAACACCGCCGACCCCTATATTATATTTATTAACCCCTAACCTGCCCCCCACAACGTCGCCGCCAGCTACTTACAATAATTAACCCCTAATATGCCGACCGCAAAGCGCCGCCACCTACGTTATCCTTATGTACCCCTAATCTGCTGCCCCTAACACCGCCGACCCCTATATTATATTTATTAACCCCTAATCTGCCCCCCTCAACGTCGCCGACACCTGCCTACACTTATTAACCCCTAATCTGCCGAGCGGACCTGAGCGCTACTATAATAAAGTTATTAACCCCTAATCCGCCTCACTAACCCTATCATAAATAGTATTAAACCCTAATCTGCCCTCCCTAACATCGCCGATCCAATCAGCCAATCAGATTGAGCTCGCATTCTATTGGCTGTTCCAATCAGCCAATAGAATGCGAGCTCTATCTGATTGGCTGATTGGATCAGCCAATCGGATTGAACTTGATTCTGATTGGCTGATTCCATCAGTCAATCAGAATATTCCTACCTTAATTCCGATTGGCTGATAGAATCCTATCAGCCAATCGGAATTCGAGGGACGCCATCTTGGATGACGTCCCTTAAAGGAACCGTCATTCGTCGGGAGACGCCGGAAGAAGAGGATGGATCCGCGTCGGCTGCTTCAACATGGACCCGCTCCGCACCGGATGGAAGAAGATCGAAGATGCCGCTTGGATGAAGATGTTTGCCGGTCCGGATGTCCTCTTCTTGCCGGATAGGAGGAAGACTTTGGAGCCTCTTCTGGACCTCTTCATCACCGGATGCCAGGACAGATCGGTGATACCTGTTGAGGTGAAGACAAGGTAGGAAGATCTTCAGGGGCTTAGTGTTAGGTTTATTTAAGGGGGGTTTGGGTTAGATTAGGGGTATGTGGGTGGTGGGTTGTAATGTTGGGGGGGGGTATTGTATGTTTTTTTTTACAGGCAAAAGAGCTGATTTTCTTGGGGCATGCCCTGCAAAGGGCCCTGTTCAGGGCTGGTAAGGTAAAAGAGCTTTTAAATTTATTAATTTAGAATAGGGTAGGGAATTTTTTTATTTTGGGGGTCTTTGTTATTTTATTAGGGGGCTTAGAGTAGGTGTAATTAGTTTAAAAATGTTGTAATATTTTTCTTATGTTTGTAAATATTTTTTTATTTTTTGTAACTTAGTTCTTTTTTATTTTTTGTACTATAGTTAGTTTATGTAATTGTAGTTATTTGTAGAAATTGTATTTAATTTATTTTATTGATAGGGTAGTGTTAGGTTTAATTATAACTTAGGTTAGGACTTATTTTACAGGTAATTTTGTTATTATTTTAACTAGGTAACTATTAAATAGTTCTTAACTATTTAATAGCTATTGTACCTGGTTAAAATAATTACAAAGTTGCCTGTAAAATAAATATTAATCCTAAAATAGCTACAATGTAATTATAATTTATATTGTAGCTATATTAGGATTAATTTTACAGGTAAGTATTTAGCTTTAAATAGGAATAATTTATTTAATAAGAGTTAATTAATTTCGTTAGATTTAAATTATATTTAACTTAGGGGGGTGTTAGTGTTAGGGTTAGACTTAGCTTTAGGGGTTAATCCATTTATTATAGTAGCGATGAGCTCCGGTCGTCAGATTAGGGGTTAATAATTGAAGTTAGGTGTCGGCGATGTTAGGGAGGGCAGATTAGGGTTTAATACTATTTATGATAGGGTTAGTGAGGCGGATTAGAGGTTAATAACTTTATTATAGTAGCGCTCAGGTCCGCTCGGCAGATTAGGGGTTAATAAGTGTAGGCAGGTGTCGGCGACGTTGAGGGGGGCAGATTAGGGGTTAATAAATATAATATAGGGGTCGGCGGTGTTAGGGGCAGCAGATTAGGGGTACATAGGGATAATGTAGGTGGCGGCGCTATGCGGTCGGCAGATTAGGGGTTAATTATTGTAAGTAGCTTGCGGCGACGTTGTGGGGAGCAGGTTAGGGGTTAATAAATATAATATAGGGGTCGGTGGGGTTAGGGGCAGCAGATTAGGGGTACATAAGTATAACGTAGGTGGCGGTCGGCAGATTAGGGATTAAAAAAATGTAATTGAGTTGCGGCGATGTGGGGGGACCTCAGTTTAGGGGTGCATAGGTAGTTTATGGGTGTTAGTGTACTTTAGGGTACAGTAGTTAAGAGCTTTATGAACCGGCGTTAGCCCAGAAAGCTCTTAACTCCTGCTTTTTTCCTGCGGCTGGAGTTTTGTCGTTAGAGCTCTAACGCTCACTTCAGAAACGACTCTAAATACCGGCGTTAGGAAGATCCCATTGAAAAGATAGGATACGCAATTGACGTAAGGGGATCTGCGGTATGGAAAAGTCGCGGCTGAAAACTGAGCGTTAGACCCTATTTTGAGTGACTCCAAATACCGGCGGTAGCCTAAAACCAGCATTAGGAGCCTCTAACGCTGGTTTTCACGGCTAACGCCGAACTCTAAATCTAGGCCATAGATTGTTTCTTGTAGCTTTCTATTGTACTGCAATTCCGTCAAATTCGTCTGAATTGCCCATAAGGGACGTTCTTTTTCCAACAGTGATAGTGATTACTGCCATAATTTAAGAAGCTGTTACAATCCACCTTTTTAAAAAAGGTTTCCGACATGATATCACCAGTGGCAGAAAAATATAGCAGTAAATCCAAATATTCAATCATGTTAGGTTGAATATTACTCGTAAATTCCAAATCAAATTCATTGGAATTTAAAGAGTTGGTATATATATATTAGTGCCTCCTCATATGTGCTTTTAAACAAAAAGATCAAATCATCTATATAACGGCCATAGAACACCAGACCCGCACCCATAGGAGATCCATATACATGGGTCTCCTCAAATTTGCCCATATAAAGATTGGCAAAACTGGGTGCGAATCTGGTGCCCATGGCCGTCCCCTTCACCTGAAGGTAATACATACCCTGATAGAGAAAATAATTATGATGTAAAATTAACTGAATTAGCTCAGTAATGAATTGTTGTTGTCTAACCGGCATATAAATATCAGATGCCAAGTATGACTGGATCGCTCTTAATCCTTTGTCATGTGGGATGTTTGAATATAACGAGCTGACATCGCTCGTGATCCACCACAGATTCTGGTCAGTCTTAGTGATCCCCAGATTAGCTAACTTATTTATTAGATCAGTAGAATCTTTTATAAAAGATGGTAAGGTGATCACATGTTTCTGTAGAAATGAATCTACATATGCGGAAACATGGTCGGTGAGGCTATCAATGCCAGCCACTATAGGGCGGCCAGGAGGTTTGGTAGAGTTTTTGTGTATTTTGGGAAGATGATAATAGAAGGCCACACTCGGATTTTTCGGATAGAGATAATCTTTCTCCTTTTTAGTCAAGATGCCCTCATCAAAACCCTCAAAGAGGAGAGATAATAGTTGTTTTTGATACACATATGTGGGGTTACTAGGTAATGTCCTATAGTGGCTAGCATTGTTAAGAATATTATTGGCCTCCTGAATATAATCTGTGATATTCTGAAGGACTATTCCTCCGCCCTTATCGGCTTGGCGGATCACTAGGTCTTTGTTGTTACTTAAAGATTTAAGAGCAATACGTTCCCCAGGACTCAGGTTGTTTTTATATTTAGATCTTTTAGAGAGTTTCTCAAGATCTTTTAACACCATAGATTGAAAGATAGAAATGTGTGAGTTTTTGGTTCTATGTGGATTAAAGTTCGATTTTGGCTTAAAATCAGTATGGATGTAATTTTCAGTCAGTTGTTCCAGAAGAGTATCTGGTTCATACATGATTAAACCATATGTCAAACGCTCATTCATAGAGTCCACAATAATGGGTCTATTGGTTGTGTTTTTAAGATGTTTCTCAGCAAAATATTTTTGCAACTATAGTTTTCTTGTGAAGTTATTTACGTCCACAAATAATTGAAACATATTGGGACTGTTGGAAGGACTAAATGATAGACCCTTTCCCAAAACTCTAATTTCGTCATCTGATAGTTCAAAATTAGACAGATTATGTATCCCTTTTTTGTAATTTAACAGCTTTTCTTTTTTGAGGGTTGAGGATTTTCCTCTATTTCCCCGTTTCTGAGTGTTCTTTTTTGTCGCGGTGGTCGGGGGGACAGAGTCCACTGTTCTAGTTGCGAGCTGTGGCCCACATCTAAAAAAGGAGTGCGACAAATTCCTTCATCATATGGTGTAGGGAGATTACTCATATTATTATGACTTTCTATATTTAATGGTTGGTACCTGTTGTCTGATTCAAATGATTTATTCCTAATGTTAGGTTGGTGTGAGTGTTCAGACGGTTTTGGGAGATAGTAGCTACTTTTTTCCTTATAAACTGGTCTTTCATGGTAATTATTGGATGTTGCATTTTGAGGGCTTTCAACATAATGTTGATTATTCCCTCCATAAGGTTGACAGTTTAAATGGTTGCGGGAATTTTGTGGACTATCAACATAATGTTGGTTAGTCAATCTTGGAGGTTGATAATCTGAATGATTGCGTGACCCAGAGTAGCGATATTGATTAGAATCACCTCTCTGTTCATTCTCATAATTATGTTCAGTATGTTTGTTCCTATAGTCCTGTCCGTATGAGTGATTGGATTTGTGGTGATAGCTACCATTGTTATGGGATCTATCCGAAGAAAAATAATTATTATTACCTCTTTGTGAGTTTATATCATTGCATCCCATGTATGAACGGTCAATCTGTCTAGCTTTATAGGGTACCTGATGTTGTTTGTTATCTCTATAGGTATTGGGCTCATATGGATAGGGTTTATAATTTGTATTCCTGTCATGGCATACAGCATACAATAGTCCTCTTGATGGTCTATAGGTCAGTCATATCCTCAGATAATAACCAATTCAAAGGCAGCACGTGTTTTTAGTAAAAGTTAAAATCACTTTAATAAAATAATGATAAATTGCGACGCGTTTCTCAGTCTCAGACTGTTTCTTCAAGCATAATAAAATAGTTTACAAACACTTGCTATATATTCCTAAACAAACCACTTAACATAATTGGTAACACTTGTTGTGGGAGTGATCTATGACATCATCAGTATCCTAGCTTCTGATATGTTTTATCAACAAATGTAACACAGTATTGTATGCTATAAATCAAACAATGCACATCAAAATTTACAATATATAGGTTAAATAAAACAATGTACATCATAACTTGCAGTACAAATGTTAATCACAAAATTGGTTTAAACAGCATAAATACATACAAGATTGTAGCAATTCATATCTCTCCCCATTTCCAGTGAAATTTATATCATACTACTCAGTCATAGATGATCGCTGTCTCTATTCCTATGTAGTATCTAAACTGAGTATGTCCTAAATCTTGATCATCTTTACTCCATTGTTTGTTGGCTTATTTGTTTTTTAATATCTCATCCTTCGCTGTCAATAGCCCCAATATAAATGCGATGTGAGAGTAACTATGCTTTTTTTAAGCATTTGTGTTATACGCTAAGAGTACAGCTTTTTGATCTTTGATCTTTTTGATTGGGTCACGCAATCATTCAGATTATCAACCTCCAAGATTGACTAACCAACATTATGTTGATAGTCCACAAAATTCCTGCAACCATTTAGACTGTCAACCTTATGGACGGAATAATCAACATTATGTTGAAAGCCCTCAAAATGCAACATCCAATAATTACCATGAAAGACCAGTTTATAAGGAAAAAAGTAGCTACTATCTCCCAAAACCGTCTGAACACTCACACCAACCTAACATTAGGAATAAATCATTTGAATCAGACAACAGGTACCAACCATTAAATATAGAAAGTAATAATAATATGAGTAATCTCCCTACACCATATGATGAAGGAGTTTGTCGCACTCCTTTTTTAGATGTGGGCCACAGCTCACAACTAGAACAGTGGACTCTGTCCTCCCGACCACCGCAACAAAAAAGAACATTCGGAAACGGGGAAATAGAGGAAAATCCTCAACCCTCAAAAAAGAAAAGCTGTTAAATTACAAAAAAGGGATACATAATCCGTCTAATTTTGAACTATCAGATGACGAAATTAGAGTTTTGGGAAAGGGTCTATCATTTAGTCCTTCCAACAGTCCCAATATGTTTCAATTATTTGTGGACGTAAATAACTTCACAAGAAAACTATCGTTGCAAAAATATTTTGCTGAGAAACGTCTTAAAAACACAACCAATAGACCCATTATTGTGGACTCTATGAATGAGCATTTGACTGATGGTTTAATCATGTATGAACCAGATACTCTTCTGGAACAACTGACTGAAAATTACATCCATACTGATTTTAAGCCAAAATCGAACTTTAATCCACATAGAACCAAAAACTCACACATTTCTATCTTTCAATCTATGGTGTTAAAAGATCTTGAGAAACTCTCTAAAAGATCTAAATATAAAAACAACCAGAGTCCTGGGGAACGTATTGCTCTTAAATCTTTAAGTAACAACAAAGACCTAGTGATCCGCCAAGCCGATAAGGGCGGAGGAATAGTCCTTCAGAATATCACAGATTATATTCAGGAGGCCAATAATATTCTTAACAATGCTAGCCACTATAGGACATTACCTAGTAACCCCACATATGTGTATCAAAAACAACTATTATCTCTCCTCTCTGAGGGTTTTGATGAAGGCATCTTGACTAAAAAGGAGAAAGATTATCTCTATCCGAAAAATCCGAGTGTGGCCTTCTATTATCATCTTCCCAAAATACACAAGAACTCTTCCAAACCTCCTGGCCGCCCTATAGTGGCTGGCATTGATAGCCTCACCGACCATGTTTCCGCATATGTAGATTCATTTCTACAGAAACATGTGATCACCTTACCATCTTTTATAAAAGATTCTACTGATCTAATAAATAAGTTAGCTAATCTGGGGATCACTAAGACTGACCAGAATCTGTGGTGGATCACGAGCGATGTCAGCTCGTTATATTCAAACATCCCACATGACAAAGGATTAAGAGCGATCCAGTCATACTTGGCATCTGATATTTATATGCCGGTTAGACAACAACAATTCATTACTGAGCTAATTCAGTTCATTTTACATCATAATTATTTTCTCTATCAGGGTATGTATTACCTTCAGGTGAAGGGGACGGCCATGGGCACCAGATTCGCACCCAGTTTTGCCAATCTTTATATGGGCAAATTTGAGGAGACCCATGTATATGGATCTCCTATGGGTGCGGGTCTGGTGTTCTATGGCCGTTATATAGATGATTTGATCTTTTTGTTTAAAGGCACATATGAGGAGGCACTAATATATACCAAATCATTAAATTCCAATGAATTTGATTTGGAATTTACGAGTAATATTCAACCTAACATGATTGAATATTTGGATTTACTGCTATATTTTTCTGCCACTGGTGATATCATGTCGGAAACCTTTTTTAAAAAGGTGGATTGTAACAGCTTCTTAAATTATGGCAGTAATCACTATCACTGTTGGAAAAAGAACGTCCCTTATGGGCAATTCAGACGAATTTGACGGAATTGCAGTACAATAGAAAGCTACAAGAAACAATCTATGATTCTTAAAGATAGATTCATAGAAAAAGGGTATCCCTCTGATTTAGTACAAAAAGGATATTTAAGAGCCCTTCATGATGACAGAAATAAATATTTTTCACAAACCAAATTGAAGGTTAAAACTAATAGAGAAAGAAACGATGAGTCATGTAAAACACCACTTTTTATCACAGGCTATAGTAGCCAATACAGAGAAATTAGCAATATTATTACAAAACATTGGCCCATCATATGTGATGACCCATTTCTTAAAAATTCTGTCTCTATGAAGCCTAGAATAGTCTATAGGAGAGCCCCTACACTTAAAACAAATTGGCCCCTAGTAAGATAGTGAGAGACAAAGTATTACAACAGAATCGGGTCACAGGTCCTAATATGACTTTTTTGGGCAATTTTATGCCCAAAAATGGAGTATATAAATGTCTCAAGCCAAGATGCAATATGTGCAAAGTGGTGACAGCTGGTACCAACACGTTCTGCTCCTATCAAACGGGTGAACAATTTAAGATCACCAAGAGACTCTCATGTGAATCAACGTACGTAATATATCTGATTAGCTGTACTTGTGGGGTCCAATATGTAGGGCGCACCTCCCGAACCATAAAGAAGAGATGGAGTGAACACAAATATAACATAAAAAGAAAATTCCTCAAACATAGCCTATCAAGGCACTGTGCTTATGCACATAAAGGTGGCTCCAAATCGGTCCATATCTTACCTATAGAGCAAGTACCACGGAACAGTCACAATCCCATGCTTACTTTACGTCGTAGAAAAACATTTTGGATTCACAAGCTACATACTCTAGTTCCTGAGGGTCTGAATGAGTGTGTAGATCTAGCAGCATTTGATCTGTAAAGGTCTATCAAGCCCACCATAACACCTCAATAATAACCTTGTAGTTCTATTAACATAAAATTGACACTTATACACACACATCTATATACATATAGATATACCCTCCCAATCACAAAGATAAAAATTAATTGAGCATATTTACCACTTATAAGATTATTACTTATTTATTTATCGATAATACACTCACTTGACACACATATACATGATATATAAATGACACATTAGGATTTATTATTATATTTATATAGACTTGTATAATACATTAATTTTTAATATTACACGGTTTACACTATAAATGTCACTATAGCACAATTGTTATCTATACACGTATGAGATCCTTATAAGGACTTTATCATTAATAATATTATGAAAACATAATCCCCAGTCATACATAGTTTAGAATATTTGACAACAAAAGATATACATCCCCTTAGACACACACGATATTTAAGTAAATACACATAGCTATAGTTTATAGAGGAATGACACTAATAGATATATACCTATCGAGTCATAACACTACTAGTTCCATAATAATTATTGCTAGATCTATTATGAACAGCACTTAGCCGTACTAACAGCAGTATGTATCACTTTGGATAACAAACATCCAAATTAATCATATGCACTAAACATATTACTAGATCATTATATGTCTGCCATTTATATCTCACTATGATATGGTGGCTTATATTGACAATGGGAAGGATATGGGGGTCAATCCGATAAAAATCGTCGCCCGCAAAAGCTGGCGACGCCAATATTTGCGCGGGTTTGGTATCCTATATACGGCGTAACCTAGAAGTTACGCGCGTATATTTCTGCCGTCGCCCGTAGTTTTTTGGGCCATAGGCAGGTATACCAAACCAGCGCAGTTTGGTATCCAATATACAGCGTAAGGACTTACGTGGCGAAAATGGAGAAATCTTACTCCATTTTCACCTCGCCACAAAAAGCAGCCGTAAGAAGCCTTACGCTGAGTATTGGAGCCCCGTAACTCCCTAAACTGGCTGCTAAATAAACCTAACACCTAACGCATGTGCAATGTCTATCTACCTGTTAACAGCGATCTGCTAAATAAAACCTAACACCTAACGCATGCGCAATCTCTATCTACCTGTCAACCGCGATCCCCCGCCTCAATCCCTAATAAAGTATTTAACCCCTAAACCGCCGTCATCTACATAAACTAACCCCCTACTGTGAGCCCCTAAAACCGCCACCATCTAACTGATCTATCCCCTACTGTGAGCCCCTAAAACCGCCACCATCTAACTGATCTATCCCCTAATCTGACCCCTTACACCGCCGCCAGCTATATTAATATTATTAACCCCTAATCTAATATCCATAAAGTAATAAACTCTATTACCAGCCCTTAAAAGGGCCTTTTGCGGGGCTTTGCCCCAAAGTTAACAGCTCTTTTGCTCTATAACCTGCCCTCCCTACACCGCCGCACCTATATTAATGGTATTAACCTCTAATATAAGCCCCTTACACCGCCGCCATCTATATTAAAATTATTAACCCCTAATTCAATCTACCTTCCCCGCCGCCAGCTATATTATCTATATTAACCCTAAGTATATTATAGTTAATATAGTTATTACATTATATATATTAACTATATTAACCCTAATTATATTAGGGTTAATATAGTTAATATAGTTACTATAGTATTTATATTAACTATATTAACTCTATCTAACCCTGTCACATCCTTATGGGTAATGATGGGTTAATCCTTTCAGCCTCAGTCTCATTCTGCAACACCTTTATTAGGCACACCTCTGTTTAGTAACATTGCTTGGTATTGAATGTCCTAACTACAGAGATACTAGCCTCTCCGATAACTTCGGATACTTTTGTCCCAACTTATGCTTTAAGTCTCTTGCTGAGACTTTCTCTGACCTTCCGCATCAGAACTTCTTACTTTCAGCAAGTACCGCTGTACCGGATCCTTCTGTCACCTCTCCCAGCACGGGTTGTTTCAACTCCAGATTCTACACGCTCAGCTGTTTGGCGGGTGACGTCACCGACGGCCGCATCAGATTCATCCGCAACCCCACGCTGCAAACATCTCTCCGGCTGCTCTCTGCTACTTTACACCGCTCTGCTCTGTAACTGTAACATCGCTCTCAGCCACAGGCAACTCTGGTACAACTACTACGATTGGTAACGATCTTTGACTTTTTATTTGTCTCATGTTATTTCAGTAGTATCACTCACCTTACATATCAGTATCTACCTTGCTCATCATATCTGTGTGATCACTTACCATACATCCATTCTATCCACCATGTTGTCTTGCTAGTTTTAGTGTCATCCAGATATTGACACTGAGCTAGTAAATAACTATATTAACATCCTAAGTACTTTATACAGGTGTCAGAACCTACTTGTATATATTTATGCTTGGGATTACACACCTAAATTTAAACAATTTATGATATGAACTGTTACATTACTGAGGCCTAATTCTACTATGACTAAAAGTAACTTAGTAAATCTACTTATAATAGTAATAACGAGACTTTGTATGTCTGGGTTGTTACAGGAATACCAAGCCCAAAAAAGTTATATTGGTGTAATGAATCCTGCAGAGCTCTCTAATTATGTGGTCACTCTAGGCCAAAAGGTGGATCAATTAAATTTAGGCCTAAGAGATTTACAAATAGAAAACCAAACCTTGAAAAATATAATTAAAGAAGGGCTTACCCCAGCACCTCATCACACTGACACTCCACCAGAGGCCCCTGTTAGTCCACCTGATAAGTTTAGTGGTGACAGGACGCAATTTAGACAGTTCATTAATGCTTGTACTTTATTCTTTACCTTAAAACCAAAAACCTTTGCAACTGACAAAATCAAGGTTTTAACAATGATTTCCTATTTAAGGGGTGAACCCAGGGTTTGGGCAGATTCACTTTACGAACAAAATAGTCCTATGCTAAATTCATTTGATGACTTCCTCAGTTCCTTATCTTCCTTATATGAGGACCCCCATAGACAAAGCACTGCAGAGCACAAACTCAGGAATCTGAAGCAAAATAAAAGAGCTGTGGAAGATTACATTTCTGAGTTTAAAATCTGGCAATTAGATTCAGGCTGGAATCAAGTTTCCCTAAAAAGTCAGTTCAGACTAGGACTCTCAGAACAAATTAAAGATGAATTTGCAAGATTAGACTTACCAGATAATTTGGAAGGTTTAATGCAACTAAGCATAAAGATTGATCACAGGATTAGAGAGAGAAAACAGGAAAAAGTTTCTCATGACACCAATATTAAATACCATGAACCCCGAAGTTCTTTGCAACTAAAGGGTATAGAGGAGCCAATGGATATCGGTGCCATCAAGGGACCTCTCACTTTAGAGGAGAAAAACAGAAGAAGACTTAACCATCTATGTCTATACTGTGCTTCAAAGGAACATGATGTTTCCACTTGCCCAGTACTTAAAAGAACTAAAAAGGGTAAGAACTCTGATACAGTGTTAACTTTGAAAATTACCAACTCCCAGGTAACAAACTGTACTATTCCAATTTCTTTGCAGTGGGACCACTGCCGCCTCAGCTCTGAAGCTGTCATTGACTCTGGCGCATATTCCAGTTATATTGATTATGCACTCGCCAAGTTTAATAAAATACCTCTTGTTAAGAAGCAAAAACCTGTTCTGGTGCGCCTTATTGACGGTAAACAACTTGAGTCAGGGCCTATAACACACCAGACAGTTCCCATACTGGTAACAACACATAATAACCACCGCGAGTACATAACTTTTGATGTACTTACTTCACCCATCTATTCTTTAATACTTGGGTTAAAATGGCTTAGGTTACACCAACCCACGATAATATGGGATTCCAACACTGTGCATTTTAACTCCCCATATTGTCAATCTACATGTACACCAAATACACAAATACTGTCAGTCACAGAGGTTCAAATACCACAACAATACAAAGAATTTGAGCAAGTTTTCTGTAAAAGAGAGGCCGAAACTCTCCCTCCACATAGGCCATATGACTGCCCAATAGATTTAATCCCGGGATCAGACATTCCCTATGGCCACATTTTTCCATTATCTGAAAATGAGTTATCTCATTTAAAAACATATATAAACGAAAACTTACGGAAAGGGTTTATAAGACCTTCCACCTCTCCAGCAGGAGCAGGTATCTTTTTTGTTAAAAACAAAGATCATTCCCTGCGTCCAATTGTAGACTATAGGGAATTAAATAAAAGAACTGTTAAAAACCGTTACCCCCTTCCTTTGATTCCGGAGTTAATAGAACATCTTAGGGGAGCATCTATATTTACAAAGCTTGACTTAAGGGGTGCATATAATCTGATAAGAATTAGACCAGGTGATGAATGGCTTACGGCGTTCAGAACCCGTTATGGATTATACGAATACACCGTAATGCCTTTCGGGCTCTGTAACGCCCCTGCTACCTTTCAAAGGTTCATAAATGATATATTCAGAGATCTTCTTGATATGTCAATGGTGATTTACCTAGACGACATATTAATTTATTCATCTAACATCGATGAACACATTAAGTTAGTCAGAACTGTACTATCTAGGCTACAGGCACACCACTTGTACGTGAAACTAGAGAAGTGTATCTTCCATTCTCAGGAGATTACATTTCTGGGATACCACATTACACCACAGGGTATCTCCATGGAAACCGACAAGGTTTCAACTATACTAAACTGGCCAATCCCAAAAACGAAGAAAGACGTTCAGAAGTTTTTAGGTTTTTCTAATTTCTACCGAAAATTTATAAGGAATTTTGCTAGCATAACTAAACCCCTAACAGAACTAACAAAGAACCAAACTCCATTCATATGGTCACAAAACACAAACAAAGTTTTCCAGTATTTGAAAACATGTTTCACTACAGCACCCATACTTTCTTTTCCCAAATCAAACCTCCAATATATTTTAGAGGTTGACGCCTCCCACTACGCTATTGGCGCCATCCTATCCCAACGCCCCTCACCTGAAGAACCCATACACCCTATTGCATTCTATTCTAGAGTTCTAACAGCTTCAGAATTAAATTATCATATTGGAGAGAAGGAGCTACTTGCCATGAAAGCTGCTCTAGAGCATTGGAGGCATCTCCTAGAGGGTACTGACAAACCAATCCAAATTTATACAGATCATAGAAACCTCCAATACCTTAAAACCCATAGGACATTGACTTCTAGACAAGTCAGATGGAGTCTCTTCTTTTCAAGGTTCACATATAACATAACTTATAGACCCGCATCAAAAAATAAAAAAGCTGACATTCTTTCAAGACTACCAGAAATACCTACTGTACAACCACCATATGGAACTATCATTCCAGATCACTGCTTTCAAGAATCACTTGGATTACTATTTAATGAAGGATTTTCCTTCCAAGAACATCAGCAAACTGATATTACACTGCCTCAACACTTGCTAAAAAGAGGTAGTGACGGGTTATACCATAAAGACAATAAAGTATATGTACCTCCCTCTCTAAGAAACTCTATACTTAAAGCCATGCATGATTCAACCTTAACAGGACACCCAGGGGTACAAAGGACCTTAGAACTTACTAAGAGATCTTACTGGTGGCCACATATGTCCACAGATATACAGAAATACATTCAGTCTTGTGACATCTGCACTACCTGCAAGATTGAAAAACACAAGCCGGTTGGATATCTACTCTCCTTACCCATACCTGAAAAACCTTGGACTCATATAGCTGCTGACTTTATAGTTGAGCTACCAAAATCCAGCAATAACACCACCATCATGGTGGTTGTTGATTTGTTCACGAAGATGGCACACTTCATTCCGTTTCACAAACTGCCTACCTCTATGGAATCCGCATCCCTACTTATTGATAATGTCATAAAACTACATGGGCTGCCTCTGTCAATCACCACAGACAGAGGAACGCAATTTACTTCTAGAATGTGGAGAGAACTCTGTAAGGCTCTTTCCATTGAACAACGTTTAAGTACCGCATACCATCCCCAGACTAACGGTCAAACGGAGCGAACGAATCAGTGGTTGGAGGAATATCTTAGATGTTTTGCCACGCAAAATCAAGATAACTGGTCATCACTACTTCCTTTGGCAGAGTTTGCCCATAACAACGCTCATCATTCCACTATCAAGACCACTCCGTTCTTCGCCAACTATGGATTTCATCCACTGTTCCATATCAACCCTCAATATGACAGTCAGTGCCCAGTAGTTAATGACACCACTAACAGTATCGCTGAAACCTTTTCTATTCTTGCCGACAATATCAAAACTGCTCAGGATAGACAGAAAGTTTACTATAATCTTAGGAGAAGACCAGCACCTGAATATATGATTGGAGATCTGGTGTGGCTATCAACGAGGAACCTTCGTCTCAGTACACCCACAAGGAAATTGAATAGGTTCTTTATTGGACCCTTCCCAATAAAAAGGATAATAAACTCCAATGCAGTCACTTTGCAACTTCCCGATGACTATAGGATACACCCCACCTTTCACGTTAACCTGCTAAAGCCGTACAAAGAATTAAGAAATCCGTCTACAAGTTCTACTACTCAGGTCCCTATTATTCCAGATTGTGAATTTGAGGTGGAGAAGATATTAGACTCAAGAAGAGTTTCTGGCCGCTTGCAGTACTTAATACGTTGGAAAGGGTATTCATCTGAAGATGATTCCTGGGAGCCTTCCGTTAACCTGTCCGCCCCAAGACTCATTTCTATCTTTCATCGGCGTAACCCGGACAGGCCACATCCTTGAACCCCAGAGTGGTTCATTTTGGGGGACCCCTCTGTCACATCCTTATGGGTAATGATGGGTTAATCCTTTCAGCCTCAGTCTCATTCTGCAACACCTTTATTAGGCACACCTCTGTTTAGTAACATTGCTTGGTATTGAATGTCCTAACTACAGAGATACTAGCCTCTCCGATAACTTCGGATACTTTTGTCCCAACTTATGCTTTAAGTCTCTTGCTGAGACTTTCTCTGACCTTCCGCATCAGAACTTCTTACTTTCAGCAAGTACCGCTGTACCGGATCCTTCTGTCACCTCTCCCAGCACGGGTTGTTTCAACTCCAGATTCTACACGCTCAGCTGTTTGGCGGGTGACGTCACCGACGGCCGCATCAGATTCATCCGCAACCCCACGCTGCAAACATCTCTCCGGCTGCTCTCTGCTACTTTACACCGCTCTGCTCTGTAACTGTAACATCGCTCTCAGCCACAGGCAACTCTGGTACAACTACTACGATTGGTAACGATCTTTGACTTTTTATTTGTCTCATGTTATTTCAGTAGTATCACTCACCTTACATATCAGTATCTACCTTGCTCATCATATCTGTGTGATCACTTACCATACATCCATTCTATCCACCATGTTGTCTTGCTAGTTTTAGTGTCATCCAGATATTGACACTGAGCTAGTAAATAACTATATTAACATCCTAAGTACTTTATACAGGTGTCAGAACCTACTTGTATATATTTATGCTTGGGATTACACACCTAAATTTAAACAATTTATGATATGAACTGTTACATTACTGAGGCCTAATTCTACTATGACTAAAAGTAACTTAGTAAATCTACTTATAATAGTAATAACGAGACTTTGTATGTCTGGGTTGTTACAAACCCTAACACCCCTAACTAAATTCTTATTAAATAAATCTAATTTATATTATAAACTAAAATATTCCTATTTAAATCTAAATACTTACCTATAAAATAAACCCTAAGATAGCTACAATATAATTAATAATTACACTGTAGCTATGTGAGGGTTTATATTTATTTTACAGGTAAATTGTTAATTATTTTAACTAGGTATAATAGCTATTAAATAGTTATTACCTATTTAATAGCTACCTAGTTAAAATAATTACCCAATTACCTGTAAAATAAATCCTAACCTAAATTACAAAAAATAAAAAATAGATTACAAGATTTTTAAACTAATTACACCTATTCTAAGCCCCCTAATAAAATAATAAACCCCCAAAATAAAAAAAAATTCCCTACCATATTCTAAATTAAAAATAGTTCAAAGCTCTTTTACCTTACCAGCCCTTAAAAGGGCCTTTTGTGGGGGCATGCCCCAAAGAAAACTGCTCTTTTGCCTGAAAAAAAAACCAATACCACCCCCCAACATTACAACCCACCACCCACATACCCCTAGTCTAACCCAAACCCCCCTTAAATAAACCTAACACTACCCCCCTGAAGATCTCCCTACCTTGTATTCACCCCGCCGGGCAGAACTCTTCATCCGATCCGGGCGATGTCCAATCAAGCGGCAAAGAAGAATTCTTCATCCCGGTGATGTCTTTCTCCAAGCGGCAGCAAAGTCTTCTTCCATCGGGCAGCATATTCCATTAAGCGGCATCTTCAATCTTCATTCTTCGCTCCTCCAACGCGGAGCATCCATCCCGGCCGACGACTGAACGACAAATGAGGTACCTTTAAATGACGTCATCCAAGATGGCGTCCGTCGAATTCCGATTGGCTGATAGGATTCTATCAGCCAATCGGAATTAAGGTAGAAAAATCTGATTGGCTGATTGAATCAGCCAATCAGATTCGATTCAAGTTCAATCTGATTGGCTGATTCGACGGACACCATCTTGGATGACGTAATTTAAAGGTACCTCATTCGTCGTTCATTCATCGGCCGGGATGGATGCTCCGCGTCGGTGGAGAGAAGATTCAAGATGCCGCTTGATGAAAGATGCTGCCCGATGGAAGAAGACTTTGCTGCCGCTTGGATAAAGACATAGCTGGGATGAAGACCTCTTCTTTGCCGCTTGGATAGACATCGCCCGGATCGGATGAGGAGTTCGGCCCGGTTGGATGAAGACAAGGTAGGGAGATCTTCAGGGGGGTAGTGTTAGGTTTATTTAAGGGGGGTTTGGGTTAGATTAGGGGTATGTGGGTGGTGGGTTGTAATGTTGGGGGGTGATATTGTGTTTTTTTTTTCAGGCAAAAGAGCAGTTTTCTTTGGGGCATGCCCCCACAAAAGGCCCTTTTAAGGGCTGGTAAGGTAAAAGAGCTTTGAACTTTTTTTAATTTAGAATAGGATAGGGAATTTTTTTTTATTTTGGGGGGCTTTATTATTTTATTAAGGGGCTTAGAATAGGTGTAATTAGCTTAAAAATCTTGTAATCTTTTTTTTATTTTTTGTAATTTAGTGTTTGTTTTTTTTTTGTAATTTAGTTTAGTTTATTTAATTGTATTTTTAGACTAATATTTGTAGTTTATTTAATTTATTGATAGTGTAGGTGTATTTGTAACTTAGGCTAGGATTTATTTTACAGGTAATTGGGTAATTATTTTAACTAGGTAGCTATTAAATAGTTCATAACTATTTAATAGCTATTATACCTAGTTAAAATAATTAACAATTTACCTGTAAAATAAATATAAACCCTCACATAGCTACAATGTAATTATTAATTATATTGTATCTATCTTAGGGTTTATTTTATAGGTAAGTATTTAGATTTAAATAGGAATATTTTAATTAATAATATTAATATTAGATTTATTTTAATAAGAGTTTAGTTAGGATGTTAGAGTTAGATAGGGTTATTATACTTAATATATATATATATATATATATATATATATATATATATATATAATATAATAATGATATTAACTATATTAACCCTAATATAATTAGGGTTAATATAGTTAATATATATAATATAATAACTATATTAACTATATTAACCCTAATATAATTAGGGTTAATATAGTTAATATAGCTGGTGGCGGTGTAGGGGGATTAGATTAGGGGTTAATACATTTATTATAGATGGCGGCGGTGTAGGGGGATGTAGATTGTAGGCAAAAGAGCAGTTTACTTTGTGACAAAGCCCCGCCAAAAGCCCTTTTAAGGGCTGGCAAAAGAGCTGAATTATTTGGGGCATGCCCCACAAAAAGCCCTTTTAAGGGCTGGCAAAAGAGCTGTTACCTTGGGGCAATGCCACGCAAAAAGCCCTTTTCAAGGTTATTTGTAGGGTTAGACTTAGGTTTAGTGGTAGGGATAGTTTAGTATTTTAGGGTTAAATAATTTAATATAGATGGCGGCAGGGTAGGGGGATTAGATTAGGGGTTAATAATTTTAAAATAGATAGCGGCGGGGTAGGGGCTCACTTTAGGGGTTATAGATTTAATATAGCTGGCGGCAGTTTAGGGGTTAATAACTTTATTAGGTAGCGGTGGGCTCTGGGAGCGGCGGTTAAGGGGTTAATACATATTTTATTGTTAGGATAGTGAGGGGGGATAGCGGATAGAGGGTTAGACGTGCCGGGCTATGTTAGGGAGGCGTGTTAGACAGTGCGCGTGATTTAGACTTTAGTCAGGTTTTGTGGGCGCCGGCAGTTTCTAATGTGCCGTAAGTCACTAGCGACGCCAGAAATTTGTACTTGCGCAGATTTCTGGACATCGCTGGTTTATCCGACTTACGGCACGTTAGCATCTGACGGCGCCATATATGGGATAGCTCGAGTTGCGAGCTGAAACTGCGGGCGACGCGGGTTCCCTCGCTTGCGCCGCAAACTACGATCTATATCGGATCGCGCCCATGGTCGTTAGACTTGGTATGCAGCGAATATGGCACTGCTCTTTTATTATTTGTTTGCCATTAATATCCCATTATGATATGGTGGTTATTATTGACAATGGGACTGATATGGTCGCTAGATTTTGATATGCAGCGAAATGTACTGCTCTTGATTAATAGTGAGTATTTACGCCCCTGATAGACTAAGCGAATAGCCAATACTACCTATAAGATCAAACTAACCTATCACTAGCAGCGCTCTCACACGCATAACATGTAATTGAATAAGGCTATGGTTTCCCTGGCAACATCAACAACATACGCATTGGCGCCGCATACATGCGCACTAGCGCAGCATACACGCCATTTAGAATTTCAGCTGGCGGTTTTAACAAAATAAAGTAAATGATCTTCTAAATTTTTATAAAAATATAAAACTGACTAATAGTTCTCTTGGGGTGGGTACTCGCCCGCAATATGAAATCACAATCTTGCGTAGCAACAGATAAAAAAGCTGTACTCTTAACGTATAACACAAATGCTTAAGAAAAGCATAGTTACTCTCACATCGCATTTATATTGGGGCTATTGACAGGGAAGGATGAGATATTAAAAAACAAATAAGCCAACAAACAATGGAGTAAAGATGATCAAGATTTAGGACATACTCAGTTTAGATACTACATAGGAATAGAGACAGCGATCATCTATGACTGAGTAGTATGATATAAATTTCACTGGATATGGGGAAAGATATGAATTGCTACAATCTTGTATGTATTTATGCTGTTTAAACCAATTTTGTGATTAACATTTGTACTGCAAGTTATGATGTACATTGTTTTATTTAACCTATATATTATAAATTTTGATGTGCATTGTTTGATTTATAGCATACAATACTGTGTTACATTTGTTGATAAAACATATCAGTAGCTAGGATACTGATGATGTCATAGCTCACTCCCACAACAAGTGTTACCAATTATGTTAAGTGTTTTGTTTAGGAATATATAGCAAGTGTTTGTAAACTATTTTATTATGCCTGAAGAAACAGTCTGAGACTGAGAAACGCGTCACAATTTATCATTATTTTATTAAAGTGATTTTAACTTTTACTAAAAACACTTGCTGCCTTTGAATTGGTTATTATCTGAGGATATGACTGACCTATAGACCATCAAGAGGACTATTGTATGCTGTATGCCATGATCTAAGTCTGTTGGGTGACTGAATTGATCCCAGCTTGTCTCTATAGCATCATTGGAGATGCTTCACCAAATGTGAGTTTAAAATCTTATACAATTATCTGGTGTGGAATCACTCTAGCCATACAATACTAGGCCATATAGGCTTTTTTGTGTTTTCTATCTCACACAGACCCTGTAACAAGTCGGGAGGTCAGTCTTCTGGGTGACTGTTATAGATCCCAGACTGTGTCACTTGCACCAATTGAGGTGCTCCATCACATGTGAGTGCAATTATATAGCAAAATCTACCATTCTACCTGGACCAATTATTTACCAATATTTACCATATTTGAGTGATATACAACTGTCTTATCAACATTGTGCCTATTATTTGTACAGTGTAATTTATTTGTACTCTATCTTTATTATATATACAAGTTATTATAATTCTTATCAATTATATATATTTGTACCCATAGGTGCATTATATGGTAATATATAATTTATCTTTCTATACTGCATATCATCATATAGATACAATTGTCTATTTAGGAAGCTATAACCATATAGGTTACTCTCAAGGGCGCCCCCTATAATTTTTTGTTTTGTTTCAAGAATTGAACCTCTGAGGTTAGGTGGTATGTATAACTTATTCTATTAATGGTACAGTCCTTCTTGATCTTGATGTAGGACATAGTGTTGTTTGGATTGGTCACAATCCTGTTCTTTTTTAAGTTCTTTACAAGAGCTCGATATGGCCCCAAGAACCAAAGAGGATGGAATTAATGAGTCATTACATGGGGTAGGTTTTGGTTTTTGTGGTAAGCGCGACAAAGTATCTGCTTTCATCTTTTTGCATGCAGGTCGGTATGTTATAACATAGTTAAACTTGGAGAAAAATATACTTCACCTAACTTGTCTGGCCATGAGACTTCTATTAGTTTTAAAGTACTGTAAATTGTGGTGATCTGTGAAAATTACAATAGGTTCTTTGGTACCCTCAAGCAGGTGTAAAAGGTACTGGGTGCATTAAATTTGTTTTGGGTGACTTTTGAGATAGTACAGCTCCTAATGCATCTACTTCTAAAAAATATTGTAGTGTAGGATCTGGAAATGACAGTATAGGAGCTGTAGTGAAAGATTTATTTAAGAATTGGAAAGCAAGACTAGCTTCAGTATTCCATTTAAACGGGGTATCAGTTTTAGTGAGGTTAGTGAGTGGTTTTGCAATGTCAGAGACATTTTTTAGAAATTTCATGTAAAAGTTAGCAAAGCCAAGGAATTGTTGTACTTTATTCCTAATTGTTGGAATTGGCCATTCTTGTATAACTTTTACTTTATTATCTTCCATGTATATTCCAGAGGGAGATATATGGTATCCGAGGAAGGTGATGGATTTACTATGAAATATACATTTTTCTAATTTTACATAGAGATTATGTGCTTGTAGTCTGGATAATACTGTCCTTACATGTTTTATGTGTTCGGTTTCATTTTGGGAGAAAATTAGTGGTATGTGAAGTGAACAAACATATTGTTGGTCGATGAAATTTCCTGTAGCTCCCGAGTCAATCACGGCCACTGTATGTACTTGGTGTTGATCCCACTGTAGGGAAACAGAGAAACATAAGTGAGAGTTATCATTACGTCGTGTTACATGACGAACAGAGACTGAATGTGACTTACCCTTCTTTTGTTTTAGAAGAGAGGGGCAGTCCTTGACTGTGTGTTCGGAACTAGCACAGTACATGCATAAATTATGTAGCTTTCACCGTGCTTTCTCCTCAGGTTTCAAGGGTCCTTTGATGAATGCAATTTCCATAGGTTCCTCACTGGAATGGGATGTTGCAGTAGCAGAGGTATATCTCTTTGGTGGGTACTCTGTGCCACCTTTTTCGGATTTTCTCTCTCTTAAGCGTCTATCAATATAGATGCACAATGAAATCAGGGTCTCCAAGTTACTAGGCATGGTAATACGGGCCAGTTTGTCCTTGATACTATCCAAGAGCCCAAGGCGAAACTGGTTCTTTATTGCATGCTCATTCCACATGGTATCAGGAGCCCATCTCTTGTATTCTGCGATGTAATCCTCTACGGGATGTCTTCCCTGCCTGAGGGAGTGAATTGCGTTTTCTGCAGTGGTCTGTTTATCATGATCTTGATACAAAACAGACATGGCTGAGAAGAATGAATCCAAAGAGTTGAGAATTGGATCGTTTGATTCATAAAAAGAGTTTGTCCATGTTCTTGCTTCTCCCGTGAGGTGTGAAATAACCATCAGGACCCTGATGCGATCGTTTGGATAGGTTTTGGGTTTTAGCTGGAAGTTGAGTGAGCATGAATTTTGGAAATCTCGGAAGGTTGATCTATCACCTGAGAATCGCTCTGGGGGACAGATTTGTGGGTCCAGGGTGTCTGAGGTGACAGGCTTGTAGAGCAATTGTTCGTTTATAAATTTACATAGCTGTTCATTTTCGGCTTTGATTTCTTGTAGACCCTGCAGCATCAGGTCCATATTTTGGGACAAGGCGACCACTCGGGATGATAACTCACTTAAATCCATGGCAGTAGGCTGGAATGCAACTTTATAAGGCTAAGTATTATGTTATGATCTCTGTGACTTATGAGCCTTGATCAAATGAAATGTAAGCATGCAACCTATTACCGCTCAGTCTCACACCAAACCAGTGACCTTAGATTTTGTTAAAGTCAAGATTTTGCTCATTGACTGAGGGGACTGTAAGCAGTCAAGGAAATGAATAGGGTTAAGTGGAAGGAGAGATATCAAGAGACAAACTCTATAACAGTAAGCAGTGTGGAGTGATTAAGGAGAAACCAGTGTGAGTAAATAGGTAAATGTTGTTCAGAGCTAAATTGTATTCAGATGTTAGTTCTCTGAGCCTGAGAGTCCTGTGTCAAAATAAACATATATGCTATAGTTTATTACTACATAAGTAATGCAAGAATAATTCTCTTTATGCACTATAAATAACTTGAAATCCGGTGAGAGTCAGTTAGCCTTACAATCAAGTATCAGAAGTTACACTTATGCTTTAGTGCACCACTATTAAGTGAATTTATGTGTGCGGTACTATTTCTGAGGTACCTGGAGGAGTAGCGTTCAGTCCGTATCTCTATCCGTGAGAGCAAGCTGGTTGCAGTGGATATCACACAGGCAGAGCAGGGTTCTGGCTGATAGTGAGAGGGGAGTCTCCTGGAGTGTGTTAGCGTGGCGTGAATCTCCTGCTGTGAATCCAACAGAAAGTAGCGGTTTTAGTTAATTAGATCCTTATGCTGCAACAAGGTATCCAATATTCTTGTATATCCCTTTAGGTTTGAATATTGAATTGTATCAGGTACGGATGCTAGAATCTGCAGTTGTAAAGGAGCTAAGTTGAGACTTCTTCAGTATAGGCACTAATAACACAAAATGCTTAGCACTTGTTCAGGGAAAGGAGGAGCCTTATATAGACTCTAGGAGAGCCTTAAAGGTATAGAGATGAAACCTGACACTATGTGTTGGCAATGATTCTGCCTCTTGTTTATCAAATACTTGGGAAAAATTGGAATAGAAACTAGGTACTTGATTCTCTGTTATGTTAAGAATTGGGAGTGTTATAGTACAAGTATTTAGACAATAAGGGGCTAGGAACTTGAGTGAGTTATCTGCCCAATTGATGGTTGGTTGGTGTTGCCTTAACTAATGTAAACCAAAAACTAAAGAGTATATGGGAGAAGTTATCACATCAAATGAGATAAACTCCTGGTGATTATTTTGCAGATTAATAAGTAGTGGGATTGTTTGGTGGGTAACAGGACCTGTTTCTAGACATTTTCCATCAATAAGTCTTACAGAAACGGGTTTTTGCTTTTGAATAACTGGTATTTTATTAGTATTTACAAGGTTGATATCTATATAACAGGCATAGGCTCCTGAATCCAGCACAGCATCAAGATTAAGTTGCTGGTGTCCCCACTTTAAGAAACAGGTATTAGAAAGTAATTGGGCTGTTTTGTGGTTAAGGTAAGGCAATCCACTGGATGAGAAGTCTTACCTAGTTTCTGCTTTTTTAGAGATGGACTATCAGATACTGAATGTTCTTTTGATGTTCAGGACAGACAAAGTCCATTTTCTTTTCTGCAACGCTTTTCCTCTATAGTAAGGGGTCCCTTTATGAACCCAATTTCCATTGCTTTTTTTACTATGTGGCGTTGGGTTCTTTGATATGAGAAGTTTCACATATGTATCTGTAACCTCTCTCTTGCTTCCTTTCCTTAAACCTTCTGTCAATTTTTATGACTAAAGCAATAAGGGCTTCAAGGTTATCTGGAATATCTATTCTGGCAAATTTGTCTTTTATGGGATCATTCCACTCAGTATCTTGTTGCCATATTTTGAACTCTGAAATATAGTCCTCAACAGGTCTTTTATTTTGTTTTAAGTTACGTAACTTAGTTTCTGCTGTTTGTTGTCTATGAGGATCCTCATATAGAGTGGCCATAGTTTTAAAAAAAATCCTCAAAGCTGCTCAAAATGGGGTCATTTATTTCAAATAGGGTATCTGTCCACGCACGGGTTCCCCTTTTAAATAGGAGATTACAGTTAGTACCTTGATTTTATCATTAGGGAATGTCTTGGGTATTAGATTAGTAAATAATTTACATTAATTGTGAAATTGTCTGAATGTTTTCCTATCTCTATGAAACTTCTCTGGGGGGCTTACAGGTGGTTCAGAGGTAGTTTCCTGGATATTACTTGTGGCAATAAGACCCTATTTAATAATATTTTTTAATGTTAGATTTTCTACTTGGAGGTCACGTAGACCTTGAGTTTGTTGATCCACCTTATGGGATAATTCCATCACATGATTTGTTAAATCAGCTGGGTTCATGATGTTAATTTCCAGGCTTGGTATTCTGTAATAAACAGTATATGTGAAATCAATATCTTAATCCCCATTGCAGGATATAAGTTTATAATATAAATATGTGGTTCTGTTCCTTTAAGAATATTTAAACTTAGTCTTTTGTATACGGATTTGTCTCATTAAAATAGAAGTAGCTAGATGCAAAGCTTGTACAAATAACTTACTTCCTAATGAGTAAAATTTATTAGAAGAGGCTTGAAGTGATGTTTGGTAAGACTGTAGGAATTATGGTTCAAAAACCAAATAGATTCAAGTCTATAGAAATCTGCAGAAGTGTTAACAACAACCTAGGTTAATAAACAATAAGTAAAAGTGAGAAAAGATCTTACCCTCAAAAGAAAATGTCACTGACCGGTCAGAGGAGATGGAATCCGGTAAGATGCAGCTGTAGTCAGCGTGAGGTGAGAGGAACGCTGAACAGGAACTGCAGGCAGGGAACGTGACAACACAGCAGAGTTACATGTGAAACTCTGGAAGTGCTGCTGGGAGCTGCTATGTGATGACAGGAAGGGAAAATGAAAAAATGCTGAAAATCTCTGCAGGAGGCTGGTAAGTAGGAGTAAGGAAATCCAAATCCTCTTGTAGAAGGAAACTTTAACGAAAGTACTCCTATGTAGTAAATTGTGAATAAATATAATCCACAGAAGAGAGTAAACTTTGAGAAATAAGCTTCTAACAAAAATGAATCAGGCTGAGCAGGAAGCTGTTCAAACTTCAATACCAAGCATGGTAATGAAGTATCAGCTGCATTATATAGGCTTATTTGTTTACACCTCTTAAAGGGAAAGACAGAATGTTACACTCTTTGACCAGTAAAAAAAAACACAAAGACCCCCAACAGTAAAAACCACCACCTAACAACCTCCCAAAATAATAAACCTAACTCTAACAAAAACCTAAGCTACCCATTGCCCTGAAAAGGACATTTGTATGGGCATTGCCCTTAAAAGGGCATATAGCTTTTTTGCATGCCCTGAAAAGGGCATTCAGCTCTTTTAAGAAAAGCCCAAACCTCCCAAAAAAAACAAAAACATGCACGAGCACAACAAAACAGCGCTTGTATTTTGTGCGGTATGGAGCACAACGCAATCATATCACATGCACAAGCCGGCTGTTTGAAAACTTGTAATGGCAGCGCTATGGAGGGTGAAAATGCACAACTTTTGTTGCGTTCGTTAAATACCCTCTATCGCGCATAACTTGTAATCTACCTGTTAATTATTAAAAAGGATCCTTGTACCCCAATAAGTACATTTGATAAATAAACCCTATCAATCCTGTTCTTTCAAATGAGTGGTCTTGTGTCTGTTTAGCTGATAAAGTAATTGCCATGCAAGTTTCAAATACCTTGAAGCATTGATTTTATTTGGAGTTTTGTCAACTCTAACAACATATATTAATCACTCCCTCTCTATAAAAATATGTCATTTAAACAAAAGGGGTTCAACCATTCAAGCAAAGATTTCATGTTTCCACATATGTTAAGGCCTCTAGTTATCAAGCTCCGTAAGGATCTTGATGGCTTCGGTTTCTGGCGAGTCTTCAGACTGCCAGAAACATCAGTTATGAAGCAGCGGTCTCAAAGACCGCTGCTCCATAACCTGTTCGCCTGCTCTGAGCAGGTGGATAGTCATCTCCGGAAATCAACCCGATCGAGTACGATCAGGTTGATTGACACCCCTCTGCTGGCAGCCTATTGGCCGCGAGTCTGCAGGGGGCGGCGTTGCACCAGCAGCTCAAAGAGCTGCTGGTGCAATGCTTAATACGGCGAGCGTATTGCTCGCCGTATTCAGCGAGGTCTGGCGGACCTGATCCGCAGTGTCGGATCAGGTCCGTCAGACCTTAATAACTAAAGGCCTAAGTCTTGATCCTAATAATAATGATCACCCTGTATCTACTACTGGCCTCAGTTTCTTATGTTTTATGTCAGAGCTCCTAGAATCTTGTATCTCTGAGTTAATAAAAATGTTGTTTCCAATAAATTGGAGAATTTGAACAGTTTGAAAATGCATTACAATTTTAAAAAACAAATTCTGTCTATGGAGATTTTCGGCAAAAATATTTTATATTTGGTGTCTATTTTTTACTGTTCAAAGAATATTTTGATAGTAACCTTAATTGTCAGACTGAGTAACCCCTCTCTGGAATAAGTGTGTTTAGTTTAAAATTGTATTTTTAAGGTTAGATTTTTTTTATTCTGCTTGTTATTTTGCATGAATTGCAAGATGTTGCAAATGGACAATAATATATCCTTTTCTTGTTATAATCATTGAATGTCCTATAGATTGGTGCTTTGTGAAGATAAACCTTTCTATGAAATAACTGCTATGCTGTTATTTACTATGAACATGTTACAAAACTCTAACTTTCTTGACATTTTATATGCTGTGGTTTTCCCAATATTTTTTTTTTGTATTTAAGAAATTTCTGGCCTGCCTTAAAAAACAAAACAAAAAACTATTATGTCTGTGTGTTTCTCAAATAATTTAATGATGTTTAAACTAAATTAGTGTAAAAGACTAGAAAAAGGCTTTGGCACAGGGATGAGAAATAGCTCAGCAGCCAAGGAGTTGAAAAATACTTTTTTTTATTACTTCTTTTAACTTTGGGAAATATACTAGTCCTTTACAGTAGCTTATTAAAACTATTTTCAGTGAAAAAACAACAACAATATTTAAGACATTTGGCTCCATTTATTTAGCTGAGAATGCAGCATTGGAGCCCCAGTGTATCAGGCTGCTATTCAACCTATTTGCTACCTAAAGTGTTGCAGATTAAAATCATCCAAATCCAATGCGATTGGTATGATTGAGTAGAAATGTATAGTCTCCAGCACCTGTGCATCAAACGGGTGACCACGCCATCCAGGACTCCACACCAATAAAGTCCCAAATTCAGTGCAATATAGTAAATCAGATGGCAGCACTCCAAGATAATACAAGATGTAATAAAAGATGTTGCAACATGATAAAGGGGTAACACCCGAAACGTTTTTGTTCTATTTTTGTTTGGAGTAGATGTAAATAAATTATACATCTTTTATTATCTTGGAGTGCTGCCATCTGATTTCCTATATTGCATTGGTATGATTGAGACCTGCACACGAGCAGTTGGTGGCATAGCAAAAGCAGTGGCTTGTGGAATGTTAAATGCGAACAGCAGATTCTGCCCATTCGCTGCAATGCCAGATGGAGGAGGTTCCTGATACCTCTGGAAAATAAATAAAAAGTAAAAAAATGTTAACTGGTATCTCGTAAAACAATAAAACAATCATCTAAATATATTTTGAAAGGGATAATAGATGCACTGCTTTCCTTTTCTTGTATTTGTCACCTATTATCGTTTGGGAAAATAATTGTCTCTTATTATAAATTAATGTAAATATATCTCACAAACTGATGAGATTTCACTGTGTGAAAATGTTTATCATATACCACCTGCATATATTTTTTTCATATTACAGTTAAAAACTAGTTTACAAAATATGTTTTTACACTTTTCACAGTGTAATGATGAATAACTAACTTGATCTCACAAAACACAATTTAGAAAGGATTTATTTTTAATAGTGACATTTAAAAGCCAATAAATACACGTAATGGGCCATAGATAGGAGTACAGTGACTTGAGACTTGCTATACAGACAGAAGGTTTTAGACACTAATATATCATTAAAACTAATGAAGAAAAATTATTTACAGTTAAAACAGCTTTCTGCTAATCTTCCCTCAGAGCATTCTGACACCACATCATTAAGTTAATCATTTCAAGGGAGCACAAGTCTACCTTGACAAAACAATGTTATATACAACAAACCAGTTCAAACATCCAAACCTTCACTTTAAGACACCAATGAGTCAATCACAACTATGGATGTCGCGAATAGTTCGCCGGCGAATAGTTCCCAGCAAACATAGCATGTTCGCATTCGCCGCGGCAGGCAAACATATGCGATGTTCGGTCCGCCCCCTATTCGTCATCATTGAGTAAAACTTTGACCCTGTACCTCACAGTCAGCAGACACATTCCAGCCAATCAGCAGCAGACCCTCCCTCCCAGACCCTCCCACCTCCTGGACAGCATCCATTTTAGATTAATTCAGAAGCTGCATTCTTAGTGAGAGGAGGGACAGTGTAGCTGCTGCTGATTTAATAGGGAAATCGATAGCTAGGCTAGTGTATTCAGTGTCCACTACAGTCCTGAAGGACTCATCTGATCTCTGCTGTAAGGACAGCACCCCAAAAAGCCCTTTTCAGGGCTAGAACATCAGTCTGCTTTTTTTTTTTTTCCTGTGTAATCTAATTGCAGTTGCCTGCCTGCCAGCGTGTGTCAGGCTCACAGCGTATACTGTGCCCACTTGCCCAGTGCCACCACTCATATCTGGTGTAACAGAAAAAAACAACACTTTTTTGACTGTGAAATAATAGCAGTCAGTTTCCTTCACACGTGCGCGTTTCAGTGCCTGCCAGGGCACAGTGTCACCCCAGTGCAACTCATATCTGGTGTAACAGTAGTGTACATTTAAAAAAAAACACACACTTTTTTGACTGTGAAATAATAGCAGTCAGTTTCCTTCACACGTGTGCGTTTCAGTGCCTGCCAGGGCACAGTGTCACCCCAGTGCAACTCATATCTGGTGTAACAATAGTGTACATTTAAAACAAACAACACTTTTTTGACTGTGAAATAATAGCAGTTAGTTTCCTTCACACGTGTGCGTTTCAGTGCCTGCCAGTGCACAGTGTCACCCCAGTGCAACTCATATCTGGTGTAACAGTAGTGTACATTTAAAAAAAAAAAAAAAACTTTTTTGACTGTGAAATAATAGATGTCAGTTTCCTTCACACGTGTGCGTTTCAGTGCCTGCCAGGGCACAGTGTCACCCCAGTGCAACTCATATCTGGTGTAACTGTAGTGTACATTTAAAAAAAAACAACACTTTTTTTGACTGTGAAATAATAGCAGTCAGTTTCCTTCACACGTGTGCGTTTCAGTGCCTGCCAGGGCACAGTGTCACCCCAGTGCAACTCATATCTGGTGTAACAATAGTGTACATTTAAAACAAACAAAACTTTTTTGACTGTGAAATAATAGCAGTTAGTTTCCTTCACACGTGTGCGTTTCAGTGCCTGCCAATGCACAGTGTCACCCCAGTGCAACTCATATCTGGTGTAACAGTAGTGTACATTTTAAAAAAAAAAACAACCTTTTTTGACTGTGAAATAATAGATGTCAGTTTCCTTCACACGTGTGCGTTTCAGTGCCTGCCAGGGCACAGTGTCACCCCAGTGCAACTCTTATCTGGTGTAAAAGTAGTGTACATTTAAAAAAACAACACTTTTTTTGACTGTGAAATAATAGCAGTCAGTTTCCTTCACACGTGTGCATTTCAGTGCCTGCCAGGGCACAGTGTCACCCCAGTGCAACTCATATCTGGTGTAACAGTAGTGTACATTTAAAAAAAACAACACTTTTTTGACTGTGAAATAATAGCAGTCAGTTTCCTTCACGCATATGCGTTTCAGTGCCTGCCAGGGCACAGTGTCACCCCAGTGAAACTCATATCTGGTGTAACAGTAGTGTACATTTAAAAAAAAAAAAAAAAACTTTTTTGACTGTGAAATAATAGATGTCAGTTTCCTTCACACGTGTGCGTTTCAGTGCCTGCCAGGGCACAGTGTCACCCCAGTGCAACTCATATCTGGTGTAACAATAGTGTACATTTAAAACAAACAAAACTTTTTTGACTGTGAAATAATAGCAGTTAGTTTCCTTCACACGTGTGCGTTTCAGTGCCTGCCAATGCACAGTGTCACCCCAGTGCAACTCATATCTGGTGTAACAGTAGTGTACATTTTAAAAAAAAAAACAACCTTTTTTGACTGTGAAATAATAGATGTCAGTTTCCTTCACACGTGTGCGTTTCAGTGCCTGCCAGGGCACAGTGTCACCCCAGTGCAACTCATATCTGGTGTAAAAGTAGTGTACATTTAAAAAAACAACACTTTTTTTGACTGTGAAATAATAGCAGTCAGTTTCCTTCACACGTGTGCATTTCAGTGCCTGCCAGGGCACAGTGTCACCCCAGTGCAACTCATATCTGGTGTAACAGTAGTGTACATTTAAAAAAAACAACACTTTTTTGACTGTGAAATAATAGCAGTCAGTTTCCTTCACGCATATGCGTTTCAGTGCCTGCCAGGGCACAGTGTCACCCCAGTGAAACTCATATCTGGTGTAACAGTAGTGTACATTTAAAAAAAAAAAAAAAAACACTTTTTTGACTGTGAAATAATAGCATTCAGTTTCCTTCACGCGTGTGCGTTTCAGGGCCTGCCAGGGCACAGTGTCACACCAGTGCAACTCATATCTGATGTAACAGTAGTGTACATTTAAAAAAAAATACAATTTTGACTGTAATAGATTGAATAGCAGTTAGTTGTCTGCAAGCGTGTGTCTCAGGCCTACAGCGTCTACTCTGCCAACTTCTGCCAGTGCACAGTGCCACTCATATCTGTTGTCACAGAAGCTTGAACGCATAGTACCACTAATCGAAAAAAAAATGACAGGCAGAGGCAGGCCACCCCACAGGGGCCGTCGTGGTCGTGGTGCTGTGATTCACTTTGGCCCTAGAATAATGCCCAGTGTTCAGAGGCCACGTACCCTAAACTCGAACAGTTCTGAGGACATAGTTGACTGGCTAACACAGGACACCCAATCTTCTACAGCTTCGGCTCGGAACCTTGATGCACCATCCTCCTCCAGCTTAGCTTCGGGCACCTCTCAAGTTACCACTCGTCCGGCTGCCGCCACCACCAACACTAGCACCATAGCCGCTTCACTTGATCTGTCAGAGGAGTTAGATAACAGGGATATGTCTCAGTCAGGCAGCATTACACACATGGACATACGGTGTGATGATGATGATGATGATGTTGTACCCGCTGCTGCTTCCTTTGCTGAGTTGTCAGATACAAGGGAAGCGGTTAATGATGACTATGCGTCTGTGGATGTCACGTGGGTGCCAGCTAGAAGAGAAGAAGAACAGGGGGAAAGTTCAGATGGGGAGACAGAGAGGAGGAGGAGACGAGTTGGAAGCAGGGGGAGGTCGTCGCAAGGAGCTAGCATGCATCGGCACCCGGGGTCAGCCAGACAGCACGCCAATCAACGCATGCTGTTGCCACCACCAGAATGCAGTCATTGCAGAGCTCAGCAGTGTGGCATTTTTTTTGTGTGTCTGCCTCTGACAACAGCGATGCCATTTGCAACCTGTGCCAAAAGAAACTGAGTCGTGGGAAGTCCAACACCCACCTAGGTACAACTACTTTGCGAAGGCACATGATCACACATCAAAAACGCCTATGGGATCAACACATGAGTACAAGCAGCACACAAACTCAAAGCCGCCATCCTCCTCCTGGTCCAGCATCTTCAGCCACATCAACCACTGCTGTCCTCCTTGCCCCCTCTCAACCATCCGCCACTCCGTCTCTCGCCTTGAGCAGTTCCTGCTCATCTGCCCACAGTCAGGTGTCTGTCAAGGACATGTTTGAGCGTAAGAAGCCAATGTCACAAAGTCACCCCCTTGCCCGGCATCTGACAGCTGGCTTGTCTGAACTCTTAGCCCGCCAGCTTTTACCATACAAGCTGGTGGAGTCTGAGGCGTTCCAAAAATTTATAGCTATTGGGACACCGCAGTGGAAGGTACCCGGCCAAAATTTCTTTGCACAAAAGGCAATCCCCAACCTGTACTCGATTGTGCAAAAGGAAGTAATGGCATGTCTGGCACGCAGTGTTGTGGCAAGGGTCCATCTGACCACTGATACCTGGTCTGCAAAGCATGGTCAGGGCAGGTATATCACCTACACTGCACATTGGGTAAACCTGCTGACGGCTGCCAAGCATGGAATGCGTGGCTCTGCAGAGGAGTTGGTGACACCGCCATGACTTGCAGGCAGGCCTGCTGCCACCACCTCTACTGCTTCTACTCCATCCTCTTCCATAACCTCCTCGGCTGAGTCCTCTTCTGCTGTTGCATCTTGCTCCACATCAAAGGCACCCCCCCAGCTCCCCAGGTACTATTCCACATCCCGGATACGGCAGTGTCACGCCGTCTTGGGGTTGACATGCCTGAAAGCAGAGAGTCACACTGGACCACAGGTGGATCAGTGGCTGACTCCGCACCAACTGGAGATCGGCAAAGTGGTTTGTGACAATGGAAGACATTTGTTGGCGGCATTGAATTTGGGCAAGTTGACACATATGCCGTGCATGGCACATGTGTGTAATCTGATCGTACAACGCTTTGTGCATGAGTACCCAGGCTTACAGGACGTCCTGAAGCAGGCCAGGAAGGTGTGTGGCCATTTCAGGCGTTCCTACACGGTCATGGCGCACTTTTCAGATATCCAGCGTCGAAACAACATGCCAGTGAGGCACTTGATTTGCGACAGCCCGGCACGTTGGAATTCAACACTCCTAATGTTCGACCGCCTGATCCAACAAGAAAAAGCCGTTAACGACTATTTGTATGACTGGGGTGCTAGGACAGCCTCTGTGGAGCTGGGAATTTTTTTGCCACGTTACTGGACGCTCATGCGCAATGCCTGTAGGCTCATGCGTCCTTTTGAGGAGGTGACAAACCTAGTCAGTCACACCGAAGGCACCATCAGCGACATCATACCATTTGTTTTCATCCTGGAGCGTGCCCTGTGAAGAGTGCGTGATCAGGCCGTAGATGAGTGTGAAAAGGAAGAGGAAGAGTTGTGGTCACCATCAAGACCAGAAACAGCCTTATCAGCATCGCTTGCTGGACCTGCAGCAATGCTGGAAGAGGATTGTGAGGAAGAGGAGTCAGAGGAGGAATGTGGCTTTGAGGAGGAGGAGGAAGACCAACCACAACAGGCATCCCAGGGTGCTCATTGTCACCTATCTGGTACCGGTCGTGTTGTACATGGCTGGGGGGAAGAACATACCTTCAGTGAGATCACTGAGGATGAGGAACGGGACATGAGTAGCTTGGCATCCAACCTTGTGCAAATGGGGTCTTTCATGCTGTCGTGCCTGTTGAGGGACCCTCGTATAAAAAGGCTGAAGGAGAACGACCTGTACTGGGTGTCCCCACTACTAGACCCCTGGTATAAGCAGAAAGTGCCTGAAATGTTACAGAATTACCGTAAGTCGGAAAGGATGCAGCAGTTCCAAAATAAATTAAAAAGTATGCTTTCCACAGCGTATAAGGGTGATGTCACATCACAACGGGAATCTAACAAGGAAAGAGGTGAAAGTAATCCTCCTCCTCCCACGACCACGCCGACAAGGACAGGACGCTTTACAGAGGGATGTTGATGGAGGACATGCAGAGCTTTTTAAGTCCTATGCATCGCCACAGCCCTTCGGGGTCCACCCTCAGAGAACGACTCAACCGACAGGTAGCAGACTACCTCGCCTTAACTGCAGATATCGATACTCTGAGGAGCGATGAACCCCTTGACTACTGGGTGTGCAGGCTTGACCTGTGGCCTGAGCTATCCCAATTTGCGATAGAACTTCTGGCCTGCCCCGCTTCAAGTGTCCTGTCAGAAAGGACCTTCAGTGCAGCAGGAGGTATTGTCACTGAGAAGAGAAGTCGCCTAAGTCAAAAAAGTCTAGATTACCTCACCTTTATTAAGATGAATGAGGGATGGATCCCGAAGGGACTGACAGTGGCCGATACATTCGACTAAAAAACGCCTGATGAGATGAGCTGCCTTGGTCTAAAAATGGTCCACACGCTGCTGTATTTTATCTCTGAATACTGGATGACTTGCGTGACTTATCCGCCACCAACTAGGGTTCAAGCCGCAATGTTTTAGGGCACTTTCTGCCTGGGAAACAAACATCAATTTTTCTGGCCGCTGTACAGCAGCGGCTGCAACAATACCTAATTTTTCAGGCATGTGTACATGCCTAATTTTTCTGGCCTCTGGTGCTGCACTGTGGCTTCAACAACCAAACCAAAAAAAAGGCACATAACAGGGATTAAACTCATAGGAATAGTACTACTTAACACACCTTATAATAACGCAGAGAGAGGCAACGCAGAGAGAGGAGTCTGAAGAAGAGGAGTCAGAGGAGGAAGGTGGCTTTTAGGAGGTGGAAGACCAAACACAGCAGGCGTCCCAGGGGGCTTGCCACCACCAACACTAACACCACAGCCGCTTCACTTGATCTGTCAAAGGAGTTATTTACACATCAGTTGGAAGAAATGAGTGATAGTGATGCGCAACCAATATTGACAGATGATGTAGATAACAGGGATATGTCTCAGTCAGGCAGCATTACACACATGGACATACGGTGTGATGATGATGATTATGATGTTGTACCCGCTGCTGCTTCCTTTGCTGAGTTGTCAGATACAAGGGAAGAGGTTGATGATGACGATGCGTCTGTGGATGTCACGTGGCTGCCCGGTAGAAGAGAAGAAGAACAGGGGGAAAGTTCAGATGGGGAGACAGAGAGGAGGAGGAGGCGAGTTGGAAGCAGGGGGAGGTCGTCGCAAGGAGCTAGCATGCATCGGCAGCCGGGGTCAGCCAGACAGCACACCAATCAACGCATGCTGTTGCCACCACCAGAATGCCGTCATTGCAGAGCTCAGAAGTGTGGCATTTTTTTTGTGTGTTTGCCTTTGACAACAGCGATGCCATTTGCAACCTGTGCCAAAAGAAACTGAGTCGTGGGAAGTCCAACACCCACCTAGGTACAACTACTTTGCGAAGGCACATGATCGCACATTACAAACGCCTATGGGATCAACACATGAGTACAAGCAGCACACAAACTCAAAGCCGCCATTCTCCTCCTGGTCCAGCATCTTCAGCCACGTCAACCACTGCTGTCCTCCTTGCCCCCTCTCAACCATCCGCCACTCCGTCTCTCACCTTGAGCAGTTCCTGCTCATCTGCCCACAGTCAGGTGTCTGACAAGGACATGTTTGAGCATAAGAAGCCAATGTCACAAAGTCACCCCCTTGCCCGGCATCTGACAGCTGGCTTGTCTGAACTCTTAGCCCGCCAGCTTTTACCATACAAGCTGGTGGAGTCTGAGGCGTTCCAAAAATTTGTAGCTATTGGGACACTGCAGTGGACAGTACCCGGCCAAAATTTCTTTGCACAAAAGGCAATCCTCAACCTGTACTCGATTGTGCAAAAGGAAGTAATGGCATGTCTGGCACACAGTGTTGTGGCAAGGGTCCATCTGACCACTGATACCTGGTCTGCAAAGCATGGTCAGGGCAGGTATATCACCTACACTGCACATTGGGTAAACCTGCTGACGGCTGCCAAGCATGGAATGCGTGGCTCTGCAGAGGAGTTGGTGACACCGCCACGACTTGCAGGCAGGCCTGCTGCCACCTCCTCTACTCCTCCTACTCCATCCTCTTCCATAACCTCCTTGGCTGAGTCCTCTTCTGCTGCTGCATCTTGCTCCACATAAACGGCACCCCCCCAGCTCCCCAGGTACTATTCCACATCCCGGATACGGCAGTGTCACGCCGTTTTGGGGTTGACTTGCCTGAAAGCAGATAGTCACAATGGACCAGCACTCCTGTCCACCCTGAACACACAGGTGGATCAGTGGCTGACTCCAACCCAACTGGAGATCGGCAAAGTGGTTTGTGACAATGGAAGAAATTTGTTGGCGGCATTGAATTTGGGCAAGTTGACACATGTGCTGTGCATGACACATGTGTGTAATCTGATCGTACAATGCTTTGTGCATAAGTATCCAGGCTTACAGGACGTCCTGAAGCAGGCCAGGAAGGTGTGTGGCCATTTCAGGCGTTCCTACACGGTCATGGCGCACTTTTCAGATATCCAGCGTCGAAACAACATGCCAGTGAGGCGCTTGATTTGCGACAGCCCGACATGTTGGAATTCAACACTCCTAATGTTCGACCGCCTGATCCAACAAGAAAAAGCCGTTAACGACTATTTGTATGACTGTGGTGCTAGGACAGCCTCTGTGTAGCTGGGAATTTTTTTGCCACGTTACTGGACGCTCATGCGCAATGCCTGTAGGCTCATGCGTCCTTTTGAGGAGGTGACAAACCTAGTCAGTCACACCGAAGGCACCATCAGCGACATCATACCATTTGTTTTAATCCTGGAGCGTGCCCTGCGAAGAGTGCTGGATCAGGCCGTAGATGAGCGTGAAAAGGAAGAGGAAGAGTTGTGGTCACTATCACCACCAGAAACAGCCTTATCAGAATCGCTTGCTGGACCTGCGGCAACGCTGGAAGAGGATTGTGAGGAAGAGGAGTCAGAGGAGGAATGTGGATTTGAGGAGGAGGAGGAAGACCAACCACAACAGGCATCCCAGGGTGCTCATTGTCACCTATCTGGTACCGGTCGTGTTGTACATGGCTGGGGGGAAGAACATACCTTCAGTGAGATCACTGAGGACGAGGAATGGGACATGAGTAGCTTGGCATCCAACCTTGTGCAAATGGGGTCTTTCATGCTGTCGTGCCTGTTGAGGGACCCTCATATAAAAAGGCTGAAGGAGAACGACCTGTACTGGGTGTCCACGCTACTAGACCCCTGGTATAAGCAGAAAGTGCCTGAAATGTTAAAGAATTACCACAAGTCAGAAAGGATGCAGCAGTTCCAAAATAAATTAAAAAGTATGCTTTCCACAGCGTATAAGGGTGATGTCACAGCACAACGGGAATCTAACAGGGGAAGAGGTGAAAGTAATTCTCCTCCTCCCACGACCACGCCGGCAAGGACAGGACGCTTTACAGATGGGATGTTGATGGAGGACATGCAGAGCTTTTTAACCCCTTATTGACCACAATGTACCCTGTATGTCACTGGTCGTTAAGGGTTTTTTCAGGACATAATAGCAAGTTTAGCAAGAAGACGCTATTGATACCCTCCCTCCAGCAGGCTTTGTGGAATAGAGCAGTCTCAATGCTGATGGCAAGACCGCCCTATAAAACAATCAAGTCCCAAAAAAAGGCCAGTGACATACAGGGTACGTCGCTGGTCCTTAAGGGGTTAAGTCCTACGCATTTCCACAGCCCTTCGGGGTCCACCCTCAGAGAACAACTCAACCGACAGGTATTAAACTACCTTGCCTTAACTGCAGATATCGATACTCTGAGGAGCTATGAACCCCTTGACTACTGGGTGTGCAGGCTTGACCTGTGGCCTGAGCTATCCCAATTTGCGATATAACTTCTGGCATGCCCCGCTTCAAGTGTCCTGTCAGAAAGAACCTTCAGTGCGGCAGGAGGTATTGTCACTGAGAAGAGAAGTCGCCTAGGTCAAAAAAGTCTAGATTACCTCACCTTTATTAAGATAAATGAGGGATGGATCCCGAAGGGACTGACAGTGGGCGATACATTCGACTAAAAAAGGCCTGATGAGATGAGCTGCCTTGGGCTAAAAATGGTCCACATGCTGCTGTATTTTATCTCTGAATGTTGGATGACTTGCGTGACTTATCCGCCACCAACTAGGGTTCAATCCGCAATGTTTTAGGACACTTTCTGCCTGGGAAACAAACATCAATTTTTCTGGCCGCTGCTACAGCAATGGCTGCAACAATACCTCATTTTTCAGGCATGTGTACATGCCTAATTTTTCTGGCCTCTGGTGCTGCACTGTGGCTTCAACAACCAAACCAAAAAAAAGGCACATAACAGGCATTAAACTCATAGGAATAGTGCTACTTAACACACCTTATAATAACGCAGAGAGAGGCAACGCAGAGAGAGGAGTCTGAAGAAGAGGAGTCAGAGGAGGAAGGTGGCTTTGAGGAGGTGGAAGACCAAACACAGCAGGCGTCCCAGGGGGCTTGTTGTCACCTTTCAGGTATCCTTGGTGTTGTACGTGGGTGGGTGGAGGAAGAGACCTTCAATGACATCAGTGAGGACAAGGAACGGGATATGGCTAGCTTGGTATCCAACCTTGTGCAAATGGGGAGTTTGTGGTTGTGCAAATGGACTGTTTGCGGTTGTTTGCGGTGCGTTAAACGGGGAGTTTGGTCTGTCACTGTGAAGCGGGCGTAACCCTTACACTACCTGATCAATACAACATCATACCTTATGTTTTAAGGCATGTTATTCCAAACAATTTAGGAATGTTAGGTGATGTATGCCCTTTATGGATTAAAACCAGACTCTGCATCAACTATGTAATTTTCCATAGGAGTTTTGCCATAGATCCCCCTCCGGCATGCCACAGTCCAGGTATTAGTCCCCTTGAAACAACTTTTCCATCACTATTGTGGCCAGAAAGAGTCACTGTGAGTTTTAAAATTCACCTGCCTATTGAAGTCTATGGCAGTTTGCCCGGTTCGTGAACATTTGAGGAAGTTTGCGTTCGCCGTTCGCGAACGAAAAATTTTATGTTCGCGACATCACTAATCACAACCCTTTAGAAAAACTTATGAAATGATTTATTTACAAAAATACCCATAGGCATCTATTTATCAAGCCGTCAACCGCAAATACGCTGGAATTCCGCAGCGTATTTGTGGCATGCCTGATTCGCCTTAGTTATCAAACCATACAAACCGGCAAAAGTAGAATTTGGTGACATAACATACGATCCACCGGACTCAGTCCGCCACAGATCGATGCTTACGTCACTACAGATGTTCTGAACGCAAGTTTGGCACTATCTGACTACTTTTGCTAGTTATCAAATAACTTGCCACTATTCCGGCCCAGCGTACCTGGTTTTCAATCTGCCCCCCTGGAGGCGGCAGATGCCATAGGAATCAATGGGAGTTGGAAAGCAGCGAAAGCTCATGTTCGCTGCTGCCCATTATCCCATTGATTCCTATGGGAATGTTTACACCTAACACCCTAACATGTACCCCGAGTCTAAACACCCCTAATCTGCACCCCCTACATGTCCGCCACCTAAATAAAAGTTATTAACCCCTACCCTGCCGCTCCTGGACCCCACCGCAACTAAATAAACTTATTAACCCCTAAATCACCATTCCCAGAGCCCACCGCAACTAAATAAACTTATTAACCCCTAAACCGCCGCTCCCAGAGCCCACCACAACTAAATAAACGTATTAACCCCTAAACCTCTGCTCCCGGAGCCCACTGCCACCTACATTTTACTTATTAACCCCTAATCTTCCGCCCCCTACACCGCCGCCACCTACATTATATTTATTAACCCCTAATCTGCCGCCCCCAACATCGTCAACACTATATTAAATTTATTAACCACTAAACCTAAGTCTAACCCTAACACCCCCTTAAATATAATTTAAATACATCTAAATAAATATTCCTATCATTAAATAAATTATTCCTATTTAAAACTAAATACTTACCTATAAAATAAACCCTAAGATAGCTACAATATAACTAATACTTACATTGTAGCTCTCTTAGGGTTTATATTTATTTTACAGGCAACTTTGCATTTATTTTAACTACGTACAATAGTTATTAAATAGTTCTTAACTATTTAATAACTTCTTAGTTAAAATAAATACAAATTTACCTGTAAAATAAAACCTAACCTAAGTTACAATTACAACTAACACTACACTATAATTAAATTAATTACCTAAACTAAATACAATTAATTACAATTAAATAAAATTATCTAAAGTACGAAAAACCCCCACTAAATTACAGAAAATAATAAAATAATTACAAGATTTTTAAACTAATTACACCTACTCTAATCCCCCTAACAAAATAAAAAAGCCCCCCAAAATAAAAAAAGCCCTACCCTACATGAAATTACAAATAGCCCTTAAAAGGGGCTTTTGCGGGGCATTGCCCCAAAGTAATCAGCTCTTTTACCTGTAAAAAAAAATACAAATACCCCCCAACATTAAAACCCACCACCCACACAACCAACCCCACTCTAAAACCCACCCAATCCCCCCTTAAAAAATATAACACTAACCCCTTGAAGATCACCCTACCTTGAGAAGTCTTCACCCAACCGGGCCAAAGTCCTCCACAAAGCTGGCAGAAGTGATCCTCCAGATGGGCAGAAGTTGTCCTCCAGACGGGCAGAAGTCTTCATCCAGGCGGCATCTTCTATCTTCATCCATCCGGCGCGGAGCTGCTCCATCTTCAAGACATCCGACGCGGAGCATCCTCTTCTGACGACGGCGACTGAAGAATGAAGGCTGATGCAATCAGCCAAAAGGATTGAAGTTCAATCCTATTGGCTGATCCAATCAGCCAATAGAATTCAAGCTCAATCCTATTGGCTTATTGGATCAGCCAATAGGATTGAACTTCAATCCTATTGGCTGATTGCATCAGCCAATAGGATTTTTCCTACCTTAATTCCGATTGGCTGATAGAATTCTATCAGCCAATTGGAATTGAAGGGACACCATCTTGGATGACGTCACTTAAAGGAACTTTCATTCTTCAGTCGCCGTCGTCAGAAGAGGATGCTCCGCATTGGATGTCTTGAAGATGGAGCCGCTCCGCGCCGGATGGATGAAAATAGGAGATGCCGTCTGGATGAAGACTTCTGCCAGTCTGGAGGACCACTTCTGTCCGTCTGGAGGACCACTTCTGGTGGCTTCGTGGAGGACTTCAGCCTGGTTGTGGTGAAGACTTCTCAAGGTAGGGTGATCTTCAAGGGGTTAGTTTTAGTTTTTTTTAAGGTGGTATTGGGTGGGTTTTAGAGTATGGTTGGTTGTGTGAGTGGTGGGCTTTAATGTTGGGGGGGTTATAATTTTTTTACAGGTAAAAGAGCTGATTACTTTGGGACAATGCCCCCGAAAAAGGTAATTTTAAGGGCTATTTGTAATTAAGTGTAGGGTAGGGCTTTTTTATTTTGGGGGGCTTTTTTATTTTGTTAGGGGGATTACATTAGGTGTAATTAGTTTAAAAATCTTATTTTATATTTTCTGTAATTTAGTGTTTGTTTTTTTGTACTTTAGATATTTTTTTTTATATTTTATTTAATTTCTTGTATTTAGTTTAGGGAATTAATTTAATTATAGTGCAGTGTTAGGTGTAATTGTAACTTAGGTTAGGTTTTATTTTACAGGTATATTTGTCTTTATTTTAACTAGGAAGTTATTAAATAGTTAATAACTATTTAATATCTATTCTACCTAGTTAAAATAAATACAAACTTGCCTGTAAAATAAAAATAAACACTAAGCTAGCTACAGTATAACCATTAGTTATATTGTAGCTATGTTAGGGTTTATTTTATAGGTAAATATTTAGTTTTAAATAGATATTATTTTTTTCATGATAGCAATATTTATTTAGATTTATTTAAATTATATTTAAGTTAGGGGGTGTTAGGGTTAGGGTTAGACTTAGGTTTAGGGGTTAATAAATTTAATATAGTGGCAGCGACGTTGGGTGCGGCAGATTAGGGGTTAATAAATATAATGCAGGTGGCGGCGGTGTAGGGGGCAGCAGATTAGGGGTTAATAAGTATAATGTAGGTGGCAGTGGGCTCCAGTAGTGGCGATTTAGGGGTTAATAATTGTATTTAGTTGCGATGGGGTCCGGGAGCAGTGGGTTAGGGGTTGAACACTTTATTAGAGTTGCGGTGGGCTCTCGGAGCGGTGGTTTAGGGGTTAATATATTTATTAGAGTTGTGGTGGGGTCCGGGAGCAGTGTTTTAGGGGTTAATTCATTTATTAGAGTTGCAGTGGGCTCCGGGAGCGGCAGTATAGGGGGTAAACAGTATAGTATAGTGTGGATGTTTAGTGACAAGGTACCAAGAAAGCTGTAAAAAAGCCGAAGAGCTGCTCATCGCCCTGTACTTAACAGCTTTTTTGATAAATTTGGAGAATGTATTCTGGTCCACGGCAGCGATGTTAGGTAATCTTAGGTGAGCGTATTGGTGCCATCGAATGCAGGTAAGTTGACGCTTTGATAAATAGATGCCATAGACTTTAATAGTGTTTTTCTGCTGAAAACTATTAGATAATTTTTTTCTAAAGGGTTTTGATTGTGGTCTAAATGTTCTTTCAATGGCACTCCTGTTTGCCCTGTCATGTCTCAGTACTGTTGGGATTTTTGGGTGACTGATTGGTGTGAACTTCAGGTGGCAAGAGAAGACATCGGCCTCTATTTATCAAGCTGTCAACCGCAAATACCCTGGAATTCCGCAGCGTATTTGTGGCAAGCCTGATTCGCCGTAGTTATCAAACCCTACAGACGGGCAAAAGTAGAATTTAGTGATGTAACATATGATCCAACGGACTAAGTCCGACACAGATCGATGCTTACGTCATCGCATGTTCGCTGCTGCCCAATATCCCATTGATTCCTATGGGAAATGTCTACACCTAACACCCTAACATGTACCCCGAGTCTAAACACCCCTAATCTGCCCCCCCACACCGCGCCACCTACATTATACTTATTAACCCCTAAACCGCCGCTCCCAGACCCCCCCACAACTAAATAAATTGTTTAATCCCTAAACCGCCGCTCCCGGACCCTGCCGCAACTAAATAAATTGTTTAACCCCTAAACCGCCACTCCCGGAGCCCACCACTACCTACATTATATTTATTAACCCCTAATCTGCCCACCCCTACACCGCCACCACCTACATTATACTTATTATCCCCTAAATCTAAATCTAACTCTAAACCTAACACTCCCTAACTTAAATATAATTTAAATTTTAACCCTAAATAAAATTCCTATAATTAACTAAATTATTCCTATTTAAAACTAAATACTTACCTGTAAAATAAACCCTAAGCTAGCTACAATATAACTAATAATTACATTGTAGCTAGCTTAGGGTTTATTTTTATTTTACAGGCAAATTTGTATTTATTTTAACTAGGTGGAATAGTTATTAAATAGTTATTAACTATTTAATAACTACTTAGCTAAAATAAATACAAATTTACCTGTAAAATAAATCCTAACCTAAGTTACAATTACACCTAACACTACACTATAATTAAATTAATTAAATAAATTAACTACAATGAAATACAATTAATTAAAATTAACTAAAATTAACTAAAGTACAAAAAAAACTCCCACTAAATTACAGAAAATAAAAAAATAATTACAAGATTTTTAAACTAATTAAACCTAATCTAATCCCCCTAATAAAATAAAAAAGCCCCCCAAAATAATAAAAATCCCTACATTATACTAAATTACAAATAGCCCTTAAAAGGGCTTTTTTGCGGGGCATTGCCCCAGAGTAATCAGCTCTTTTACCTGTAAAAAATATTACAATACCCCCCCAACATTATAACCCACCACCCACACACCCAACCCTACTCTAAAACCCACCCAATCCCCCCTTAATAAAACCTAACACTAACCCCTTGAAGATCACCCTACCTTGAGACGTCTTCACCCAACCGGGCCTAAGTCCTCAACGAAGTCAGGAGAAGTCTTCATCCAACCGGGCAGAAGAGGTCCTCCAGACGGGCAGAAGTCTTCATCCAGGCGGCAAAAAGCCCTTTTTAAGAAAATTGTAATTATTTTATTATTTTCTGTAATTTTTTTTTTTTTTTTGTACTTTAGTTAATTTTATTTAATTTTAATTAATTGTATTTCATTGTAGTTAATTTATTTAATTAATTTAATTATAGTGTAGTGTTAGGTGTAATTGAAACTTAAGTTACGATTTATTTTACAGTTAAATTTGTATTTATTTTAGCTAGGTAGTTATTAAATAGTTAATAACTATTTAGTAACTATTCTACCTAGTTAAAATAAATACAAACTTGCCTGTAAAATAAAAAATAAATCCTAAACTAGCTACAATGTAACTATTAGTTATATTGTAGCTATCTTAGGGTTTATTTTATAGGTAAGTATTTAGTTTTAAATAGGAATTATTTAGTTACTGATAGGAATATTTATTTAGATTTATTTAAATTATATTTAAGTTAGGGGGTGTTAGGGTTAGACTTAGATTTAGGCGTTAATATGTTTATTATAGTGGTGGCGGTGTAGGGGGGGCAGATTAGGGGTTAAGAAATATAATGTAGGTGGCGGTGGGCTCCAGGAGCGGCAGTTTAGGGGTTAAACTATTTATTTAGTTGTGGCGGGGTCCGGGATCATCAGGATAGGAGTTAATAACTTTATTTAGGTGTGGCGGGGTCCGGGAGCGGCGGTATAGGGGGTAAAACAGTATATTATAGTGTGGGTGCTTAGTGACAGGGTAGCAAGAAAGCTGCAAATAAGCCGAAGAGCAGTGAGATCGATGACTGTTAGTTAACAACAGTCCACTGCTCATCGCTCCTTACTTGGTGCACAGCTTTTTGACAGCTTTCTTGATCATTTTGGAGAACGTATTCAGGTCCGCGGCAGCGATGTTTGGCGATCTTAGGCGAGCGTATTGGTACCATCGAATGCAAGAAAGTCGACGTTAACTAGAGGCCATCAATCTGCTGAAAAATAAAATATTGTTTATTTTACAACTAATAAAATTAGCTACAATCATGGAAAATATCGACTTACAGAGACAATTAATTTCTTAAACATTAATGAGAATGTAGCAGCCTCAGGAAAAAAAAAAAAAAAAACCCACAACTAAAGAAAATAAAGAAAGCATCATTGAAGTCAATACTTTTACTACACAATTTATCCTGATGCAAAAAAATGGATAAATATATTTTGGCACTGTGTGATATAAGGCCAAGTTTACTGAACAGTACCTTACCCGGTGCTACCCTCTATAAATACATAGACCAGGAAAAACATAAGAGAAAGAAAAGGGCTTAAGCATTCACTATCACTATTATAATCGTATAAACCATTAAAATTAACTTTTAATAATCACTTATCTTTGTGACCGCTGCTTCATAACTGCTGTTTCTGGCGAGTCTGAAGACTCTCCAGAAACACGGGCTGTCAAGCTCCTTTCGGAGCTTGATAGATAGGCCCCTTTATCTGAATCAGGAAAGAAAAATTTACGGCTTCATGTCCCTTTGAATATTGGCTAATAATAAAATGTTTTGTAAAGAAAGCCAGCAGAAGAAATTTACTCCCAGTGGGAGGTAAGAGATGAAAGTAGTAAAATGTTAATTTTCAGATAATATCTCTAAGGGCCTGATGATAGAAGCCTTCCAATTTCAGACGTGGTATTTCACTCTGACCCTCACAGGGGCTTCACTGGTTGAATTATTGTAAAAAAGGGTCAGTCTCTGAGAGTGGTGTCTCTTATTGTAATGCTGCTGCAAATTGTTCCAGATGGTCGGGGCTACCATTCGGAGCAAGAGCTGACTTAACTGAGGAGACAGCTGGAACCAAGATGCGCGGGTAGACCTACCCGAGGTAGCGCCATCAGCCTGAACATCCGCGTCCATCATCAGACAGGGTAACTGCCATGAGCAGCTAGCCCAGTCTCAGGGCATTGTCTTGGCTACAGGAGTCATCCGAAGGAGATACTGATGTGGGGTAAGTGCCTGTGAGGAGTTTTAAGATCGGCCCACTGAGAAGTCAGAGAAATCGGCTACACACAAAGTGGCGCAAAAGGCCGCCATCTTACCATCACCATCCTGACCGGAGGCCTAGAGAGTTTCGGACTCCAGCTGAAGAATCTGCATTAATCGGAGGGTCTGGTGAACCGGAATCGTGTCTATAGGACCCCCCTGGAGACTGGATTCACTTCCCCATATCTGGAGCTCTCTGGGTTGGCCCTAAGGGCAGAAAGTTGCGGGAGAATCGCTGTCTATGTGAATAATTGGTGAGATCCACACTTAACACACCGCACACACAGCAGAAAAGATTGTGGGAGGTGCCCAAGGCAGTCTGTTCACTATAGTCACTGTTTAAAAACAAATTTACCCAATGGGTTAATCCATATGAAAGAAAGTTCAATACATTCAATATTATGATTTAAAAAACAATTAGTCTTTCCTAATCTTACCTAAAAGTCTATCGACACCGATGTCAAAATATCTCTATTCACTATAACCTTAAAAGTAAACAAATAAAATTCTTATTATAAGTTAGATGTTATAATTAGCATACACATAAAACTGAATCCTTCTTTGGTAAGTCATACAGTAAATAGCAGTATTTAACTTCAATGTATATATTATAACATTTTATGTGATACTTTTAGTCCACACTATGCACACATTCTCATATAGGGCACTTTTTGCATCTATTTTGCACAGATTATACAGATCTTTACATATGCACAAATCTTACATATCAAAGAAATATGTCTGCATTGGTTTATAAACGTGTTTTTATCACAAAACTGACCAATTCCCAAATATAAGTTTAGCCACTTCAATAGTGTGATATTATTTCATTCCATGAGCAGGGTTATAAGCGATATTTCCAGATTTTTAGCTGATTGCTCATTTTACAAAGACTATTGGTGTCGGCTCAATTCCTTACCGCCTCACTAAGATAGGTCTTCCGATTCCTCTCACTTTGTATCTGCGGTTCTTTTGTGTTAGGACTGATAGCTCTGTGTCTCACCGCTTGATCCACTTTGTTCCTTTTGGTTTCTGACCACTGTTTTGATGGCTATGCACTAAACATTGATAAATTCTTCTTTTTATATTCATTTGGAGCTAGTAAATTCTTCAAATTACTTGCTTTTTTATAAATAAATCTTGGATTCTAACCCAAGTTTGGGCCTATTACAGGATCTTTCAGCAGGAGATGCCAATGTTTGTCAACCACTTTTTTAAAAAGTTTATGTTGGGAAGAATAGGTGGTTATTAGCAGTATATTTCCATCATTCATATTCCTATTTTTACTTTCTACTTTATTCCTCTTTTTAAGTAACAATACAGCTATAATAGTATCCAAATTCAACAGAAAATCCAGCGAGAATCGATGAAAAACAGTGGTAACTTTATTAATAAAAATGTGATAAAATACACTCAAAAGAAAACGGGGTATGAAAAATGAGTTAAAGGGTATGCCATTTACTCATCAGCAGCCAGATGATAGGTCTTACGCGTTTCGGCTGAAAAAGAGCCTTATTCATAGACCATACAGTGTCTGTGTTAACCTCCTTTTTAAGGTCTGATCAATTTAGTTAACTAGGTGCGGCTGGTGAGTATCGGGTACCCTGTTTAACCTTTTATGGCACTACACTTTGTGAGTTTTTCAATACGGGGTAATTCAGTTACAATTTTCATTTTTCATTTTTGAAACGGACAAAGTAATTGACTCATACTGTAGAAAAGGTGATTAAACTTATAACATTTAGAACTCATTTCAAATATATACAATTATATACATAAAAGGAGAACAACCTGTAAAAACAGAATATCTACTACAGCTTTTTAATATTAATTGGATGTATTTTCTAATGTTGATATTTATATATGTATACCTTTTAGCAAAAATAACCCTTAGCTTAAAGAAATAAAATAAATAAACCTAAGAAAAGGTTACCCTGTTCTAATATTTTAAGCAAGTTAAGTATATTTTTGTAATAAGCTAATATGTGGAACAAGAAATTACATCCTAAAAGCTGCTAGTTCTCCTATGTGTAATATTGTTTGTTGGTAAGACTACTGCATTAGAATACCATTGTGTACTATTTATGTTGCCAATGGTTTATGATATCCCCCACTGCATTAAAGCCCTTTGGGCGTCTAGTTTGGAGGGTGAATATCCAAAATGCCTCTCTGTGTAGTAATCTCTGTTGCCTATCACCTCCTCTTGCAGTATGTGTAATACTCTCAATGACCTGCCATTTAAAACTAAGGACCGATTTATTATGTTGGTTAATAAAGTGGTGCACTAAATCTGACACATCAATATTTTTGTCTATATTATTGAGATGCTCCCTGATACGTGATCGCGCTTCTCTTGTGGAGCACCCCACGTATTGTTTATCGCATTGTGTGCACTCAACCAAATAGATTACATATTTGGTGCGGCAATTGGTGCAACTTGATGACAAGAACATTCTTTGTGTGACTTTTGATTGGAACCTATCAGTAACTTTTGCGTGACTGCACGCTATGCAATTAGAGAAGTGACACTTGAAATGACCTTTTACTAGCAACCAGCTATTCCCAGGAGATGTTGCTCTTCTCAGTGAGCTTGGGGCCACAATGTTGCCAATGGTACGACCTTTCCTAGGTATATAATTTATACCTTCTGTTAACAAATCCTTAAGACTGTCTTCTCCTGTCAGTACTGGAATATGTTTCTTTATGATTTGACAAATTTCAGCAAATTGGGGGCTGTAGTTTGTAATAAATTTAGGTTTGTTCTGATCAAACCTTCTATAGGATGGTTCTTTGTGCTTTAACATTTTTGTCCTGTCTATTCTACTAACCTCCAAAAAAGCTCTATTGATCACTTTTTGTGAATACCCTCTATCTTGGAGTTGTTTTTTCAGTACATCTGATTCCTTGGCAAAATTTTCTTCGGTTGAGCAGTTACGCTTCAACCTTATAAATTGCCCTTTTGCTACACCAAAACCTGTATGTTTGGGATGGCAAGATTTGGCATGTAAAATAGTATTTGATGAGATCTGTTTTCTGTATAGTGTGGTCTTAACACTCTGATTATCCGAATCTCCTATCAAATATAAGTCTAAATAAGGAATTATAGTTTTTTCAAAACTAGATGTGAACTGTAAATTGATGTTATTATTATTAAGGTAAGCAACAAAATTTTCCATTTCTTTTTCGGTTCCAAGCCATACAAATAAAAGATCATCAATATATCTTTTGTATGATCTTATCAGATGTCTGTATGGATTGTTTTCTCCAAAGACGTGGGTCCTTTCCCACCAGCCCATAAAGATGTTAGCATAGGCTGGGGCAAACTTAGCTCCCATGGCGGTCCCACGCCTTTGGAGAAAAAAGCAGTCACCAAACTTAAAGAAATTATGTCCCAAAAGGAATTCTAAAGCTTTCAGAATATACATTTTCAATTTGGGATCATAGTTGCTATACATGTCCAATGAGAGTGACACAGCCTCTAGGCCATAGAAATGGGGGATGCAAGAGTACAGACCCCCCACATCTACAGTAAGCCAAGAGCATTCATTGCTCCAAGGCACCTGCTGTAGACAGGTAAGAAGATGGGTGGTGTCTTTAAGAAAAGACGGTAGTTGCTGGACAATGGGCTGCAGGAGGGACTCGATCCAACCTGACATCTTCTCAAACAGGGAGCCTATTCCCAAAATTATAGGTCTTCCCCTCACCTCCTCCAAGGATTTATGTACCTTGGGGAGGTGATGGAAGATGGGAATGACAGGATTTTCAACATACAAATAGTCAAATGTATCTTGATCAATGACTCCCTCCTGTAAACCATCGTCCAGCAAATCGAATAACTCACGCTGGAATATGCCTGTAGGATCTCTGGGGAGAGGGAGGTAAACTTCAACATCTGTAATTTGTCTCTCTGCTTCTCCTATATATGCTTCTTTGTCCAAGACCACAATGCTGCCCCCCTTATCTGCTGCTCTAATCACTATTTCTTCTCTTTTACTAAGATTTTCAAGGGCCAGTTTCTGCGCTTGACTTAGATTTGGGGGGGCAGCATTGTGGTATCTAGAGAGAGTAAGCAGATCGTCTTCCACCCTTCGATGAAAGGCCTCTAAGAAAGGACCCCTTTCCCTCGTTGGGTAAAAGACTGAGCAGGGTTTAAATCCGCTATGTGATGTTTTTTGGAAGCTATTAAATACATTGGACTCAAAGTTGAGGTCATGAAGTAAAAGATAATCACAAGCCTCCTTGAAGTTCACAATGTCCATTATAGGACTAAGTTCATTTTGATTGTCCCAGATATCTCTATTTTCTGGGATGTCAGTACTCGGGGTATGTTTGTCTTTGTTCCAGAAAAATTTCTTTAATGTTAGATCTCTAATCAAACGATTGAGATCTACAATAGTCTCAAAAACATTAAAGTTTGAGCTGGGCACAAATCCCAAACCTAAGCCCAGAACTGACGTCTCATCATCATTTAGAGTGTACTTCGAGAGGTTAATGATTTTTATATTTGGTATTTGTTTTGTTGACCCCTGCCCCTGCGGCCTCTTTGATTTTTTCCTCGGCCTCTTCCTTTTCCTCGTCCCCCTTCTGTTTCCATCCCCACCTGACCTAAAGGGTGCTGAGAGGACTGGTTAGTAGTTTTCAGGCAGGATTTTATAGGTACATTTATAACTGGAGTGTCACTTTCGTTATCACTTAGAAATTCTCTTCGTCTAAATTCAATACTTTCTTGGTCTATGTCCCTTTGGCTAGCATTCCTAGTCATTATGGGTTCAGTTCTAAGTGGTGTAATATCCTCTTTATTTTGTGTGTTTTTAGTTTTATGTTTTGGTCTGACTATTTGTTCCTCTTCATCAGATTGGTCACTTGTACCACTCCTAGAGGAAGCACCTGACTGTTCATTGTCAGTACCTTCTGAATCAGAGAAGGTGACCTTTCTCTCCTGACCCCCATGTTTCTGTTTGTTAGCCCACCTTCTTCTGTGTCTTATATTTTTAGTGTTGGTGTGCCAGACATAGACTTTTTTATTTAGATAATCTTCATTATCACGATTGAATTTACGTAATTTGAAGTTATCTAATTCCAATCTAAATTTATCTAAACTTTCTTTTAGAACTTTATCCAAATCATTGTATTTGGGATGATCTATAAACTCATTCAATTGTGACTGTACGCCAGCTATATCTTCTCTGATCTTAGTTAATTGCTTGTCCTTGTATTTAATAATAAGTCCCATTAACACTTTGGAACATTCAGACAGCGCTGCATTCCACTCATTGATGAAATCATAATCGTCCACTTGAAAAGTAGGAAATTTATTTAAACGTAAGCCTCTAGGTATAAGCTCTAGCAGGAGATATTTCTCTAGTGCTCTCTTATCCCACCAAATACGATATTCCTTGATAAGGGTACGTTCCATCAATAAGAAAATGTCACTGATGTTAAGTGACTCTTGCTGTCTTATGAAAGTATCCTCCAAAGTCAATCTAGTTGTGTCCATATCAGTTAAAGATTGTAATGAAAAATAACTCATATTGCCCCTGAGTGTATTTATCAATAAGGGAAAATAAGAAAGTTCCAAACTCCAAATTTTTTCACAGCATAAATTACCACCAAAACAACTGAATCCAAGCAGAGAAAAGTAACAAACACAATTTAGTCCACAGTTCAAAGAACTCCTCTGTATTAGGACTCCAAGTTGCTATGATGTATGTCAATCACTTTCAGGTAATACAATACCAAATGTAGAGAGGGGAAAAGCAGGTACGTGCAGCCAGTAATTAACACACTAATGCATTTATCGGGTATATTGCATAGTAACACAGGCATCAATCATTGGTAACGTAAGCAGCAAGAAATCTCACCAATTGTGTTGAAAACTGGATCCAGGCCAGTCCGCTGCAATAACCCTGTGTTCTGTATGTATCCCTGGATGCTCCTGTAGGCGATCAGCTACATTCCCGGCTTTGCCGAGAACGCCACTCCATGCGGCTCTGAATCGCTGCGTGTGTGCCGTCCAATACTCTGCACTTGCGTCCACTCTTGATGACGATATAATAGTATAACAAAAGAATCCCAGATATAGAGAAAGAAGGTGTGATAGAGGATTCAATATTGATCTAAGGGTTATGAAATTGCTTTAAATAGGGGAGGAGCAGCCTAGACAAACTATCTTGACAAAGGTTCTATTGGAACCGATACGCGTAGATATATTATTAAAGAGAGCTGCAGATACCAAGGATTGAATATAGAGTGAAATTGATCAAATACTCTATTCCAACAACTATAAACTCCATAATCGTAACACTGAGGAACAAGAATTTTTTATAGCACACTGATACTAACTGAAGTGTACAGGTGGAGCGGTAGGAGTAATCAGGAGTGTGCACACACAGAAAGAACAATTCATCAGCTGTTCTCTGGCAGGGAAAAAATGCGGGGTAATTGGAACCATCGACATCAGCTGGTGCATAGCCATCAAAACAATGGTCAGAATCCGAAAGGAACAGAGTGGATCAAGCGGTGAGACACAGAGCTGTCAGTCCTAACACAAAAGAACCACAGATACAAAGTGAGAGGAATCAGAAGACCTGTCTTAGTGAGGCGGTAAGGAATTGAGCCGACACCAATAGTCTGTGTAACTCACGGCAAACAGATTTTAACTTTAAGGTAAAAACTGAGCAATCAGCTAAAAATTTGCAATTATCGCTTATAACCCTGCTCATGGAATGAACTAATATCATGCTATGTAAATGACTAAACTTATATTTGGGAATTGGTCAGATTTGTGATAAAAACACGTTTATAAACCAAAGCAGACATATTTCTTTGATATGTTAAATTTGTGCATATGTAAAGATCTGTATAATCTGTGCAAAATAGATGCAAAAAGTGCCCTATGTGAGAATGTGTGCATAGTGTGGACTAAAAGTATCACATAAAATATTATAATATATACATTGAAGTTAAATACTGCCATTTACTGTATCACTTACCAAAGAAGGATTCAGTTTTATGTGTATGCTAATTATAACATCTAATTTATAATAAGAATTTTATTTGTTTACTTTTAAGGTTATAGTGAATAGAGATATTTTGACACCGGTGTCGATAGACTTTTAGGTAAGATTAGGAAAGACTAACCGCCAGATTACAAGTTTTGCGTTAGGAGTTGTGCGGTGCTAACGAGCAGTTTTTTCTCACCGCTCACTTACCTGCAGCGCTGGTATTACGGGTTTTTACAAACCCAGCGTTAAAAGGCAAGAATTCAGCGTAGAGCAAAATTGTGCTCCTTACCACACTGCAATACCAGTGCTGCTTAAGTCAGCGGTGAGCTGGTCGTACGTGCTTGCCCACAATTTCCCCATAGACATCAATGGGGAGAGCCGGCTGAGAAAAAGTCTAACACCTGCCAAAAAGCAATGTAAATCTTAGTAACACAGCCCCATTGATTCCTATGGGGAAACACATTTTATGTTTACACCTAACACCCTAACATGAACCCTGAGTCTAAACACCCCTAATTTTACACTTATTAACCCCTAATCTGCCGCCCCCGACATCGCCCGACACCTGCATTATACTTATTAGCCCCTAATCTGCCGCTCAGTACAACGCTGCCACCTACATTATACTTATTAACCCCTAATCTGCTGCCCCCAACATCGCCGACATTTACATTATATTTATTAACCCCTAATCTGCCACCCCCAATGTCGCCGCAACCTACCTACACTTATTAACCCCTAATCTGCCGCCCCCAATGTCTCCGCCACTATATTAAATTTATTTACCCCTAAACCTAAGTCTAACCCTAACCCTAACACCCCCTAATTGAAATATAATTTAAATAAATCTAAATAAAATTACTATCATTAACTACATTATTCCTATTTAAAACTAAATACTTACCTATAAAATAAACCCTAAGCTAGCTACAATATAACTAATAGTTACATTGTATCTAGCTTAGGGTTTATTTTTATTTTACAGGCAAGTTTGTATTTATTTTAACTAGGTAGAATAGTTATTAAATAATTATTAACTATTTAATAACTACCTAGCTAAAATAAATACAAATTTACCTGTAAAATAAAACCTAACCTAAGTTACACTAACACCTAACACTACACTACAATTAGATTACCTACAATAAATACAATTAAATACATTAAATTAAATTAGCTAAATTACAAAAAAACAAAACAAATTACAGATCTTTAAACTAATTACACCTAATCTAATAGCCCTATCAAAATAAAAAAGCCCCCCAAAATAAAAAAAAAACCCTAGCCTAAACTAAACTACCAATAGCCCTTAAAAGGGCCCTTTGCGATGCATTGCCCCAAAGAAATCAGCTCTTTTTGCACCCTTAAAAAATCCTAACACTAACCCCCGAAGATTCACTTACCGGGAGAAGTCTTCATCCAAGCGGCAAGATGTTCTCAACGAAGCCGGCAGAAGTGGTCCTCCAGATGGGCAGAAGTCTTCATCCAGACGGCATCTTCTATCTTCATCCATCCATCTCAGAGCGGGTCCATCTTCAAGACATCCGACGCGGAGCATCCTCTTCAAACGGCGGCTTCTTTGTAATGAATATCTCTTTAAGTGACATGATCCAATATGGCGTCCCTTAGATTCCGATTGGCTGATAGAATTCTATCAGCCAATCGGAAATAAGGTAGAAAAAATCCTATTGGCTGATGCAATCAGCCAATGGGATTGAGCTGGCATTCTATTTGCTGTTCTACCTTAATTCCGATTGGCTGATAGAATTCTATCAGCCAATTGGAATCTAAGGGATAGACAAAGGGTGTGTGAGCTGGAGATAGGGTAATCTCAGATTTGCCAACCTCCTGATTGCACTTTTCACCACATATGCAATCGATTTAGGCCATCCAAGAAATACAAAGTAAGTGGAAGTGGCGCCAATTAAGGCTATCTGATTACTTAAGAGAAAAAATATATACCATGATATGGATGTGTAAAATAAAGCAAATTACTCCAGCTGCGAGTTTAAGCAAAATCCAAAACAATTTATTAATCAGTTAAATAGTTAAATACTTCTCAAATTCAATGGAATATGAGGGTTCAATCACTATCTAAAACAGTACATTCAATATATATCTAAAATAGTTAGGTTTTAGAATTGGACACCGGCATTTTTAGATAGAGATTGATTGTATTTTTTATATATATATTGAATGTACTGTTTTAGATAGTGATTGAACCCTCATATTCCATTGAATTTGAGAAGTATTTAACTATTTAACTGATTAATAAATTGTTTTGGATTTTGCTTAAACTCGCAGCTGGAGTAATTTGCTTTATTTTAGACATCCATATCATGGTATATATTTTTTTCTCTTAAGTAATCAGATAGCCTTAATTGGCGCCACTTCCACTTACTTTGTATTTCTTGGAATCTAAGGGATGCCATCTTGGATGACGTCACTTAAAGAGATATTCATTACGAAGAAGCCGTCGTTTGAAGAGGATGCTCCGCATCGGATGTCTTGAAGATGGACCCGCTCCGTGCCAGAAGGATGAAGATAGAAGATGCCACCTGGATGAAGACTTCTGCCCATCTGGAGGGCCACTTCTGCCCGTCTGGAGGACCACTTCTGCTGGCTTCATTGAGGACATCTTGCCGATTGGATGAAGACTTCTCCCGGTAAGTGAATCTTCGGGGGTTAGTGTTAGGATTTTTTAAGGGTGTATTAGGTGGGTTTATTTTTTAGGTTAGGGCTTTGGGCCTGCAATAGAGCTAAATGCCCTTTTAAGGGCAATGCCCATCCAAATGCCCTTTTCAGGGCAATGGGGAGCTTAGGTTTTTTTAGTTAGTATTTTATTTGGGGGGTTGGTTGTGGGGGTGGTGGGTTTTACTGTTGGGGGAGGTGTTTGTATTTTTTTTTACAGGAAAAAGAACTGATATCTTTGGGGCAATGCCCTGCAAAAGGCCCTTTTAAGGGCTATTGGTAGTTTAGGCTAGGGTTTTTTTTATTTTGGGGGGCTTTTTTATTTTGATAGGGCTATTAGATTAGGTGTAATTAGTTTAAAGATCTGTAATTTGTTTTTTATTTTCTGTAATTTAGTGTTTTTTTTTGTAATTTAGCTAATTTAATTTAATTTATTTAATTGTATTTAATGTAGGTAATTTATTTAATTGTAGTGTAGTGTTAGGTGTTAGTGTAACTTAGGTTAGATTTTATTTTACAGGTACATTTGTATTTATTTTAGCTAGGTAGTTATTAAATAGTTAATAACTATTTAATAACTATTCCACCTAATTAAAATAAATACAAACTTGCCTGTAAAATAAAAATAAACCCTAAGCTAGATACAATGTAACTGTTAGTTATATTGTAGCTAGCTTAGGTTTTTTTTTATAGGTATTTAGTTTTAAATAGGAATAATGTAGTTAATGATAGTAATTTTATTTAGATTTATTTAAATTATATTTAAGTTAGGGGGTGTTAGGGTTAGACTTAGGTTTAGGGGTTAATACATTTAATATAGTGGTGGCGACGTTGGGAGCGGCAGATTAGGGGTTAATAAATATAATGTAGGTGGAAGCAATGTTAGGGGCGGCAGATTAGGGGTTAATAACTGTAATGTAGGTCGCAGCGATGTTAGGGGCAGCAGATTAGGGGTTAATAGTTTTATTTAGGTGCCAGCGATGTCACCTAACTGTAATGTAATTAACCCCCAGAGATCCACTTACAGTTTTTGAAGTCCCGCTTGAACGATCTTTATCCAGGCGGCGAGAAGTCTTCATCCAGATGGCCTCTTCAATCTTCATCCTGGCGGCGAAGTCTTCATCTAAGCGGCGAGAAGTCTTCATCCAGACGGCCTCTTCAATTTTCATCCAGGCGGCATTTTCTATCCTGAAGACATCCGGCGCTGAAGACATCAGCGCCATCCTGAAGACATCCGGCAATGAGCATTCTCTTCATACGGTCACCGACGTACACTGAACCTTCAATGCAATGTACGTGATCCAAGATGGTGTCCCTTGCATTTCTATTGGCTGAAATCATCCAATGAATCATCCAATAGAATGAGAGCTGCTTAAATCCTATTGGATTTGAACAGCCAATAGGATTTTAGCAGCTCTAATTCCTATTGGCTGATTCAAAATTTTCAGCCAATAGGAATGCAAGGGACGCCATCTTGGATTGCGTACCTTGCATTGAAGATTCAGTGTACGGCGGCGACCATATGAAGAGGATGCTCTACGACGGATGTCTTCTGGATGGACCCTCTCCATGCTGCCAGGATCAAGATTGAAGATGCTGCCTGGATGAAGATTCAAGAGGCCACCTGTTTGAAGACTTCTCGCCACCTGGATGAGGTCTTTGCTGCCAGGATGAAGATCGTTCAAGCGGGACTTCAAAAACTGTAAGTGGATCATCGGGGGTTAGTGTTAGGCTTTTTTTTTAAGGGTTTTTGGGTGGGTTTTTATTTTAGATTAGGATTTGGGCAGCAAAATAGCTAAATGCCCTTTTAAGGGCAATGCCCATCCAAATGCCCTTTTCAGGACAATGGGTAGCTTAGGTTTTTTAGATAGTTTTTTTATTTTGTGTCTTTGGTGGGGGTTTGTAATGTAAGTGGGTATTTATTTTTTTATTTCATGAAAAGAGCTGATATCTTTAGGGCAATGCCCTACAAAAGGCCATTTTAAGGACCATTGGTAGTTTATTCTAGATTAGGTTTTTTATTTTTAGGTGGGTTTGTTTTTAATGGGTATTATAATAAGAATAATTTTTATTATTTTGGATAATTTGTTTGTTATTTTGTTTAATTAATTCTTTTAGGGGGTGTTTGTTTTTTTGTAGCAAAAGAGGGTCCTTTTAAGAGCCCACAAAAGGCCCTTTTAAGGGCCCTTAGTAGTTTATTCTAGATTAGGCTTTTTTATTTTAGGGTGTTTTATTTTTAAAGGGCATTAGAATAGGAATAATTTTTATTTTTTTGGATATGTTCTTTTTTTTGTAAAGGTAGGTTTTTTTTATTTTTTGGAATGGTAGTTTTTTTATTTTTTGTGATTTTAGTGTTATTTTATTTTTTGTAATGTTAGGTTTTAGTGTAAGGTAGCTTAGGTTTTATTTCACAGGTAAGTTTGTATTTATTTTAACTAGGTAGTTAGTAAATAGTTAATAACTATTTACTAACTAGTCTACCTGGTTAAAATGAATACAAACTTACCTGTGAAATAAAAAATATAACCTATGCTAGCTACAATGTAACTATTAGTTATATTGTAGCTAGCTTAGCTTTTATTTCACAGATAAGTATGTATTTAGTTTTAAAAAGGTATTATTTAGTTAATAATTGTAACTTTAATTTAGATCTATTTTAATTATGTTAAAGTTAGGTGGTGTTAGGGTTACGGTTATGTTTAGTGTTAGGGTTAGGCTTAAGGTTAGGTTTAGGGGTAGGTGTAGGGGTTAATAGTTTAATTTAGGTTGTTGCGAAGTGGGGGGCTGGTGGGTTAGGGTTTAATAGGTTTATTTAGTGGTAGTGATGTAGGATGCCAGAGGTTTAGGGGTTAATAACTTTATTTAGTTGCGACGATATAGGGGAGCGGCAGAATAGGTGTTAATAATTTTAATATAGTGGCGGTGATGTTAGGATGTGGCGGAATAGGGGTTAATGACTTTAGTATAGTGGAAGAGATATCAGGAGTGGCAGATTAGGGGTTAATAACATTATGTAGGTGTAAGCAATGTCGGGGGCGGCAGATTAGGGGTTTTATGTTAGTGTGTTCGGTTTAAATGTTAGTTTCTTTTTCCTCATAAACATCAATGGGGCTGCGTTACAGAGCTTTTCTTTTCCGCGATCACAGGTGTTAGACTTTTTTCTGACCCCATAGATGTCTATGGGGGAAGCGTGCACGAGCCGTCAAAACAGCGCTTGTTTTATGTGCGGTATAGAACTTAAAACCCCATATCGCACGCACATGTCGGGTTTTGAAAAACTTGTAATGGCTGCGCTATAGGGGGTTAAAAAAAATGCAACTTTTCTTGCGTTCGCTAATTTCCCTATAGCGAGCATAACTCATAATCTAGGCCTATGTTACCTAATAAACTGCATCATTGAACCAACACCTTCCACATTTACCAAATACACCATGGACACAAGACCATCTAGTTGCCATCGCAAATTGATGACAGCTTTGCAAAATTCTATTCCACATTATATAACATAGAAAAAACAAAAAGCCCAAACCCCACCCCACCACACAATATTTGCATGTTTCTAAACACACTGAACCTACCGACCCTTACTGTTGAGCAACAAGATACACTCACTGCCCCCTTTACTCTGCTCGAAATTAAACAGATCATAAAAAATCTGAAGCCCTTTAAGACCCCTGAGTCAGATGAATTCCCTGCCCATTTTTATAAGACATATTTATAGGAACTCTCTCCCCTACTTCTTAGATTTTTTTGGTCTGGCACAAGAAAAAGGCATTTTTAAAAAGGAATTCTTGGAGGCTGCTATTGTTACTTTTCCCAAAACAAATAAGAACCATTCCTTGTGCTCTAACTACATCTCATTGATCAATGTAGATATTAAAATTGATTCTAAGATCTGGGCAAACCATTCTCGGTTTCCTCATTAGATGCAGAGAAAGCTTTTGACCGAGTCAGATGGGCTTACCTTTAGAAAACCTTGGAGACCTTCAAATTCCCTAAAGAAACTGTTCTCACCAACCTAGCGCTCTATTCCATGGCAACAGCAAAAGTGAAGGGCTTGGGTTTTTATTCGTCACCATTCGCAATCTCTAATGGAACTAGATAAGGTTGCCCCCTGTCCCCCCTCTTATTTGCCCTTGCGGTAGAACCCCTAGCTGAGCAGATACGGTCAGAGAAGCGGTATGAAGGGATCACACTATTTGTCAAGGCACATAAAATCGGGCTATTCACTGACGATATCACTATATTCTCAGCTAACCCAGCAAACACTGTCCCAAATATATGGAAGTCCTCGAGACATTTGGTAACTTATTGTTCTACAAACTTAAAACAACTAAAACAGAGGTATACTGGTGGGGCTATCCTTGAGACTACATTCACAAATTAAAAAACACATACAATTTCACCTGGACAGATGAACATATCACACACCAGTGGATTAAGCTGTTTTATAACATCCCACAGATAATTAAAGATAATTATCTCCCCTTATTGATGGACTTAAGGACCTTGAAACACAAATGGAACCACAAATCCATCTCTTGGATGTGCCGAGTTGCATCTCTCAAAATGTCTTTCCTCCCTAGGCTCACATATATTTTCCGCCTCGCCTTCCACTCAGGTTCCAGATTCGTTTGGCAGGGCAAACCCCTTAGAATCGCCCACAACATTTTACAATATCCCATCCACTTAGGAGGCCTAGCCTCCCCATTGGTTGTAAAATATTATGAAGAAGCAATGCTTACGCACATTTTCCAATGGGGTGTAACGCAATCCACTGATAAGTGGACAGACATTGAACAAGCCTCACTCCCATTTAAGATCCATCTCATGGACCTAATTTGGACCCCAACCCACTGTTGAAGAACTCCTGGAATCACAAACCCCTATAGTCCTCAAATGCCTATCCATTTGGGATAAGATCCGTCATCGTAGTCAAGTAGCTCTACACCCGTCACCCATCACCTCTGTAGCTGGCCTGCTCACAGGCTTAACAGAAACCCACCTGAATAAATGGGCCAACTTAGGTATCAAACGAGCCTCTGACTTTTGGTCAACTTCCTCTCAGGATAACTTTATTACATCAGATCCGTTAGAAAAACCTACTAACATTGACCCATTTCTTCACTTTACCAGGATCAAGAGCTTCCTCATAAGCTGGGGATTTGCCCCCATGTTTTCCCATCCCCTTACTCCCTGGGAGTCCATCTGGCAGAGGGGCCACAGGCTACATAAACCATTGTCCACACACTATAACCTGTTAGAAGGTACAATTACCCCTACATTGGCACCTCATCTCTCTAGATGGAACTCTCTTCTAATTATCACTATCCCACCTCATATATGGCAACAAACACATACTTTAACCAAGAAAACTCTACATTGTGTAACTATGTATGAAACATATTATAAAGTCATCTCACACTGGTACTATGTTCCTACAAGATTAGCCAGAATGTTCCCGGGATCTTCCCCTCTCTGTTGGTGTAAGTGTGGCTACTCCAGCAGCTTGCTCCACATATGGTGGGAATTCCCAAAAGTCAAAGCCATTTGGAATTTGTGTTTTTTATCCCTCTCTAATATGAAGATCCACATACCAAGAACTCCCGCTATGGTCCTTCTGCACATAAGCTTGCAAAGCCTCCATATACACCACAGATTACTATGTATATTTATTTTCTCATCCATCAAAACTAATATTGCCAGATCCTGGAAAAAGGAATCTCCCCTGAAATGGCCTGAAGTTTTAAACACAATGGCTTACTTATATACCATGGAAAAATACATATTCCACTCACTTAATAAATCTGACTTGTTTGAACTTACCTGGACAGACTAGAAAGACAAATATAACATACTCTGGCTCCCAAATACCCTAACTCAGGACCCCTACTCAGCACCCCAACAATTATAGGACCCTCTTCCCTTCCAGTACTTAACATAGTTAACCTGCTCATTGCTTATAACACAACCTATTTGAATTTTGGGATACAACTAGAATACGACACCAACAGCAACCTCCCCCACCCCCCCAGGTCGTGTTCCCCTCATTATGGCTGCATCTTGAAAGTAATGTATCTACCTCTCTTATTTTCATCTTACTGTTTTTGATCTCCCTTCTGATAAGATGGAAGAATTATGCATAGACTGTTACTTTTGTATAAAGACCAATTTGGACCTGTATGTTCATTCATTTCCTTTATATGCCTAATTTGATTACTGAAAATGTGAGACTTTGTTTGATTGTTAATTCTCAATAATTTTTTTTTTTTTAAATTATTTTTTTATTGAGACAACTTATTAAACAACAATATTGCCAACAAATACAGGGTTAATAGTACATTGAGATGTCATTGAGGTATACAGATAAGTATAAAAAAAAAGAAAGTGCTCGGAGAAGTACAAATACTTTCTTCCATAGTGGTTGAATTACTGGGCATGTCCACCATATGTGGAGGGGAGAACCAAGCGACTTGCATCCTCTCCAACACTCTGGGGATTGGGAGTAATAAATCTTGTGTAGGATAGTTGGTACATGGTGCCAGCGGACTAAGATCTTATAGTGTAGTTCCCAGAGTGTAGCACAATGAAGGATCTTTTTGGTTATTTTAATTCTGGCATGCCAATCCTCTGGAGTGAGAGTGATACCAATTTCCCTCTCCCAAGCCTGGTGTTGTGAGATTTTGTGTAAAGGAGCCGGGTTGATAAGTACATTGTAGTGGAGAGACAGGAGATGTCGGAGAGCGTGAGCCCCCCGCCATGCTCTCTCCCAAGCAGTTAAAGGGCGTAGTGTTTGTTTGGGGTACCCCCATGTACGTAAGCGGGTGCTCAGTCGGAATCCCTCAAAATGCAGTCTGGGTGGGAGTTGTAATTTCGCGCACATTTCTGAGTGTGAGAGCCAAATGTCCTCTTCATAGAGGTCCGAGACTTGTAGTGTGTGCACTTGTGGCCATAGGTCATAGTGGGAATCTGGGAGGCAGAACAGAGCAGCAGAAATTGTCATGACGGGGGAGGGGTGTGGGGATATGTCTGGGTGGTGTCTGATCTGATCCCAGAATCGAAGTGTATGTCTGAATATGGGGTGTAAGCCGTCAATATCTCGTCTGTGGTGGGGGGGGGGATCCAGATTATGTCGGGGAGGGTTATGTTCGAGGGGAGGAGTGAGGACTCTAGGGAGTACCAGCTAAGATGTCTCTCAGGATCATTCCAGCGGAGGATGTGTGAGAGTCTTGCGGCATTGTAATATGAGATCATGTTCGGAAGAGCGAAGCCTCCCTGCAAGATCGGTTTTTCAAGTGTGCGACCTGATGTTCTCGGTCGGCGGTCTCTCCAGACATATGAAGTGATTAGACTTTGGAATTTGTTAAGTAGTGGTCTCGGGATATTGTAAGGGATAGATCTAAAAAGATATGTAACCTTGGGAAGAAAGGACATCTTTATCGCGGCAATGCGGCCTGTCCAGGAGATCTCCCGGAATTCCCACAAGTCAAGAAGCCTTCCAAACTCCGGGAGTCTGTCAGTATAATTCTGCGAGATGGTGGTGATGGGATCTGGGCTAAGGTGAACTCCTAGAATCTTAAACGAGGAAGATTTCCATTGAAAGTGATAAGTGGATTGTAATAAGGAAAGAGTTTGTGGGGGAATGTTTATGGGAAGGGCCTCAGTTTTGGTTACATTGAGTTTGTAAAAACATAGTGAGCCGAATTTCTCTAGGAGAGTGAAAACCGCAGGGAGAGAGGTGTCAGGAGAGGTGAGGAAGAGAGTGATGTCATCAGCATAAAGGGAAATTTTGTGGACATGTGGTCCTATGGTCAGTCCTGTGGTCTGAGGGTCCAGTCTGATAGATTGGGCTAGAGGCTCTATAGTGAGTGCAAACAAAAGTGGGGAGAGGGGACACCCCTGTCGGGTGCCATTTGCAATTGTGAATTTGGGGGATTGGAACCCAACTCCACGAACAGTGGCTGTTGGATGATTATAAAGGGCTTGGACTGCGCTCACAAAGGCGGTAGGAAAGCCAAAGATGGTCATAGCTTCCCATAGGAACTCCCACCTGACCCTGTCAAACGCCTTTTCTGCGTCTAGTGACAGGGCCAGGAAGGGAGTTTTTCGACTATCTGCGAGATGGAGGATGTCTAGGATTCACCTGGTTGCATCAATTCCCTCTCTATTTGGGATAAAACCAACTTGGTCGTTCGCTATAAGGGAGGGGATAACTTTTGAGACTCTATTAGCCAGGAGTTTGGCGTATATTTTTGTATCGATGTTAATCAATGAAATTGGGCGATAGCTGCTACATAGATCAGGCGGTTTACCAGGTTTTAAAATGGTAACTATAGTAGCTTCTAAGAATTCAGCTGTGAGGGGGGTACCTGATAGTACTTCTTGGAAGAACTTGCTAAGGAGAGGGGTAATCTGAGGTAAGAAGGTTTTGTAAAACCTAGCTGTGAAGCCATCTGGGCCGGGTGCTTTCCCTAATTTTAGGTTGCGTATAATTTTTGAAATTTCTTGTGTGGTGAACGGGGATACCAGAGGGGAGGAATCCTCGAGTGGTAGTGAGGGTAGCTCAAGGGATCTGAGAAATTCAGAGATATGTTGAGCTGTACAGGTCGGGGATTCAAAATTGGATTCGATATTGTAAAGGTCGGAGTAGTATTGCCTGAATGTATCGCCTATTTCACGAGGGGCGGTGACCTGTGTCCCTAAAGGGGTGCGCATGGACATAATTCTGGCTTGGGCTGTTCGATTTTTAAGTTTGTTGGCTAGGAGTGTGGAAGCTTTGTTACCGAAATGGTAGTAGATTTTTTTGTACTTCTCTAACATGGATTGGGTTTTCTTGAGTTCAAGAGTTTGGATTTGTTTCAGTGTTTCTGCGATTTTGTCATTGAGAGAGGGGGAGTATGTGTGAGATATGTCCACTCTAAGTTGGCGAAGCTTAATATTCAGGGAGGATAAGGTGGTCCTGCTTTTTGCCCGAACCTCCCCTTCAAATTGAATGAGGTGGCCCCTCACTACTGCCTTCAAGGCGGCCCATTGATTTTGAGCTGATGTCTGGTCATTGTCGTTGAGGGAAATGTACTCTGTGATTATGTTCTGTAGAGTAGTCTTAAGGTGTGGGTCTGTAAGAGTCCAGTCCTGTAGGCGCCAGGTAAACGGAGGTGGGCGAGTGTGTGGGCCTATTTGTATGTGAAGTGAGTCATGGTCTGACCACGAAATGGGGGATATATATGCAGAGTGGACCTCATCAAGGAATTTAGGATGTACAAAAAAGTAATCTATGCGCGTATGTGATCTATGTGGGGAAGAGTAGAAGGTGAATTCCTTATCCTGTGGGTGCAGGGCGTGCCAAGCGTCATATAAGTTATGTAATGCTATCAGTGATTGGAGGGCTGAAGAGAGGGAGTGAGTTGCTCTATCGTTTCTAGAGAGTGGAGGTCCCAGTCTGTCCATGTGGACATCCCATATGAGGCTGAAATCTCCTCCCAGTATGAGGTCTCCCTGCTGTATGGAAGCTATAGACTTGAGTATAGTTCTGAGAAAGTTAACTTGTTTACTATTCGGTGCATATATATTAAGGAGGGTCACTAGGTGGGTATTAATTCTACAAACAGCAATAATGTAGCGTGCTTGGGGATCTGATTCAAAATGGATCTGATCATAATGGACATCCTTGCCTATGTAGATAGCGACTCCTCTGGATTTCGATGGGAATGTTGCGTCTAAGAGAGTCGGGTAGTGTTTGGAAGTGTATCGTTTGCTAAGTTCAGGTGTCCAGTGTGTCTCCTGGATGAAAGCAATGTCTACGTGATTTTTGCGTAGGTAGTTAAATAGAAGGCTGCGTTTAGTAGGAGAATTTAAACCCTGAACGTTAAGGGTTAAGAGATGTAGGCCTTTCATGGTGTATCTGGGTTATGATCTGTGGGTGTGGTAGAGAGAAGAGGAGGGAGGGGGAAAGAGAGAGAGAGAGGAAGGTAGAGAAAGAAGAAAAAAAAAAAAAAGGGGGGGGGTGGAGTCCGACAGGTGTCGATGAGTACCAGCTAAAACAACAGGAGCAAGAGTTAACTTCACTTACTAAAATGTGTTTTCCGGGGGAAGGGAGACAGCGGGCCAGAGCCGCTTTGTTTAAAAGGAGGATAGGCATATAGGTAATAGGGGAGTATGGAGTTATGGTAGGAGCTCTTGAGTTAGGGAAGCGTAAATGGAGGGGTAAAAGGTGGAGGGAGGGGAAGGGGATTGGGGGGAGGGGGGGGGGGGGTCGGAGCCTAAAGTGTGTATCGAATGGGGGGTTAGTGTAAGGATGGATGGGACGTTCTACCGATCATGAAAGGAGAGGGTGGTAATATAAAGTGGAATTAGTGGTGAGGAAGGGAGGTAAATGAGGGGAGATAGGAGAGGGAGATGCAGTCCCGTGGGAAAGTGTAGGGGGAGTGACTGTGCGTGAGTAGAGGGTAGGGAAGAGGCACGGAGGGCCAAAGGGGTAGCGGGGGCAGGGCCCCCAATACTATATGAAAAGGTGTGTGGGGTGGTTCAGCAGAGGTTGGTGGTGTGAGGAGTATTGAGAGCTGGATGAGTAGAGATTTGTATGGAGGCTATTCTGGGGTAAGAGATAGGATTTAAAGTATGTGGAGAAGAGGTGAGCAGTAAAGGAGGGAAAAAAGGTAGCAGGAGGTAGGTGTGATATGAATATTGGCATGGGGGTTAACGGAAGAATCATGACAAGCAGGAAAATATAGATAAGAGTTTGAAGGTGGTATGAACATCATGTACCTAGGAGTAGATATGATCATGTTGATTAGAACATTGAACCTGGGACATGAAGTCTGACAGAGACCTCTTAATTATATTATATTAAGTGTACTGTTAGGAGAAGACAATAAAGTGTAAGAATCGCGGGGAGAAGGATAGAGTAGGTCCTCTGTGGGGAGAGATTAGGGTCAAGGGAGAGAAAGTACAATGAGATACAAAATATTAAACAAACAATGCATGTGTCATGTCTGAATACATTGAGCTTACCACCTCTTCCAGAGCAAAACAAGGGTAAAATGCAGTAACTTAGTAGCAGAAAAGAAAAAAGGTACCAACTAGGTGTGTAACATTTCATGCATTTAACTAATCATAGATAAATTTAGATATGATCATGTTGACTAGAACATTGAACCTGGGACATGAAGTCTGACAGAGACCTCTTAATTATAATAAGTGTGTTGTTAGGAGAAGACAATAGAGTGTGAGAATCGCGGGGAGAAGGATAGAGTAGGTCCTCTGTGGGGAAAGGTTAGGGTCGAGGGAGAGAAGGTACAATGAGAAACAAAATATTAAACAAATAAAGCATGTGTCATGCCTGAATACATTGAGCTTACCACCTTTTCCGGAACAAAACAAGGGCAAAATGCAGTAACTTATTAGCAGAAAAGAAAAGGGGTACCAACTAGGTGTGTGACATTTCGTGCATTTAACTAATCATAGATAAACTTGTGATCTATAAACTTGTCATAATAAGTCTTAATTATAACCATGTAGGTAAATAAGGAGCCATGAGCCGAAAATAGAGTAAGATGTGTACCCGTGTGTGGGCTCTAGGCTTACCTGTCCGTCGAGCGTTCATAACAAAGATCCAGCCTAGGAGATCATGGATGGGGGAGTGAAGAAAAGAGAGTAAGATATGTACCCGTTTGTACACTCCCCGTCCTGGAATGACCTCTGAGGGTCAGTCGAGAGGGGTGACTGGAGGAAATAGTCTCTCAAAGGACCAGCAAGAAGAATGTCAGTGTAGCAGATGACCTCACGTGGGGTATCAGGATAGGTCTGAGGGTGGTGGGGTGGAGGTCCTGGAGTGTCACTCTGAGGCTGAGGGGTCCAGATCGCTTGTTTTTCCTTTTTTCCTGGGAGGCATACCAGGGGGACCCACAAGTCCCCAGGTAGAGAGAAGTTTCATACCTTGTTCTAAGGAAGAGACTGTGTGGGAGGAGTCTTGGTGCTGTACATGTAGTTTCACAGGAAATCCCCATCTGTATTTGATCTTGTTTTGTCTGAGGGCCAGTGTGAACTGATGGAAAATCCTCCTTTTGTTGAGAGTGTATGGGGACAAGTCGGGGAAGATCTGCAATTTATTGTATGGTTCCTTAAGGGGTCTGTTGGTAAAGGAGGCTCTCATAATCCTCTCCTTAGTGGTGAAGTAGTGTAGGCGCACAATAACGTCTCTGGGAGTGTTAAATACAGAGTTACGAGGGTGTGTGGACCTATGCGCTCTGTCCATTAGGAGATCTTGATCAGTGGAGGAGTCGAGGATAACCTTAAACAGTGCAACCAGATATGGTTGGAGGTCTGAGGCAGAAACATCTTCCGGGATACCGCGTATCCTGAGGTTATTGCGGCGGGATCTATCTTCGTTATCTGCCATTTTGGATTCGAGATCAGAGATTTGCTCAGCTAGTGATTGAGAATAAGCCAGGAGATTGGCGTGATCATTTGCGGGATCCTCATGTTTTCTCTCCAGTATTTCAGTTCTCTCTCCTAAAGAGGAGATTTCACGTTTCAGTTCGCCAACTGATTGGCGGAGCTCTTGTCTCAGGGATGAATAATGAGTGTCCATCTTATCGGTTAAGATTCTGATAGATTCCAAGAAGGTTGATTGTGAGAGTGTAGATTTATCTTTGCGAGGTGCCAGAGGTCTAGGATTATCTGCCCCTGGAGCCGCTGAGTCTCTAGACTCTTCTCCTGAGAACTCAGAAGTTCTTGCTATGGAAATGATCCGTAAGCGTCCTCTTAGGGTTTTCCTGGTGCTTTGGTTTTCTTTTGATAGACTGAGCCATATTATAGACTGAAGGCTGTCCAGAGAGTCGTGTTTAAAGATATAGACTTGAGGCTGCTGAGCCAGTGATAGATGAATATTGGGGAGATACTGCCCCCGCCTCCCTGAAGCCGGGTGCCCTAGCCCATCATCCTCTCCATGTCTAGGTGTAAATAGGAAAGTCCAGTAATCCTCTACTAGTCTGTAGTATAGATGGACGACACCCCCTCTCCTGGGGTTTTACCACCTCTGGGCAAGACCGGCAAAAGGAGAGAGGATATGACCCACGCCCTAGTAGTGGGCGCGGGAAAGGGAGGAGAGGGGGACGTCCCGGAGGGTGGAAATACAACTTCTGTGTGTATAAGAAAAGTTTTCCCTTTTTCTTTCTCTTTTTTGTTTTCCTTAAGCTAAGACTTAAGAGTGATAATAAGTAACTTGATTATGACACAGGTTCTGTAGACTATAGCAGGAGCAGAGGAGTGTGGATGGCTGCAGGTGTTCTGTGGGAAGCCGTGACTGAAGATAGTATTCCTGGGTATTAGGGATGTGGCCCACTAGATCAATAAACTATGTTGTAGGGGAAGGTTGCAGCTGTCAGGGAGATATGTAAGTAGTTGTATGCTGCTGCAGTGTTATGCAAGCCTTAGATAGGGGGAGCTGAGTCAAAAATCACCACTTCACAACAGAGAGGATTAAATATGTTGTGTTAAGGAAGTCTCATATAAAGTTCTGCTGCTTATGTGAGTGGGTTAAGGAGGTGTACTCACATCTGTTGTGCCACAGTCGGATGTCCCCTGTGAATTGCGGCGTGGATTTGGAGTGCGGAGGAAAATGAAGAGGGCTGTCTCCGGTTCAAATCACAAGTTTTCCAAAGCTGCCCTCCGGTGAGACCTCTGGAGTACCGGGCCCACTGTGCAGGATGGTATATACCGAGCCAAGGGTAAAGGGGTAAATGTGCGCGTTAGCGCAGATGCTGTAAAGGCTCCTTGTGACACCCTGTGAAGATAGAGATCAAGGGAAGATGGCCGCTTTTTTGGCTTTTTCAGCGTCTCGTTTCCAGTCTTGGGACTGGAGTGGTGTTATGGAGGTCCGGAGGGTGACGGGAACAGTACTAAATGTCAGCGGGTAAGGGTGGCAGGCTGTGGTTGATCTCAGGAAAGTCCGGTATTGCGGTAGTTCCAGATAATCTGTTCCGGTGGTGCAGAGTGTTGGTAATGACCCGGTTGTAGGTGAATGCCATATAACAAGGTGTAGGGGTAGTGGGGGATATTATGTGCCAATTAAGTAGGAATTTGGGGGTCTAGTAAGGCTTTAAATTTATATTTTGGGGAATGGAAGCAGAGGAGCTCTGCTCTAAGCGTCCTCACTGCTCCGTAGTTGGCTCCGCCCCCCCCCCAAAAAAAAAAATTAACTTAAAGCTAGGTTATGTGAGGTAACATAGTAACATAGTAGATAAGGTTGAAAAAAGACTGAAGTCCATCGAGTTCAACCTATACAAATATAAAATACTTTCAAAAAGCTCCAGTTAAGCTTAAATAACCCCATTAAAATGTGACCCATTTAATACTAGCAATCATATCCATGAATTTTGTTTATATACAGAAATTTATCCAGACTATTTTTAAATGTATCTATGGTATTGGCATTCACTACCTCCTTTGGTAATGAGTTCCACAATTTTATTGCTCTTACAGTGAAAAAACGTTTCCGTTGCAGGAGATTAAATCTCCTTTCCTCCAACCTTAAATTATGACCTCTTGTCAGAAACAATTTTCTTGGAATAAACAGAGCTTCTGCCATCTCTGTATATGGGCCTTGAATATATTTATATAAAGTAATCATGTCACCTCTCAAGCGCCTTTTTTCTAAAGAAAACAGACCCAGTTTGGCTAGCCTCTCCTCATAGGTTAATTTCTCCAATCCCCTTATTAGCTTTGTGGCCCTTCTCTGAACTTTTTCTAGTTCTGCAATATCTTTTTTAGCATCGGTCCCCAGAACTGCACTCCAAACTCAAGGTGAGGTCTTACCAGGGCTTTATATAATGACAGCGGCTTCAAAGGCTTATTAGCCTTTGAAGCCGCTGCCCTGCATTGTGCACCCATCTTTAGCTTGTTATCTATTACTACTCCCAAATCCCTTTCCTCCTGTGTTTGGCTAAGTCTTGTCCCATTTAAAAAATATGTAGCCTGCTTATTTTTACTTCCAAAATGTAGAACCTTGCATTTTTCCGTATTAAATCTCATTTTCCATTTACTTGCCCATAGTTCTAATTTTAGCAAATCCCTTTGTAAAGAGAGTTCGTCCTGCTCTGACCTAATGACCTTACTTAACTTATCATCTGCAAAAATAGAGATGTCGCTATTTAATCCTTGTTCCAAGTCATTTATAATAATATTAAAAAGAACAGGGCCCAGTACTGATCCCTGGGGGACGCCACTGATTACCTTTGTCCAATCTGAGTATGATCCATTTACTACTACTCGTTGCTCCCTATCTTTTATCCAGTTATTTATCCATGAGCTAACATTTTCAGCTATTCCCAGTCCCTTAATTTTGTGCATTAATCTCTCATGTGGCACTGTATCAAATGCCTTTGCAAAATCTAAGTATATCACATCAACTGATTCCCCTTTATCTATATTTTTACTTACTTCCTTGTAGAATCTAATTAGTTTGACATGATCTATTTCTCCTAAAGCCATGCTGATTAGAACTCATAATCTTGTTTACATGAATATGCTCATCAATATAATCCCTTATAATCCCTTCAAATATCTTCCCCACTATTGATGTCAGACTAACTGTTCTATAGCTTCCTGTATCATCCCTGCTTCCCTTTTTGAAGAGTGGCACCACATCAGCTTTACGCCAATCCTGGGGTACCATGCCTGAGGATAATGAGTCTTGAAAAATTAAGAGTAAAGGTTTGTCTATAACAGTGCTAAGTTCCCTTAACACCCTTGGGTGTATTCCATCTGGGCCTGGAGTTTTATTTACCTTAATATTTTCCAGTTTTTTCCTGATATCCTCTAAACAAAACCCAGTTAGTGGTATGGACTGGCATATTCTGTTCCAAAGTATCATTCAATGGTTCCTCTCTTGTGTATACTGAAGAAAAAAAACTGGTTTTGTACCTCGGCCTTCTCCCTGTCATTATTTATCATGCTGCCCTCCCCGCATTTTAATGTACCTATATTATCCTTCTTGGATTTTTTGCTATTTATGTACTTAAAGAACCTTTTAGGGTTAGACTTAGAATCCTTGGCAATTAATTTTTAATTTTCAATTTTTGCTAATTTGATTGCTTTTTTGCATGCTTTGTTACATTCCTTATAAATATTTTATGCTGAGTCTGTACTATTTTCTTTTAATAATTTAAATGCCCTACATTTTTTCCTAATTTCTCTTAACACATTTTTATTTAGCCATAACGGCTTTGTTTTTTTATTTTTATTTTTATAACCATATGGTATGTGTTGATATCTATATTTATTTAACAAATTTTTAAATATTATCCATTTATCCTCTGTATTTTTATTAGAAAATACATTGTCCCAATTTATATTATTTAATGATTTCCTTAAATCGTTGAATTTTGCTTTCTTGGAATTAAAAGTCTTAGGCCTAGATTTGGAGTTTGGCGGTAGCCGTGAAAACCAGCGTTAGAGGCTTCTAACGCTGGTTTTAGGCTACCGCCGGTATTTGGAGTCAGTCAGGAAAGGGTCTAACGCTCACTTTTCAGCCGCGACTTTTCCATACCGCAGATACTCTTACGTCAATTGCGTATCCTATCTTTTCAATGGGATCTTCCTAACTCCGATATTTAGAGTCATGTCTGAAGTGAGCGTTAGAAATCTAACGACAAAACTCCAGCCGCAGAAAAAAGTCAGTAGTTAAGAGCTTTCTGGGCTAAGCCGGTTTATAAAGCTCTTAGCTACTGTGCTCTAAAGTACACTAACACCCATAAACTACCTATGTACCCCTAAACCGAGGTCCCCCCACATCGCCGCCACTCGATTAAATTTTTTTAACCCCTAATCTGCCGACCGCCACCTACTTTATCCTTATGTACCCCTAATCTGCTGCCCCTAACACCGCCGACCCCTGTATTATATTTATTAACCCCTAACCTGCCCCCCACAACGTCGCCTCCACCTGCCTACACTTATTAACCCCTAATCTGCCGAGCGGACCGCACCGCTATTATAATAAAGTTATTAACCCCTAATCCGCCTCACTAACCCTATAATAAATAGTATTAACCCCTAATCAAACAAACCTTAAACGGAATTAAGGTAGGAAAAATCTGATTGGCTGATCGAAACAGCCAATAGAATGTGAGCTCAATCTGATTGGCTGATTGGATCAGCCAATTGGATTGAACTTGAATCTGATTGGCTGATTCAATCAGCCAATCAGTTTTTTCCTACCTTAATTCCGATTGGCTGATAGAATCCTATCAGCCAATCGGAATTGAAGGGACGCCATCTTGGATGACGTCCCTTAAAGGAGCCTTCATTCATCGGTAGTCCGTCGGTAAAGAAGGATGTTCCGCGTCGGTGGGATGAAGATTCAAGACCCGGCTTGGAAGACGACATCGCCCGGATAGAAGACTTCTTCAGCGCCTCTTGGAAGATGACATCGCCCGGATGGAAGACTTTTTCAGCGCCGCTTGGAGGATCACTTCATCGGATGGAAGATTTCTTCAGCGCCGCTTGGAGGATCACTTCTGCCGGTCCGGGTCTCCTCTTCAGTTTCATCGGTGGCTCGGCTGAGTGAAGACGACTAAAGGTAGGATGATCTTCAGGGGATTAGTGTTAGGTTTTTTTAAGGGGGGTTTGGGTTAGATTAGGGGTATGTGGGTGGTGGGTTTTAATGTTGGGGGGGGATTGTATTTTTCTTTTACAGGCAAAAGAGCTGAATTCTTTGGGGCATGCCCCCACAAAAGGCCATTTTAAGGGCTGGTAAGGTAAAAGAGCTTTGAACTTTTTTAATTTAGAATAGGGTAGGGCATTTTTTTATTTTGGGGGGGGGTTGTTATTTTATTAGGGGGCTTAGATTAGGTGTAAGTAGCTTAAAATTGTTGTAATATTTTTAAAATGTTTGTAACCTATTTTTTTATTTTTTGTAACTTAGCTTTTTTAATTTTTGTACTTTAGTTAGTTTATGTAATTGTATTTAATTGTAGTTATTTGTAGGTAATTTATTTAATTTATTTAACGATAGTGTAGTGTTAGGTTTAATTGTAACTTAGGTTAGGATTTATTTTACAGGTAATTTTGTATTTCTTTTAGCTAGGTAGTTATTAAATAGTTAATAACTATTTAATAACTATTCTAACTAGCTAAAATAAATACAAAGTTACCTGTAAAATAAAAATAAATCCTAAGATAGCTACAATATAATTATTATTTATATTGTAGCTATATTAGGGTTTATTTTAAAGGTAAGTATTTAGTTTTAAATAGGAATAATTTATTAAAGTATAGTGTAGTGTTAGGTGTAATTGTAACTTAGGCTAGTTTTTATTTTACAGGTAAATTTCTCTTTATTTTAGCTAGGTAAGCTATTAAATAGTTAATAACTATTTAATAGCTATTGTACCTAGTTAAAATAAATTGAAAGATGCCTGTAAAATAAAAATAAATCCTAAGATAGCTACAATATAATTATTATTTATATTCTAGCTATATTAGGGTTTATTTTAAAAGTAAGTATTTAGTTTTAAATAGGATTAATTTAGTTCATAATAGAAATATTATTTAGATTTATTTAATTAATATTTAAGTAAGGGTGGTGTTAGGGTTAGTCTTAGGTTTAGGGGTTAATAAATTTATTACAGTGGCGGCGGTGTAGTGGGGGGCAGGATAGGGGTTAATAAATGTATTATAGGTGGCGACGGTGTAGGGGGGCAGATTAGGGGTTAATAGGTATAATGTAGGTGGCAGCGGTGTCCGGGAGCGGCGGTTTAGGGGTTAATACATTTATCAGAGTTGCGGCAGGGTCTAGGAGCAGCGGTTTAGAGGTTAATACATTTATCAGAGTTGCGGGAGGGTCTAGGAGCGGCGGTTTAGGGGTTAATACATTTATCAGAGTTGCGGAAGGGTCTAGGAGCGGCGGTTTAGGGGTTAATAACTTTATTTAGTTGCGGGGGGCTCCGGGGGCACCGGTATAGGGGGTAGAACAGTGTAGTGACATCTTTATTTGATAACTTAGGCGAAATTTTTCAGGTCCGCGGCGGCGATGTGAGGCGATCTTAGGCGGGCGTATTGGGCCGGCGAAGGCAGGAAAGTTGACACGTTGATAACTACCCCCCAATATATGCATAATACATAAACTAACATCGGCAATTATGCCACACGTATTAAGCACCCTGGCATTATTTGCACACATTATCTGGCAGATACATACAGTAGATGTGTAAGATAAAAGCTACTGCATAAGTATAACAACACCAAATATACAATGAAACCTTAGAGGCATACTGTATGAAACCCCCAAAATTTCCTTTATAATTCAGACAGAGCATACAATTTTAAAAAATAAACTTTACAATTTACTTCTACTATCAAATCTGCTTAATTCCCATTATATAATTTGTTGAAGCTAAGCCTAAGTAGGCATCTGGAACGCTAAATGGAAGGAAATAATGTATAACAGTATTGCAAAAATGTTAGCATATAATGCTCCATAAATAGGTGGCTCCTAAGATTATGTCCCTGGTTTTTAAAAGATACAAACAGAACAAAGAAACATACGGCTAGATTAGGAGTTGTGCGTTAAGGTAAATAAGCAGCGTTAATAGGTCCTAACGCTGCTTTTTTACGCTATTACGAGTCTTGCAGGTATAGGTGTAGCGCACACTTGTTTGGTCTTACTGCAAACCGACTTAAGTAAACTTTGTAAACCCTTTTTTCTATGGGACTTCCATAGCACCGGTATTACGAGTCTGTCCTGGGAGGCCAAAAAGTGAGCGGTACGCCCTATACCGACAAGATCCGTAACGCATTCTAAAGTCAGTAGTTATGAGTTTTACACTACAATGCTGTCGCATAAAACTCGTAACTAAAGTGCTAAAAAGTACACTAACACCCATAAACTACCTATTAACCCCTAAACCGAGGCACTCCCGCATCGCAAACACTATAATACATTTTTTAACCCCTAATCTGCCGCTCCAGACATCGCCTCGACTATAATAAACATATTAACCCCTAAACTGCCGCACTCCCGCCTCGCAAACACCAGTTAAATATTATTAACCCCTTAATCTGCCGCCCCTAACATCGCCGCCACCTACATTATATTTATTAACCCCTAATCTTCCGCACCATACACAGCCGCCACCTACATTATACTTATTAACTCCTAATCTGCTGCCCCCAACATCGCCGACACCTACATTATATTTATTAACCCCTAATCTCCCGCCCCAATATCGCCGCAACCTACCTACATTTATTAACCCCTAATCTGCTGCCCCAATGTCGCTGCCACTATATTAAATGTATTAACCCCTAAACCTAGGTCTAACCCTAACACCCCCTAACTGAAATATAATTTAAATAAATCTAAATAAAATTTATATCATTAACTACATTATTCCTATTTAAAACAAAATACTTACCTATAAAATAAAGCCTAAACAATCTACAATATAACTAATAGTTACATTGTATCTAGCTTAGGGTTTATTTTTATTTTACAGGCAAGTTTGTATTTATTTTAACTAGGTAGAATAGTTACTAAATAGTTATTAACTATTTAATAACTACCTAGCTAAAATAAATACAAATTTACGTGTAAACTAAAACCTAACCTAAGTTACAATAACACCTAACACTACACTATAATTAAATAAATTCCCTAAATTAAATACAAATAAATAAATTAAATTAAATTAGCTAAATCACAAAAAACAAACAAACAAACACTAAATTACAGAAAATAAAAAACAAATTACAGATCTTTAAACTAATTACACCTAATCTAATAGCCCTATCAAAATAAAAAAGCCCCCCCAAAATAAAAAAACCCTAGCCTAAACTAAACTACCAATAGCCCTTAAAAGGGCCTTTTGTGGGTCATAGCCCCAAAGAAATCAGCTCTTTTACCTGTAAATAAAAAATACAAACAACCCCCAAACAGTAAAACCCACCACCCACACAACTAACCCCCCAAATAAAAGCCTAACTAAAAAAAACCTAAGCTCCCCATTGCCCTGAAAAGGGCATTTGGATGGGCATTGCCCTTAAAAGGGCATTTAGCTCTATTGCAGGCCCAAAGCCCTAACCTAAAAAATAAACCCACCCAATACAGCCTTAAAAAAATCCTAACACTAACCCCCGAAGATTCACTTACCGGGAGAAGTCTTCATCCAAGCGGCAAGATGTCCTCAACGAAGCCGGCAGAAGTGGTCCTCCAGACGGGCAGAAGTGGTCCTCCAGTTGGGTAGAAGTGGTCCTCCAGATGGGCAGAAGTCTTCATCCAGACGGCATCTTCTATCTTCATCCTTCCGGTGCGGAGCGGTTCCATCTTCAAGACATCCGATGCGGAGCATCCTCTTCTTCCGACGGACTAACGACAAATGGAGTACCTTTAAATGACGTCATCCAAGATGGCGTCCCTTAGATTCCAATTGGCTGATAGAATTAAGGTAGAAAAATTCCTATTGGCTGATTGTATCAGCCAATAGGATTGAACTTCAATCCTATTGGCTGATCCAATCAGCCAATAAGATTGAGCTCGCATTCTATTGGCTGTTACAATCAGAAAAAAGAATGCAAACTCAATACTATCAGCCAATCGGAATCTAAGGGACGCCATCTTGGATGACGTCACTTAAAGTGATATTCATTCCGAAGAAGATATCATTTGAAGAGGATGCTCCGCGCCGGATGTCTTGAAGATGGAGCCGCTCCGTGTCGGAAGGATGAAGATAGAAGATGCCGTCTGGATGAAGACTTCTGCCCATCTGGAGGACCACTTCTGCTCGTCTGGAGGACCACTTCTGCCAGCTTCCTGGAGGACATCTTGCCGCTTGGATGAAGACTTCTTCCGGTAAGTGAATCTTCGGGGGTTAGTGTTAGGATTTTTTAAGGGTGTATTGGGTGGTTTTATTTATAGGTTAGGGCTTTGGGCTGCAATAGAGCTAAATGCCCTTTTAAGGGCAATGCCAATCCAAATGCCCTTTTCAGGGCAATGGGGAGCTTAGGTTTTTTTAGTTAGGCTTTTATTTGGGGGGTTGGTTGTGTGATTGGTGGGTTTTACTGTTGGAGGGGTGTTTGTATTTTTTTTACACGTAAAAGAGCTGATTTCTTTGGGGCAATGCCCCGCAAAAGGCCCTTTTAAGGGCTATTGGTAGTTTATTTTAGGCTAGGGTTTTTTTATTTTGGGGGGGCTTTTTTATTTTGATAGGGCTATTAGATTAGGCGTAATTAGTTTAAAGATCTGTAATTTGTTTTTTTTATTTTCTGAAATTTAGTGTTTTTTTGTGATTTAGCTAATTTAATTTAATTTATTTAATTGTATTTAATGTAGGGAATTTATTTAATTATAGTGTAGTGTTAGGTGTTATTGTAACTTAGGTTAGGTTTTATTTTATAGGTAAATTTGTATTTATTTTAGCTAGGTAGTTATTAAATAGTTAATAACTATTTAATAACTATTCTACCTAGTTAAAATAAATACATACTGGCCTGTAAAATAAAAATAAACCCTAAGCTATATACTATGGCCCCTATTTATCAAAGGTGTTGCGGACCTGATCCAACAGTGCGGATCAGGTCCACAACACCTCACTAAATGCGGACAGCAATACGCTCTCCGCATTTAACATTGCACCAGCATTTCACAAGAGCTGCTGGTGCAACGCCGCCCCCTGCAGACTCGCGGCCAATCAGCCGCCAGCAGGGGGTGTCAATCAACCCGATTGTAGTCGATCGGGTTGATTTCCGGCGATTACTGTCTGCCTGCTCAGAGCAGATGGACAGGGTTATGGAGCAGCGGTCTTTAGACCGCTGCTTCATAATTTGTGTTTCTGGTGAGTCTGAAGACTCGCCAGAAACAGGGGCCCACAAGCTCCATTCGGAGCTTGATAAATGGGCCCCATTGTAACTATTAGTTATATTGTAGCTAGCTTAGGGTTTATTTTATAGATAAGTATTTAGTTTTAAATAGGAATAATTTAGTTAATGATAGTAATTTTATTTAGATTTATTTAAATTATATTTAAGTTAGGGGGTGTTAGGGTTAGACTTAGATTTAGGGGTTAATACATTTAATATAGTGGCGGCGACGTTGGGGGCGGCAGATTAGGGGTTAATAAATGTAGGTAGGTTGCGGCGACATTGGGGGCGGAATATTAGGGGTTAATAAATATAATGTAGGTGTCGGCGATGTTGGGGACAGCAGATTAGGGATTAATAAGTATAATGTAGGCGGCGGTGTCCAGAGCGGCAGATTAGGGGTTAATAAATATAATGCAGGTGTCGGCAATGACGGGGGCGGCAGATTAGGGGTTAATAAGTGTAAAATTAGGGGTGTTTAGACTCTGGGTTCATGTTAGGGTGTTAGGTGTAAACATAAAATGTGTTTCCCCATAGGACTCAATGGGGCTGCGTTACTGAGTTTTACGCTGCTTTTTGGCAGGTGTTAGACTTTTTCTCAGCCGGCTCTCCCCATTGATGTCTATGGGGAAATCGAGCACGTACGACCAGCTCACCGCTGACTTAAGCAGCGCTGGTATTGGAGTGCAGTATGCAGCTCAATTTTGCTCTACGCTCTCTTCTTGCCTTTTAACGCCGGGTTTGTATAAACCCATAATACCAGCGCTGCATGTAAGTGAGCGGTGAGAAAAAACAGCACGGTAGCACCGCAAAGCTCATAACGCAAAACTCGTAATCTGGCCGATAGATAATAGAAGTAAATTAGAACGTTGTTTAAAACTACATATTCTATGTTAATCATGAAAGAAAAATGTTGTGATTCATGCCCCTTTAATTGCTATTTGTACATATGCAGTTAATGGTACATATAGTCATATAGAGCAAAATAATTACAATATGGCAAGCCACAATGTAAACCTAACAATATAGAAGTTTTAGTAAGTTTATTGTATTAGCAATATGTAAATGCAAATGTAATAAAATCTTAAAACCATACATTACATTTAATTATAGTAAATTCACAAGGATTCAAAGATCTACAAAGAAAATATCACATTAATACTGACCATTAGAAATTAATTTTTAATATTTATTAATTTTAGAACGTTCACTTTATAAGGCATCAAATAAATGATAATATGAGGGTTTTTTGGATTTATTAATTTACCTTATGCCTTATAATGTGAACGGATTCTAATGTAGAATAAAAAATATTTCTGTGTTTTTTTTAGTGTTAACTTTTATGAGCAGACTTTTTTAAGTCTATTCGATTATTACATAACATTATTTGAAAAAGTCTCATTATATATAAATATCATATGTTTTTTTAAATAATTTATATTAAAATAATTAATAGAAATGAATATTCATGAAGTTTTAAATATTGTAATCAATCATTGGTTTATTTATTATGTAATGCCACCTTAAGTGCCCTATAAAGCAACACTGAAACACCATACTCCTGACCTCCAGTGTTTGAACAGCAGGTGTAGCAGGCTAGGATCAAAACAGTCACCTAGCAGACTGGCCTACGGTGTATCAGGAATCTTCAGAGGCTCAGGATATAGGTCCCAAAATATTGTACATCAATAAAGATGTAAATATAAGTAAAAGTATGTCAGCAAGTGGTAAGTATACAAACTTACTTTATTAAAAAATATATAAAAACGTGCAACGCGTTTCTCAACCAAAGAGTGGCTGTTTCATCAGGCTTATAATGATATTAAGCCTGATGAAACAGCCACTCTTTGGTTGAGAAACGCATTGCATGTTTTAAAATATTTTTTAATAAAGTAAGTTTGTATACTTACCACTTGCTGCCATACTTTTACTTATATTGACATCTTTATTGATGTACAACATTTTGGGACCTATATCCATAGCCTCTGAAGATTCCAGATACACCGGAGGGCAGACTGCTGGGTGACTGTTTTGATCCTAGCCTGCTACACCTGCACCAAGAGGGGTGCTTTACTACATATTGCTGTTCAAAAACCGGAGGTCAGTCTGCTGGGTGACTGTTTGATCCCAGCTTGCTCTATTTGCACCCCAAGGGTTGCCCCACTAAACGTGAGTGCAATATATCATACACTATTTTTCACCTAGTCATGCAATACTAGGCCATGTGGCGCTTCTGCTTCCTTATGTTATCCACAGACTGCTGAACCTAGATTGAGGTTAATACAGGGATGTCCAAACTTTGCTCTCCAGAGGTTTTGGAACTACATTTCCCATGATGCTCAGCTAGATAAAATGCTGGCTGAGCATCATCGGAAATGTAGTTCCAAAACCTCTGGAGAGCAAAGTTTGGACACCCCTGGGTTAATATAATTGTTAATATCAATTGCTCCTGAACTTTGATCCTAATACCCTACCTCACTATATGGGGCTTTGGTATATTTGAGTGTTGATACACTGAAGGTTATAGCATTACTTATTAAGTGTTTGTAGAGTATCTACTTTTATATCTACTGTTTGGTTTTTGACTAAGGGCACCCTCTATATTTTATATTATTTTTACCATACTCCTGAGCTTGACAAAGACTGCATTTCAGTTGAAATGCGTTGCTCAGTTATCTGATTCTCAAGAGCTTCCAAAGTTTGGGTGTGTCATGTGATTATGCTCCAGCAGCTGATACCGCCACGCAAAGAACTTTACAAACACGGCTATAAAGCAGATGTAATGGATACGGTTTAGTCCGGTATAATAAGAATGATTGTTTGTATCCCCAGAGGAGGACGTGTTGCACTTCAGATGAATCTGGAGAAATCCCAGTGTAAGCAAGAATATATACCTTATTCTCTGTGCTTTGGCATACATTTAAAGATCACTGTCTCTTTTCTTTGCAGGGGTACAACGTTTATACAAAAACTCAGGACTCAATAGTTTTTACTTTGGATGTTTGTATTTTATTGGACTTTTTATTCAGGTAGTTTATTTTGTCCTTTTATGTATGGGACACATAAGATCTGATATGTTTTTTATGTAGCTATATGTAGACATTTGTATTAAATTTAAGCATTGTATGTGACACTAGGCACATGTTGTATTGCAAATTTAACCCAATATAGATCTTTCCAATTTTTTGTTAAATTTTGTTGTGGAGTAGAGGTCTCCTCATTTTTATTTTTTATTGTTTTTTTTGCAATAACCAGATGTGTTCAGCGAGGTCCCAGTAGTGCATTGCTGCTCAAGATCTGATTTTAACTAAAATGTTAGCCCCTTTACAAATGATTGCCATATAATTATATGCAAGTAATAAATTAGTGTTATATTAAAATGCGGATTGTGCTCGCGTGCAACATTTAACCAACAACATGTAATACAAACACATTGGCAATGCAACTACCAGTTACAATAGAAAATATAAGGAGCATTATATAAATACTGAGTCTGTTGTTTCCAAATTGGTAAAGTTGGGACCCCTGGGGACTTTCACTTCTCTTAGCTTTGCTATTCTCATTTCCTCAATATTGGCTTTCTTCTTATTACATATTGGTTCCCCGCCACCCTGATATATAAGATGATGGATCAACCACTGGCCTACCCTCCTATTTGTTTTGTTTTTTCAATGTTCATACATTTGGTAGAATGTTATCACTCTAAAATATTAAAATAAGATACAAATAGAGAGAAAATTTCAAATTATATATTAATAATCTGAAAAAATCAAGGGATTCAAATGAGCACACAGAGAATACTTTGTAAAAAAATCCAATTTATTATTTCCCAAACACATTCAGTGAATCACTGTTATTAGCCAAGTCAGACAAAATAAAGTGACCAAAGTTATAAAGAACAGACATATGGTTAAACAAAAATAAATGGATATTCGCTGCCTAAGCATACGTATGCTGCTAGGGACCTATAACTATATAGCACAAAATGTTCACATGTAGGGAGTATAAAGGCAGGTCATATTAACCCCAAATCCTTATATAACCTATTAATGTAAGGCATCTATTATGCGTATACAAAGGGTGTGTAAAAAAAAAAAATATTTTTAACCCCAAATGCTGTTACGGTGTACGTCAAAACCATAACAAATGAATATAGATGGATGCTCAAACATAGACTTAGACGTGCATATGTGATAGAGTCAGTTTCACAAAGTATCTATCAAAATTTCCCAAGCTTTAGCTGTATCAAATCAAATATATCGATACAGGCAAAGTACACTTAGCTTATGCGTCCAGCAAATTCTTTTCAAAAACTCTGCTCGTGTTTTGCCTGTACATTGGTGTCTTACGTCACTAAGGAAGGAGTGGCCCAGCTGTCACAGGTTTCCAATCCGCTCCTTGTATGAGAGCTCCTTTGCACACACAGTAGAGGTATAGACTGTATCGGCACCCTGCCGCAAAGGGAAAGAACCAGGCTTCCCCAGGCTGCTCAGCATAGATCGCGGCTCTTACCAAGATTTACCAGACACGCCTCCAACAGCTTGCTCCACTTAGTGAACAGAGCAGTGATCCGTGATCCTTGAAATTTTAACCCATACACCATACGGGGCGTTCCGCTCACACTTGTATGGCAATCAAATGGCAGACAATCAAACAGATCAAAGCCTGTGTATATAACTGGGTTTTCCTCTCATTCGTACTGTAATCAGCACACCACAGGTTAGCAGTAGATTAGGCAGTAATCCATTTTGCAAAGAAATATGGTAGCAATAGAGCTAAGAGTCCATAATTATAACCATGGAGAGTTCAAATTAACTGGAGTTAAGTCGACCTTGCTCCTGTAACAACACAATCAAGTGCAACAAACACAACATTACCAATGACCGTTTCACCCCCACAGCAAGTGTGTGTCACAGGGGTTCATCAGGGCCCAACGGTCGTTGGTAATGTTGTGTTTGTTACACTTGATTGTGTTGTTACAGGAGCAAGGTCGACTTAACTCCTGTTAATTTGAACTCTCCATGGTTATAATTATGGACTCTTAGCTCTAATGCTACCATATTTCTTTGCAAAATGGATTACTGCCTAATCTACTGCTAACCTGTGGTGTGCTGATTACAGTACGAATGAGATGAAAACCCAGTTATATACACAGGCTTTGATCTGTTTGATTGTATGCCATTTGATTGCCATACAAGTGTGAGCGGAACGCCCCGTATAGTGTATGAGTTAAAATTTCAAGGATCACGGATCACTGCTCTGTTCACTAAGTGGAGCAAGCTGTTGGAGGCGTGTCTGGTAAATCTTGGTAAGAGCCGCGATCTATGCTGAGCAGCCTGGGGAAGCCTGGTTCTTTCCCTTTGCGGCAGGGTGCCGATACAGCCTATACCTCTACTGTGTGTGGAAAGGAGCTCTCATACAAGGAGCGGATTGGAAACCTGTGACAGCTGGGCCACTCCTTCCTTAGTGACGTAAGACGCCAATGTATAGGCAAAACACGAGCAGAGTATTTGAAAAGAATTTGCTGGACGCATAAGCTAAGTGTACTTTGCCTTTATCGATATATTTGATTTGATACAGCTACAGCTTGGGAAATTTTGATAGATACTTTGTGAAACTGACTCTATCACATATGCACGTATAAGTCTATGTTTGAGTATCCATCTATATTCATTTGTTATGGTTTTGATGTACACTGTAACATCATTTGGGGTTAACAATACAGGTGGCCCTCATTTTACAACGGTTCAATTTACACCGTTTCAGAATAACAACCTTTTTTTCCAGTCATGTGACTACTATTGAAAAGCATTGAGAAGCAGTGCATTTATTAAAATAGCCAGTAGGTGGAGGTGTCAGCTTGTGTTGCAGCAAAGCCAAGCAAGCTGAAATGAATCAGTTTAACCAGACCTGAGCTATCGAGCAGATTTCTATAAATCAGTCCAGGTTGGAATGCCTAGAAAGAACCGTTTGCAGAAAAATGCAAGTGAAGTCTGTGTTGTGTGATTATTTTATTAGGTTATAATGCTGTTTAGCAAATGTTTTTGTTAATTTAACTTAGTTTAATTATATATTATGTGTTGTGTGATTATTTTATTAGGTTATAATGCTGTTTAGCAAATGTTTTTGTTAATTTAACTTAGTTTAATTATATATTATGTGTTGTGTGATTATTTTATTAGGTTTATAATGCTGTTTAGCAATTAAAGTCTTCATTTCAAAGCTTTAAAAATAATGTATTAGGTGTTACTTATGACAATTTTGAGAGGGGCCTGGAACCCAACTCCCTCACTTCTCATTGACTTACATTATAAACTGGGTTTCAATTTACAACGGTTTCAATTTACAACCATTCCTTCTGGAACCTAACCCCGGCGTAAACTGAGGGCTACCTGTATCTTGTTTTTTACACACCCTTTGTATAAGCATTATAGATGCCTTACATAAATAGGTTATATAAGGTTTTGGGGTTAATATGACCTGCCTTTATACTCCCTACATGTGAACATTTTGTGCTATATAGTTATAGGTCCCTAGCAGCATACGTATGCTTAGGCAGCGAATATCCATTTACTTTTGTTTAACCATATGTCTGTTCTTTTTAACTTTGGTCACTTTATTTTGTCTAGAGAAAAGAGAATTGTAGGCGCTAAAGGACTGTACCCAGCTTAACTAGTGAATTCCCCTCCAAGAATAGAATGTGGCAAAAGCAATGTGAAAACTTTTTCACATCACTTTATTTTGTCTGACTTGGCTAATAACAGTGATTCACTGAATGTGTTTGGGAAATAATAAATTGGATTTTTTTACAAAGTATTCTCTGTGTGCTCGTCTGAATCCCTTGCTTTTTTCAGATTATTAATATATCATTTGAAATTTTCTCTCTATTTGTATCTTATTTTATGCATTATCAAGGGTAGCACCAGAGTTTGAGATAGACAGCAATATTATCTACTCTCTCAGATTTTCACTGTATTTATAATTCTACAATATTACCTATTACTCTATGTTAGAGGAAAACTCAAGTCAAAATTAAACTTTCATGATTCAGATAAAGCGTGCAATTTGAAGCAACTTCCCAATGTACTTCCATTCTCAAATGTGCACATTATTTTTAAATTTACACTTTTTGAGTCACCAGCTCCTACTAAGCAAGTGCAAGAACTAACAGAATATACGTATATGCATTTGTGATTGGCTGATGGCTGTAACATGATACCGGGGGAGTGGAAATAGACATCACTTTGATTTTTTTCCGAAAAAAATCTACTTCTAATTTGAAGTTCAGACTAGGTGCTATAACATTGTCTTGTTATCATGCAATTGTTGATTATGAAAATCTACTGTATTTACTGGTCCTTTAAGTTAGCAATATCTATTCTCATTGTAAAGTACAAATGTTCAAATGTATCTTATAATAAATAAATGATTTTCTCAGTAATCATGGACTCCCTATTATAAAAGGATGCTTTTCAAACAAAGACAATAGAATGGAGCTATGAAGATACACTCGATTACACCCGGCATGTACAACAACCTTTCTGTGTTACTTACAATATTACTTTTAATTGTTTTGCACTGCTGAATATTTATTTGAATAAATATTTTTTAAAACCAAAAAATAAAAAAATATATTAAGTGTGTTAAAAAATGCTTTGGTTAAATATTTTAACCAATAAACTGTAATACTTAATTGTGTTATATTGATTGAGTACAAAACAATGCAAATTAGTCAAAATATGCTAAAAACGCATGAAAAGCAAATGTAATGATTTGATGAATAACTATGTGGAAATATAGTAATGAATAAAAAAAATATCTGTATTTAATGAGTAGAAGTATAAATATAGTGTAGCAAATAAATCTTAATTTATCATTACGCTGTTGGCATTTATCATTGCACAAGCATTTCTAGTGAAATGCTTGTGCAATGCCACCCCCTGCAGATCCGCGGCCGCTAGCAGGGGGTGTCAATCATAATTGCTGTCCGCTGCCTCAGAGGTGACAGATGAGTTTAGGAGCAGCGTTCTTACGACCACTGCTTCTTAACTCCTGTTTCCAGCGATCTGGAAACTACAGGGGTAAATAGCAGCATCCGCTGCTTGTTAAATCTACCCCAAATAGACAACTTTGAGGTGACAGTGAGGATCAGGTCCGCAAGACATCGCTGAATGCGGAGAGCAATACACTCTCCGTATTCAGCATTGCACCAGCAGCACTTGTGAGCTTCTGGTGCAACGCCATCCCCTGCAGACTCGCGGGGGGTGTCAATCAACCCGATCGCAGGCGGTCGGGGTTATGGAGCAGCGGTCTTTGTGAGCGCTGCTCCATAACTTGTGTTTCTGGCGAGTCTGAAGACTCGCCAGAAACACGGGCTGTCAAGCTCCATTCAGAGCTTGATAGATAGGCCCCTTTGAGACATTTATACTGAATAAAATAAATATTCTTAGGCTAAACTCTTTCCACTTTACTTTTTTCATGATTTTCACCAAGCTTCTCTATTTTTTTTAAACATATTTAAGAAGCTTCTGATAATGCCAATCATGAGCAGAGGGCACAGAGAGGGCACAGAAAGGGCACACAAATATATTTAAAACTCCTCAATTTCAACTAATTTGCAAAACCTAAATGAAAAGTTGTTTTACAATGGACTATTCACATAAAAAGTGCTTAATGGATGCTTGATGATTACTTAAGTTTGTGAGAGTCGATCATTTGCATACCAATGAGTTTTTCTGCAAATATGACATTCATAATTTTTAGTATCATGGTAAATTGAGATCTGCAATTTTTACATTTATTGAATCTTATTTTAATTAGAATAAAATATATATGATTGTTTGCATTAAAAATTAGGACATTTATTAAGTCCTTTTTCATATTTATATATTTTAAAATAATTCACAATTGAAGACATATATATATATATATATAGGACCACCACCTCTGCCATATGATGGGCAAGATTACAAGTGGAGCACTAGTTATCACTCACACTCTTGCGCTAACTCTGCTAGGAGTAAGATTTTTGAGCGTCGGTAGCGCACATACTACAAGTTGAAAGTAAAAAGTGTTTGCACAAGAGATGACTGACGCGTGCTAAAAGCTTGCTTCTTGTGGTAGAACGCAATTGGGAGAGATAAATAGCGCACCGCTCTTAATCTACCCTATAACAGGCAATATTTGTAATCATCATATAAATACTCTAGTTTTCACAAGGGGGACTGCTAAATTTATCAAGCATTGTAAATAACTTTGTTTTTTTGCTTTTCTCAAAGTTACTGAGCAAAATAGAGCAATCAATAATCAATGAATACCGCAACCTTTTTTTTTTTTTTTTTTTTGGAGTACCGACACCTTTTTTTTTTTTAGAAAAAGCACTGTGTATTAGACTTGATTTGTTTCTAAATTAAAGCATTTGTCTTAAAAAGGGATATTCGTTTGTTTTAACAAAATGAATATCTGAAAGAATGCCCAGGGAAAAATTGACAAAAACTAATGAATATTGTTGAATTCTGCAATATTCCTTCTTTTTCTTCAAAAATTCTAAAACACTTAACTACATGGCCTGGAGAAAGCACATACCCTCTCCTCTTCAATCTGAAGCTTAGCCTGCGCTAACTGGAGGCTTAGCACTCTCGGCTCCTGGGGCCTGAACCAACTTTAACGCAGGCCCCGGGAGCAGAATGTGCTATACATCCAGTTAGCGCGGGTCGGGCTTTGGAGTGAAAAGGAATGGATTAACGCATGTAGGTAAGTATTTTAGGTGCAGGTCATTTTTTTCTCCCATACTTTTTAAACGTTTACATTTGTTTAATCCATAGTAATGTAAACATTTAACTAAAATTCGATATTGATTTAGTTTAAAACTGGATGAACCAAAAATGTTTTGGCTGCTTATCTCTACTGTATATTTAATGTATGCTACCTTGTAATATAACATATCCCTTTAAAATAGTGTTAACCACCAACTTTTTATTTTTAAAATTGAAATAGTGTTTTCTTCACTAATTAATAAAAACACCATAAATCTATCTATCTATCTATCTATCTATCTATCTGTCTGTCTATCTATCTATCTATCTATCCATTCTTTCCACCAGTCTTTCACATTGTTGTTGGTGCAAGAATTCAAGTAGATCAGCTTTGTTTGATGGCTTGTGACCATCTATCTTCCTCTTAATTACATTCCAGAGGTCTTCAATGGGGTTCAGGGCTGGAGATTGAGCTGGCCATAGCAGGGTCCTAATCTGGTGGTCCACTATCCATACCTTGATTGACTTGGCTGTGTGGCATTGAGCTTTGTCCTGCTGGAAAATAAACAATCTTCAGGGTTGTCAGAGCAGAAGGAAGCAAGTTTTCTTCCAGGATAACCTTGTAAGTAGCTTGATTCATGCATCCTTTACAAAGATAAATCTGCCCAATTTCAGCCTTGCTGAAGCACCCTCAGATTAATACTGATACTCCACCAAATTTTACACTGGGTACAAAACACTGTGGCTTGTAGGCCTCTTCAGGTTGCCTTTTAACCCTAAAATGACCAGTTGTTGGGTAAAGCAGAAAACTGGACTCATCAGAGAAGATGACCTGAAGCCAGTCTTCTTTAATCCGTTTGGTCTTTTGAAAACCTCAGCCTGGCTCTTTTTTTGCTTCTCATTGATGAAGGGCTTTTTTTTCTAGCTTTGCAGGACTTCAGCTCTGCCCCTAATAGTCTGTTTCAAGTTATCCTCAACATGCACCTCACCCCATCTGCCATTTTCCATTCTTTTTGTAGGTCACATGATGTCATCTTATGGTTGATGAAATATAATATATATATAATATATATATAATATTCAAATGAGTTGGTGGTCATCCCAGGCAGTGGAGAGTCATTTTCACCCTTTGCCAGTTTGAAGCTTTGTTGTCCCCAAAGTATACTGCTTGAACTTGTTCTTATGAACACAATCTTTGAAAGTTTAGGATGGAGGCAGCCTGACACTCACTGTATCACTCTGCCACTAAAGCCAGAATTGAACTCTTCTTTTCTTCACTCAAAACTTTTCTTTTAAACTCTTTTGGCATGGTAAATAGTTATTTTGTTATTCCAATTACTTTTGAGGGACTACTAGCAGTGTTTTTTCCATTCAGCTGGTCCTATTGCAAGAGGAGAGTGATAACCACAGCAGTGGCATATATTGTATAACATAATAAATGCTCTGAATGAGAATATTTTTATTTGGAATTGGGGAGAAATGTTGTCAGTAGTTTATAGCATCAAACCAAAACGTTAATTTTATTTAAACACATATATAAATAGTATAACCAGAGAAACTGATAATTTTGCAGCTGCCTTTTCATTTTTCCAGAGCTTTATATATATTAAGAAGAATGTATACAGGGAGTGCAGAATTATTAGGCAAGTTGTATTTTTGAGGATTAATTTTATTATTGAAGAACAACCATGTTCTCAATGAACCCAAAAAACTCATTAATATATATACAGGGAGTGCAGAATTATTAGGCAAATGAGTATTTTGACCACATCATCCTCTTTATGCATGTTGTCTTACTCCAAGCTGTATAGGCTCGAAATCCTACTACCAATTAAGCATATTAGGTTATGTGCATCTCTGTAATGAGAAGGGGTGTGGTCTAATGACATCAACACCCTATATCAGGTGTGCATAATTATTAGGCAACTTCCTTTCCTTTGGCAAAATGGGTCAAAAGAAGGACTTGACAGGCTCAGAAAAGTCAAAAATAGTGAGATATCTTGCAGAGGGATGCAGCACTCTTAAAATTGCAAAGCTTCTGAAGCGTGATCATCGAACAATCAAGCGTTTCATTCAAAATAGTCAACAGGGTCGCAAGAAGCGTGTGGAAAAACCAAGGCGCAAAATAACTGCCCATGAACTGAGAAAAGTCAAGCGTGCAGCTGCCAAGATGCCACTTGCCACCAGTTTGGCCATATTTCAGAGCTGTAACATCACTGGAGAGCCCAAAAGCACAAGGTGTGCAATACTCAGAGACATGGCCAAGGTAAGAAAGGCTGAAAGACGACCACCACTGAACAAGACACACAAGCTGAAACGTCAAGACTGGGCTAAGAAATATCTCAAGACTGATTTTTCTAAGGTTTTATGGACTGATGAAATGAGAGTGAGTCTTGATGGGCCAGATGGATGGGCCCGTAGCTGGATTGGTAAAGGGCAGAGAGCTCCAGTCCGACTCAGACGCCAGCAAGGTGGAGGTGGAGTACTGGTTTGGGCTGGTATCATCAAAGATGAGCTTGTGGGGCCTTTTCGGGTTGAGGATGGAGTCAAGCTCAATTCCCAGTCCTACTGCCAGTTTCTGGAAGACACCTTCTTCAAGCAGTGGTACAGGAAGAAGTCTGCATCCTTCAAGAAAAACATGATTTTCATGCAGGACAATGCTCCATCACATGCGTCCAAGTACTCCACAGCGTGGCTGGCAAGAAAGAGTATAAAAGAAGAAAATCTAATGACATGGCCTCCTTGTTCACCTGATCTGAACCCCATTGAGAACCTGTGGTCCATCATCAAATGTGAGATTTACAAGGAGGGAAAACAGTACACCTCTCTGAACAGTGTCTGGGAGGCTGTGGTTGCTGCTGCATGCAATGTTGATGGTGAACAGATCAAAACACTGACAGAATCCATGGATGGCAGGCTTTTGAGTGTCCTTGCAAAGAAAGGTGGCTATATTGGTCACTGATTTGTTTTTGTTTTGTTTTTGAATGTCAGAAATTTATATTTGTGAATGTTGAGATGTTATATTGGTTTCACTGGTAAAAATAAATAATTGAAATGGGTATATATTTGTTTTTTGTTAAGTTGCCTAATAATTATGCACAGTAATAGTCACCTGCACACACAGATATCCCCCCAAAATAGCTATAACTAAAAACAAACTAAAAACTACTTCCAAAACTATTCAGCTTTGATATTAATGAGTTTTTTGGGTTCATTGAGAACATGGTTGTTGTTCAATAATAAAATTAATCCTCAAAAATACAACTTGCCAAATAATTCTGCACTCCCTGTGTGTGTATATATATATATATATATATATATATATATTTATATATGTATATATATATATATATATATACACAGAGGGATAGTTAGACTCAAGAATGATGATAGAGTAGTGGAAGAAGATAAACTAATAGCAAACTGTTTAAATGATTACTTTTGTTCAGTCTTTACAACAGATGGTAAAGATAGTGAGATTCTATTAAGATAGTGAGATTCTATTAAGGGATGTTACTGTAAATAATAATGTGAGTAGTACTTTTCTTTTTACAGAGGAAGAGGTTTCAAGGGCTTTATCAAAAATAAAAATAAATAAGTCTGTGGGTTCAGATAAAATTCATCCAAGGGTTCTAAGAGAACTTCGATTCGTAACAGCTACTCCATTAGCTGATTTATTTAATCAGTCACTTCTAACAGGAGTTGTTCCAAAAGACTGGAAAATTGCCAATGTAGTCCCTCTTCATAAAAAGGGTAGTAGGGAAGATTCTGCTAACTATAGGCCAGTCAGTTTGACCTAAATTGCAGGAAAATTAATGGAAACTCTTTTAAAGGAAAGACTTGTATCTTTCCTTCAGACAAACAACTTAGAAGACAAAGGACAGCATGGTTTCGGTGCTGGAAGATCATGTCAGACTAATCTAATTGATTTCTTTGAACATGTAACTAAAATAATAAACCAGGGAGGAGCCATAGATGTTGCATATCTAGACTTTAGCAAAGCATTTGACAAAGTCCCACACATCAAACTTATTCACAAAATGTATTGCCTTGGAACAGATGATAAGATTGTTAAGTGGGTATAATGCTGGCTTAAAGATAGACGACAGAGGGTTTCAATTAATGGAGTACATTCAAATGAGGCATCAGTGGTTTTCCCCAAGGGTCATTTCTTGGGCCTGTTCTGTTTAATAAGTTCATATTGGAAGTGGGCTTAAGGGGAAGGTTTGCTTGTTTGTTGTTGATACAAAAATGTGTAACAGGGTAGATGTTCCTGGAGGGGTTGATCAAATGAACTGTGATATTAAAAAAACTAGAGGACTGGTCAAATAAATGGGATCTGAAATGTAATATTACCAAGAGCAAAATTATGCATATAGGATCCAAAAACCCAAAGGCCAATTATAGTCTCAATGGTACATTACTGACTGTAACTAAAGAAGAAAGGGACTTGGGAATTATTATTTCAGATTATTTAAAATGTGGCACACAATGCAGCAGTGCAGCCAGTAAGGATGTAATCACCCAGAGAAAATACAAAACATGGAAGGGAACTGCACTCCAAGACCGGACCAGGTACACATCCTGTGACTCAGCAAAAAGTAATACAACACATAGTGCAGGTCCCTTCCATGTTTTGCATTTTCTCTGGGTGATTACATCCACCTGTGCACCCCTTCTTTGTTCTCAGTCTGTTTGGCTTTGTGAGCTTGCATGATGGTGTGGCTGTGTTAGGGACTCAGGCAATGGAAAGGACCTTGGCGTGGTGCCTGAGCTTTCCCATTTGGCCAGAAGCGGTAACTAACCTTTCCAGTTGTGATTTTATCTTAGCTGTGAGCTAGCTGGTGAGTGCTGGGTGTTTCTATGTGTTGTATTACTTTTTGTTTGTAATCCCCCTTGTTTCTTGCATTGATTCCAGACTGGGGTTAACTGCCTGTGGCTTTGGTTACATCACAGCTTTTTTGGAGTGCTATTTAGCACCCAGAGCTGGATGTTGCTGAGTCACAGGAAGTGTACCTGGTCCGGTCTTGGAGTGCAGTTCCCTTCCATGTTTTGTATTTTCTCTGGGTGATTACATCCACCTGTGCACCCCTTCTTTGTTCTCAGTCTGTTTGGCTTTGTGAGCTCGCATGATGGTGTGGCTGTGTTAGGGACTCAGGCAATGGAAAGGACCTTGATGTGGTGCCTGAGCTTTTCCATTTGGCCAGATGCGGTAACTAACCTTTCCAGTTGTGATTTTATCTTAGCTGTGAGCTAGCTGGTGAGTGCTGGGTGTTTCTATGTGTTGTATTACTTTTTGTTTGTAATCCCCCTTGTTTCTTGCACCCATTCCGGACTGGGGTTAACTGCCTGTGGCTTTGGTGACATCACAGCTTTTTTGGAATGCTATTTAGCACCCAGGGCTGGATGTTGCTGAGTCACAGGATGTGTACCTGGTCCGGTCTTGGAGTGCAGTTCCCTTCCATGTTTTGTATTTTCTCTGGGTGATTACATCTACCTGTGCACCCCTTCTTTGTTCTCAGTCTGTTTGGCTTTGTGAGCTCGCATGATGGTGTGGCTGTGTTAGGGGCTCAGGCAATGGAAAGGACCTTGACGTGGTGCCTGAGCTTTCCCATTTGGCCAGATGCGGTAACTAACCTTTCCAGTTGTGATTTTATCTTAGCTGTGAGCTAGCTGGTGAGTGCTGGGTGTTTCTATGTGTTGTATTACTTTTTGTTTGTAATCCCCCTTGTTTCTTGCACCCATTCCAGACTGGGGTTAACTGCCTGTGGCTTTGGTGACATCACAGCTTTTTTGGAGTGCTATTTAGCACCCAGAGCTGGATGTTGCTGAGTCACAGGATGTGTACCTGGTCCGGTCTTGGAGTGCAGTTCCCTTCCATGTTTTGTATTTTCTCTGGGTGATTACATCCACCTGTGCACCCCTTCTTTGTTCTCAGTCTGTTTGGCTTTGTGAGCTCGCATGATGGTGTGGCTGTGTTAGGGACTCAGGCAATGGAAAGGACCTCGACGTGGTGCCTGAGCTTTCCCATTTGGCCAGATGCGGTAACTAACCTTTCCAATTGTGATTTTATCTTAGCTGTGAGCTAGCTGGTGAGTGCTGGGTGTTTCTATGTGTTGAATTACTTTTTGTTTGTAATCCCCCTTGTTTCTTGCACCCATTCCAGACTGGGGTTAACTGCCTGTGGCTTTGGTGACATCACAGCTTTTTTGGAGTGCTATTTAGCACCCAGGGCTGGATGTTGCCGAGTCACAGGATGTGTACCTGGTCCGGTCTTGGAGTGCAGTTCCCTTCCATGTTTTATATATATATATATATATATATATATATATATATATACACTGTATGTATATATATATATATATATATATATATACAGTTGTGCTCATAAGTTTACATACCCTGGAAGAATTTATGGGGCCTGATCCGATATGCAGCGTTGCCCGCAGAAGCCGGTGACGCCAAATATTGCGCGGGTTTGGTATCACATATAGAGCGTAACCTAGAAGTTACGCTGGTATATTTCACCCTTCGGCCGTATTTTTTGGCCCATAGACTGGTATACCAAACCCGCGCAGTTTGGTATTCAATATACAGCGTAAGGACTTACGTGGCGAAAATTGAGAAATCTTACTCCATTTTAACCTCGCCACAAAATGCAGTCGTAGTAAGCCTTACACTGAGTATTGGAGCCCCGTAACTCCCTAAACTACCTGCAAAATAAAATCTAACACCTAAAGCATGCGCAATGTCTATCTACCTGTCAACCGCAATCCCCTGCCACAATCCCTAATAAAGTGTTTAACCCCTAAACCACCGCTCCCGGACCCCGCCGCCACCTACATTAAATGTATTACCCCCTAATCTGATCCCCCTACACCGCCGCCAGCTACATTAACTCTATTACCCCCTAATATGATTCCCCTAAACCGCCGCCAGCTATATTAAATTTATTAACCCCTAATATGATCCCCCTACACCGCCGCCACCTATTTTAAATATAGTAGCCGCTAATCTGAGCCCCCTACACCGCCACCACCTATATTAACTCTATTACCCCCTAATCTAATCCCCCTACACCGCCGCCACCTATATTAACCCCTAACCCGTATATATAAACCCCAAACCCCTAATCTGAGCCCCCTACACCGCTGCCACCTATTTTAAATATATTAACCCCTAAACCTAGAATAGCCATAAGTAATAAGTTACCTGTAAAATAAATATAAACCCTAAAATAGCTACAATATAATTATTAATTATATTGTAGCTATCTAACGGCTAGATTTAGAGTTGGGCGGTAGCCGTCAAAACCAGCGTTAGAGGCTCCTAACACTGGTTTTTACCGCCCTCTGGTATTTGGAGTCAGTCAGGAAAGGGTCTAACGCTCACTTTGCATCCGCGTCTTTTCCATACCGCAGATCCCCATACGCCATTTGCGTATCCTATCTTTTCAATGGGATCTTTCTAACGCTGGTATTTAGAGTCTTGGCTGAAGTGAGCGTTAGAAATCTAACGACAAAACTCCAGCCGCAGAAAAAAGTCAGTAGTTAAGAGATTTCTGGGCTAAAGCCAGTTCATAAAGCTCTTAACTACTGTACTCTAAAGTACACTAACACCCATAAACTACCTATGTACCCCTAAACCGAGGTCCCCCCGCATCGCCGCCACTCGATTAAAATTTTGTAACCCCTAATCTGCCGACTGCCACCTACGTTATACTTATGTACCCCTAATCTGCTGCCCCTAACACCGCCGACCCCTGTATTATATTTATTAACCCCTAACCTGCCCCCCACAACGTCGCAGCCAGCTACCTACAATAATTAACCCCTAATCTGCCGACCGCAAAGAGCCGCCACCTACATTATAGCTATGTACCCCTAATCTGCTGCCCCTAACACCGCCGACCCCTATATTATATTTATTAACCCCTAATCTGCCCCCCTCAATGTCGCCTCCACCTGCCTACACTTATTAACCCCTAATCTGCCGAGCGGACCTGAGCGCTACTATAATAAAGTTATTAACCCCTAATCCGCCTCACTAACCCTATAATAAATAGTATTAACCCCTAATCTGACCTCCCTAACATCGCCAACACCTAACTTCAATTATTAACCCCTAATCTGTCGACTGGAGCTCACCGCTATTCTAATAATTGTATTAACCCCTAAAGCTAAGTCTAACCCTAACACTAACACCCCCTAAGTTAAATATACTTTTAATCTAACGAAATTTATTAACTCTTATTAAATAAATTATTCCTATTTAAAGATAAATACTTACCTGTAAAATAAACCCTAATATAGATACAATATAAATTATAATTATATTATAGCTATTTTAGGATTAATATTTATTTTACAGGTAACTTTGTAATTATTTTAACCAGGTACAATAGCTATTAAATAGTTAAGAACTATTTAATAGCTAAAATAGTTAAAATAATTACAAATATACCTGTAAAATAAATCCTAACCTAAGTTACAATTAAACCTAACACTACACTATCAATAAATTAATTAAATAAAATACCTATAATTATCTACAATTAAACCTAACACTACACTATCAATAAATAAATTAAATACAATTCCTACAAATAAATACAATGAAATAAACTAACTAAAGTACAAAAAATAAAAAAGAACTAAGTTACAAAAAATAAAAAAATATTTACAAACATTAGAAATATATTACAACAATTTTAAACTAATTACACCTACTCTAAGCCCCCTAATAAAATAACAAAGCCCCCCAAAATAAAAAAATGCCCTACCCTATTCTAAATTTCTAAAGTTCAAAGCTCTTCTACCTTAACAGCCCTGAACAGGGCCCTTTGCAGGGCATGCCCCAAGAAGTTCAGCTCTTTTGCCTGTAAAAAAAAACAGACAATAACCCCCCCCCAACATTACAACCCACCACCCACATACCCCTAATCTAACCCAAACCCCCCTTAAATAAACCTAACACTAAGCCCCTGAAGATCTCCCTACCTTGAGTCGTCTTCACCCAGCCGAGCCAAATTCTTCATCCAAGCAGAGCAAGAGGTCCTCCATCCGGTAGAAGTCTCCATCCAAGCGGGGCAGAAGAGGTCTTCCATCCGACTGAAGTCTTCATCCAAGAGGCATCTTCTATCGTCATCCATCCGGAGTGGAGCGGCAGCATCCTGAAGACCTCCGATGCGGAACATCCATCCTGGCCGACGACTGAACGACGAATGACGGTTCCTTTAAATGACGTCATCCAAGATGGCGTCCCTCGAATTCCGATTGGCTGATAGGATTCTATCAGCCAATCAGAATTAAGGTAGGAATATTCTGATTGGCTGTTGGAATCAGCCAATCAGAATCAACTTCAATCCGATTGGCTGATCCAATCAGCCAATCAGATTGAGCTCGCATTCTATTGGCTGTTCCGATCAGCCAATAGAATGCGAGCTCAATCTGATTGGCTGATTCAATCAGCCAATCAGATTTTTCCTACCTTAATTCCGATTGGCTGATAGAATCCTATCAGCCAATCGGAATTCGAGGGACGCCATCTTGGATGACGTCATTTAAAGGAACCGTCATTCGTCGTTCAGTCGTCGGCCAGGATGGATGTTCCGCGTCGGAGGTCTTCAGGATGCTGCCGCTCCACTCCGGATGGATGACGATAGAAGATGCCTCTTGGATGAAGACTTCAATCGGATGGAAGACCTCTTCTGCCCCGCTTGGATGAAGACTTCTACAGGATGGAGGACCTCTTCTTGCTCCGCTTGGATGAAGAATTTGGCTCGGCTGGGTGAAGACGACTCAAGGTAGGGAGATCTTCAGGGGCTTAGTGTTAGGTTTATTTAAGGGGGGTTTGGGTTAGATTAGGGGTATGTGGGTGGTGGGTTGTAATGTTGGGGGGGGTATTGTATGTTTTTTTTTACAGGCAAAAGAGCTGAACTTCTTGGGGCATGCCCCGCAAAGGGCCCTGTTCAGGGCTGGTAAGGTAAAAGAGCTTTGAACTTTAGTAATTTAGAATAGGGTAGGGCATTTTTTTATTTTGGGGGGCTTTGCTATTTTATTAGGGGGCTTAGAGTAGGTGTAATTAGTTTAAAATTGTTGTAATGTATTTCTAATGTTTGTAAATATTTTTTTATTTTTTGTAACTTAGTTCTTTTTTATTTTTTGTACTTTAGTTAGTTTATTTCATTGTATTTATTTGTAGGAATTGTATTTAATTAATTTATTGATAGTGTAGTGTTAGGTTAATTGTAACTTAGGTTAGGATTTATTTTACAGGTAAATTTGTAATTATTTTAACTATTTTAGCTATTAAATAGTTCTTAACTATTTAATAGCTATTGTACCTGGTTAAAATAAATACAAAGTTACCTGTAAAATAAATATTAATCCTAAAATAGCTATAATATAATTATAATTTATATTGTAGCTATATTAGGATTTATTTTACAGGTAAGTATTTAGCTTTAAATAGGAATAATTTATTTAATAAGAGTTAATTTATTTCGTTAGATTAAAATTATATTTAACTTAGGGGGGTGTTAGTGTTAGGGTTAGACTTAGCTTTAGGGGTTAATACATTTATTAGAATAGCGGTGAGCTCCAGTCGGCAGATTAGGGGTTAATAATTGAAGTTAGGTGTCGGCGATGTTAGGGAGGGCAGATTAGGGGTTAATACTATTTATTATAGGGTTAGTGAGGCGGATTAGGGGTTAATAACTTTATTATAATAGCGGTGCGGTCCAGTCGGCAGATTAGGGGTTAATAAGTGTAGGCAGGTGGAGGCGACGTTGAGGGGGGCAGATTAGGGGTTAATAAATATAATATAGGGGTCGGCGGTGTTAGGGGCAGCAGATTAGGGGTACATAGGGATAATGTAAGTAGCGGCGGTTTACGGAGCGGCAGATTAGGGGTTAATAATAATATGCAGGGGTCAGCAATAGCGGGGGCGGCAGAATAGGGATTAATAAGTGTAAGGTTAGGGTGTTTAGACTCGGGGTACATGTTAGAGTGTTAGGTGCAGACGTAGGAAGTGTTTCCCCATAGGAAACAATGGTGCTGCGTTAGGAGCTGAACGCGGCTTTTTTGCAGGTGTTAGGTTTTTTTTCAGCTCAAACAGCCCCATTGTTTCCTATGGGGGAATCGTGCACGAGCACGTTTTTGAGGCTGGCCGCGTCCGTAAGCAACTCTGGTATCGAGAGTTGCATTTGCGTTAAATATGCTCTACGCTCCTTTTTTTGAGCCTAACGCAGCCTTTCTGTGGACTCTCAATACCAGAGTTATTTTTATGGTGCGGCCAGAAAAAAGCCAGCGTTAGCTACGCGGGTCCTTACCGACAAAACTCTAAATCTAGCCGTTAGGGTATATTTTATAGGTAAGTATTTCGTTTTAAAGAGAAATAATTTAGTTAATATTAATATTATTTAGATTTATTTCAATAATAATTAAGGCCTAGATTTAGAGTTTGGCGGTAGCCGTCAAAACCAGCGTTAGAGGCTACTAACGTTGGTTTTAGGCTACCGCCGGTATTTGGAGTCAGTCAGGAAAGGGTCTAACGCTCACTTTCCAGCCGCGACTTTTCCATACCGCAGATCCCCTTACGTCAATTGCGTATCCTATCTTTTCAATGGGATCTTTCTAACTCCGGTATTTAGAGTCGTGGCTGAAGTGAGCGTTAGAAATCTAAACGACAAAACTCCAGCCGCAGAAAAAAGTCAGTAGTTAAGAGCTTTCTGGGCTAACGCCGGTTTATAAAGCTCTTAACTACTGTGCTCTAAAGTACACTAACACCCATAAACTACCTATGTACCCCTAAACCGAGGTCCCCCCACATCGCCGCCACTCTATTAAATTTTTTTAACCCCTAATCTGCCGACCGCCACCTACGTTATACTTATGTACCCCTAATCTGCTGCCCCTAACACCGCCGACCCCTATATTATATTTATTAACCCCTAACCTGCCCCCCACAACATAGCCGCCAGCTACCTACACTTATTAACCCCTAATCTCCCGACCGCAAAGCGCCGCCACCTACATTATAGCTAAGTACCCCTAATCTGCTGCCCCTAACACCGCCGACCCCTATATTATATTTATTAACCCCTAATCTGCCCCTCTCAACGTTGCCTCCACCTGCCTACAATTATTAACCCCTAATCTGCCGAGCGGATCTCACCGCTACTATAATAAAGTTATTAACCCCTAATCCGCCTCACTCCCACCTCAATAACCCTATAATAAATAGTATTAACCCCTAATCTGCCCTCCCTAACATCGCCGACACCTAACTTCAAACATTAACCCCTAATCTGCCGACCTAATCTCGCCGCTACTGTAATAAATGTATTAACCCCTATAGCTAAGTCTAACCCTAACACTAACACCCCCCCTAAGTTAAATATAATTTAAATCTAACGAAATTTATTAACTCTTATTAAATAAATTATTCCTATTTAAAGCTAAATACTTTCCTGTAAAATAAACCCGAATATAGCTACAATATAAATTATAATTATATTATAGCTATTTTAGGATTAATATTTATTTTACAGGTAACTTTGTATTTATTTTAACTAGGTACAATAGCTATTAAATAGTTAAGAACTATTTAATAGCTAAAATAGTTAAAATAATTCCAAATTTACCTGTAAAATAAATCCTAACCTAAGTTACAATTAAACCTAACACTACACTATCAATAAATAAATTAAATAAAAAACTACAATTACCTACAATTAAACCTAACACTACACTATCAATAAATGAATTAAATACCATACCTACAAATAACTACAATTAAATAAACTAACTAAAGTACAAAAAATAAAAAAGAACTAAGTTACAAAAAATAAAAAAATATTTACAAACATTAGAAAAATATTACAAGAATTTTAAACTAATTACACCTACTCTAAGCCCCCTAATAAAATAACAAAGCCCCCCAAAATAAAAAAATGCCCTACCCTATTCTAAATTAAAAAAGTTCAAAGCTCTTTTACCTTACCAGCCCTGAACAGGGCCCTTTGCGGGGCATGCCCCAAGAAATTCAGCTCTTTTGCCTGTAAAAAAACACATACAATACCCCCCCCAACATTACAACCCACCACCCACATACCCCTAATCTAACCCAAACCCCCCTTAAATAAACCTAACACTAAGCCCCTGAAGATCTTCCTACTTTATCTTCACCTCACCGGGTATCACCGATCGGTCCTGGCTCCAAAATCTTCATCCAACCCAAGCGGGGGCTGATGATCCATAATCCTGCGGCTGAAGAGGTCCAGAAGAGGCTCCAAAGTCTTCATCCTATCCGGGAAGAAGAGGCGATCCAGACCGGCAACCATCTTGATCCAAGCGGCATCTTCTATCTTCATCCGATGAGGAACGGCTCCATCGTGAAGACCTCCAGCGCGGACTAATCTTCTTCCGACGACGTCCAACTGAAGAATGACGGTTCCTTCAAGGGACGTCATCCAAGATGGCGTCCCTCGAATTCCGATTGGCTGATAGGATTCTATCAGCCAATCGGAATTAAGGTAGGAAAATTCTGATTGGCTGATGGAATCAGCCAATCAGAATCAAGTTCAATCCGATTGGCTGATTCAATCAGCCAATCAGATTGAGCTCGCATTCTATTGGCTGTTCCGATCAGCCAATAGAATGCGAGCTCAATCTGATTGGCTGATCGGATCAGCCAATCGGATTGAACTTGATTCTGATTGGCTGATTCCATCAGCCAATCAGAATTTTCCTACATTAAAGATTAGTTTAAAATTGTTATATTTTTCAAATGTTTGTAAATATTTTTTGATTTTTTGTAACTTAGTTCTTTTTTATTTTTTGTACTTTAGTTAGTTTATTTAATTGTAGTTATTTGTAGGTATGGTATTTAATTCATTTATTGATAGTGTAGTGTTAGGTTTAATTGTAGGTAATTGTAGGTATTTTATTTAATTTATTTATTGATAGTGTAGTGTTAGGTTTAATTGTAACTTAGGTTAGGATTTATTTTACAGGTAAATTTGAAATTATTTTAACTATTTTAGCTATTAAATAGTTCTTAACTATTTAATAGCTATTGTACCTAGTTAAAATAAATACAAAGTTACCTGTAAAAGAAATATTAATCCTAAAATAGCTATAATATAATTATAATTTATATTGTAGCTATATTCGGGTTTATTTTACAGGTAAGTATTTAGCTTTAAATAGGAATAATTTATTTAATAATAGTTAATTTATTTCGTTAGATTTAAATTATATTTAATTTAGGGGGTGTTAGGGTTAGGGTTAGACTTAGCTTTAGGGTTTAATACATTTATTAGAATAGCGGTGAGCTCCAGTTGGCAGATTAGGGGTTAATGTTTGAAGTTAGGTGTCGGCGATGTTAGGGAGGGCAGATTAGGGGTTAATACTATTTATTATGGGGTTATTGAGGCGGGAGTGAGGCGGATTAGGGGTTAATAACTGTATTATAATAGCGGTGCAGTAGGCTCAGCAGATTAGGGGTTAATGAGTGTAGGCAGGTGGAGGCGACGTTGTGGGGGGCAGATTAGGGGTTAATAAATATAATATAGGGGTCGGCGGTGTTAGGGGCAGCAGATTAGGGGTACATAGGGATAATGTAAGTAGCGGCGGTTTACGGAGCGGCAGATTAGGGGTTAATAATAATATGCAGGGGTCAGCGATAGCGGGGGCGGCAGAATAGGGGTTAATAAGTGTAAGGTTAGGGGTGTTTAAACTCGGGGTACATGTTAGAGTGTTAGGTGCAGACGTAGGAAGTGTTTCCCCATAGCAAACAATGGGGCTGCGTTAGGAGCTGAACGTGGCTTTTTTGCAGGTGTTAGGTTTTTTTTCAGCTCAAACAGCCCCATTGTTTTCTATGGGGGAATCGTGCACGAGCACGTTTTTGAAACTGGCTGCGTCCATAAGCACCGCTGGTATCGAGAGTTGAAGTTGCGTTAAATATGCTCTACGCTCCTTTTTTGGAGCCTAACGCAGCCATTCTGTGAACTCTCAATACCAGCATTATTTAAAAGGTGCGGCCAGAAAAAAGCATGCGTAGCTAACGCACCCCTTTGGCCGCAGAACTCTAAATCTAGGCGTAAGTTAGGGGGTGTTAGGGTTAGACTTAGGTTTAGGGGTTAATATATTTATAATAGGTGGCGGCGGTGTAGGGGGCTCATATTAAGGGTTAATATAGGTGGCGGCGGTGTAGGGGGCTCAGATTAGGGGTTACTATATTTGAAAAAGGTGGCGGCGGTGTAGGGGGATCATATTAGGGGTTAATAAATTTAATATAGCTGGTGGCGGTGTAGGGGAATCTTATTAGGGGGTAATAGAGTTAATGTAGCTGGCGGTGGTGTAGGGGGATCAGATTAGGAGGTAATGCATTTAATATAGCTTGCAGCGGTGTAGGGGGATAAGATTAGGGGGTAATAGAGTTAATGTAGCTGGCGGGGTGTAGGGGGATCAGATTAGGGGTAATAGAGTTAATATAGCTGGCGGCGGTGTAGGGGAATCATATTAGGGGTTAATAAATTTAATATAGCTGGCGGCGGTGTAGGGGAATCATATTAGGGGGTAATAGAGTTAATGTAGCTGGCGGCGGTGTAGGGGGATCAGATAGGGGGTAATACATTTAATATAGCTTGCGGCGGTGTAGGGGGATCAGATTAAGGGGTAGTAGAGTTAATGTAGCTGGCGGCGGTGTAGGAGGATCAGATTAGGGGTTAATAAATTTAATATAGCTGGCGGCGGTGTAGGGAGATCAGATTAGGGGGTAATAGAGTTAATGTAGCTGGTGGCGGTGTAGGGGGATCAGATTGGGGTAATAGAGTTAATGTAGCTGGCGGCGGTGTAGGGGGATCAGATTAGGGGGTGATAGAGTTAATATAGCTGGCGGAGGTGTAGGGGGCTCAGATTAGGGGGTAATAGAGTTAATGTAGCTGGAGGTGGTGTAGGGGGGTCAGATTAGGGGGTAATACATTTAATGTAGCTGGCGGCGGGGTCCGGGAGTGGTGGTTTAGGGGTTAATATATTTATTATTAGGAGTGAGAGGGGGGATTGCGGATAGAGGAGTATACGTGTCGGACTGTCGGGATGATGTTTAGGAGGCGTGTTAGACAGTTACGGGAGATTTTATACTTTAGTGAGTTTTTTTTAGGCGGCAACAGTTTCTAAAGTGCAGTAAGTCACTGGCGACTCCAGAAATTTGTACTTACGCTTATTTCTGGACATCGCTAGTTTGTCCGACTTACGTCCTGACAGACCCTTGCATCTTTCATCCAGTGCTGCACTGACGTTTCTGGATTCTGAGTCATGGGGAAAGCAAAAGAATTGTCAAAGGGTCTGTGGGAAAAAGGTAGTTGAACTGTATAAAACAGGAAAGGGATATAAAAAGATATCCAAGGAATTACGAATGCAAATCAGCAGTGTTCAAACTCTAATAAAGAAGTGGAAAATGAGCCGTTTGATAACATACTGCATTCGTCTTGCTATCAATTCTGACCAAATTTCCTGTGCCTTTGTAGCTCACACATCCCCAAAACATCAGCGATCCACCTCCGTGTTTCACAATAGGATTTGTGTACCTTTCATCACAGGCCTTTTTGACTCCTCTCCAAATGTAGTGTTTATGGTTGTTGCCAAAAATATCAATTTTGGTCTCATCACTCCAAATGACTTTGTGCTAGAAGGTTTGAGGCTTCTCTCTGTGCTGTTTGGCGTATTGTAAGTGGGATACTTTGTGGCTTTTGCATAGTAATGGCTTTCTTCTGGCGACTCAACCATGCAGCCAATCTTTCTTCAAGTGCCTCCTTATTTTGCATCTTGAAACAGCCACACCACATGTCCTGTATTTCACCTGAAGTTATTTGTGGGTTTGTCTTTGCATCCCAAACAATTTTCCTGGCAGTTGTGGCTGAAATTTTAGTTGGTCTACTTAACCGTGGTTTGGTTTCAACAGAACCCCTCATTTTCAACTTCTTTATTAGAGTTTGAACACTGCTGATTTGCATTCTCAATTCCTTGAATTTCTTTTTATATCCCTTTCCTGTTTTATACAGTTCAACTACCTTTTCCTGCAGATCCTTTGACAATTATTTTGCTTTCCCCATGACTCAGAATCCAGAATCGTCAGTGCAGCACTGGATGAAAGATGCAAGGGTCTGTCAGGAGTCCAGAAACTCATTGACTTTTTATACACACACAGTAATTACAAGAAAATAGATCACAGGTGAGGATGGTTACCTTTAATAGCCATTCAAACCCCTTTGTGTCAACTTGTATGCATGTTATCAGGCAAAAATCACCAGGGTATGTAAACTTTTGATTAGGGTCATTTGGGTAGTTTCTGTATTCATTATGATTTAAAAATAGTAAACACAGTTGATTGATAATAAATGGCTTCAGCCAAACACTAACCATGAGTGAAATAAATGTTTTTATATTATCATTCATATTCTCTGAAAAATGGCCAAGAAATCATAAATTCTGCCAGGGTATGTAAACGTATGAGCACAACTATATATAAATAAACATTATAGCCCTTTCCATTCAAACTATTTGTCATATACCATATACCCTTGAACAATTATAAAACAAATTATTAATATTTATATGAATCATTTTTATCAGTTAGTGTTTATATGAATATAACAGTATATTTTTATGTATTTATGTAGTGTTTGGTGCAAATTTTATTTTAGCCCTTACCCTTTACACGAGGGCTTTAGTGGTGCACTGCTAACCCGAGGAGCGTTAAATTTGATTGCTCTTGAGCTAATGCGTTTACTTTCAACTTGTAATATGCATGCAAATTAATGTACCTGTGACATTGCTATATCCCACGTGCAATTAATGTAGCGTGCCCCTTGTAATTTAGTCCTATGTGCTTTTAGTGCTTTGTACAGGACTGCATTAAATGTATGAAAAATTGTACTTCTAGATTGACTTTGTATTTGAAAGAGCTGATTTTAGTAATAGTAAAACCATCACTTTTTGTTTTCAAGCACAAACCCATTGACTTTGCCTATTGGAAGAATAGACCTGATTATCTTATCTAAAGCTTTATATACACAAATGGCAATATTTAGATACTGCATTTTACATTACGGTGGTTATTTCAATAGGCAAATTTAATTAAAAAGAATGAACCTTCATGAAGCAACTGCCAATACATTTATACTGTGTATAGTATAACAAGTGACTGGGAACACATTAAACAGTACAGTGTCCCTTTATAAGACTATGCCAAAAACACTTCTTAAAAATACAAGATGCCCTTTGATTTAGGACTATCATGAATGTAAAGACAAAAAAATCCACACCATTATCTGCAGTATTTATTTTCAGATATGTTGATCAGTGTTAAAGCTTTCTGGAAACCTTTTGACTTTTATAAAATCTGAGCATAACACTCACTGCATTTATAGACAAATATTATATTATGTGATAAGTCAAGGTCAATAAATGATAATTTAACGTAAAAAAAAATATTTGTACAATATAAGAAAAAAATTAGCTCCTAGGAAAAAACTAAATTCCGTACTAAGTGAGCAATAGAAGACCATGGTGATCATAAACAATGAGAATGTCTTGAGTAGCTAACGGCTATTGCACTAGAACAATGTCTTCTGATTCTCTCTTTGTTTACATGATGCTGATGGCATTGATCTGTTTAAAATTCTGCTCCTGTTTTTTCTTGCTGCTCAGCCAGACTGAATGACTGAAAACAAGTGATTGTGTGTTTCCTTTCTTTTTACTTTCTCCTATCAGCTTATGCCAGAAAGTAAGGAAAACAAGAAAACAATGGCTTTAGGTACCTAAAGATGGATTTTTTTTATCAATAATTCTTTGGCTAATTCAATTGCCTTACACAAAACATTTTTTTTTTAAAGATATATATATTTAAAATATGTTTCTGTGTTTTTATTCCAAAGTAAAATATAAGATTTCTGCTTACAGTTTTTACTCTTTACAAATTGAAAATGTTTTTTTGTTTATTTATATTTATTCAATGCATTTACATAGTAGTTATGCTTCATACTTTTTAAAAATTGATGCATATTTAAGGCTGAAAATAATATTTAGCAAATTATGTGAGTGAAGGCTATACAGCTACCTGAAAATAAATGCCCATGGTTGGCCCATATACAAAGTGCTGCAACAATTAAAATAAAGGCTGTGACACACTGCAAGCGGAGCGGTGCGCAGCGTGTAGATGCAGCTGTGCGCGCTCAGTGTGTCCTGCCTTTTCATCTCTGAGCACTCTGCTGCATCAGGTCGCATAGCTGAGTGCTCAGAGATGAAATAATTGAACTTCAGAAGCGATGCGACGCGTTGCGAAGCAGCTGCATTGCCTCGCGCCGCATCGCCTGCAGTGTGTCGCAGCCTTAATAATGGGGCTCTAAAGAAAAACTAGTATTGTCTGGTAAGATTATCTAAGCCTCTTTAATACTGCAATATCCCTTAAACAATTTTATAAAAGCACATTTTAGGTTGAGCATTGCAGGGATCTACCCCCCCCCTCAAAGATTTTGTGTGACTTAGTTTTCTGCCGGTGATATTGTTATAATAGTGACATGTTAAAAATGTATCCACATTGCAATATACTTGTCAGTGAAATGTTATAAAGGAATTAAATTAATGTTTTTAAGGCAGTCTTGCCAAGAGACTATAGGCAACATTTTTCATCATTGCAGGAGGAAAGGTTCACAAGTAGTGAACCTGTCTACTTGCAATTGCCACTTGCAATGCTGTATTGCATGGAGAAATTTAACATTGCACAAAGAGTATCTTGTGCAATGCTGCAATTCGCTTCTGCGCAACCAATTGCACAAGAGCAGGGCATGTCAATCACCACAAGTGAGTTTTGAGGGGACTGATCTTGCAACCACTGAGGTGTCAAAGAGGCACAAGAAAATGTTTCTGGTTCTTAAATTAGTTGATACAGGCTCTCACTGAAGGCTCTGCATAGCCTCACAAGATGCAAATGCAGCTTCATAAATTTACCTTTCTACTTCACTGTGGGAAATGAAGCTTTTCTTACACTTGTGGAATATGAAAAGCAGTATCGCCATCTACAGCAAAGGTGTAATATAAATTATACCTTTACACAGGCCATGTCCCACAACTGCTTAACCACAACCCCTTGCCTCTGCCTTCAGAAAACTTGCAACTCCACCTTCTTCTGCACATAGTATACCTATGACTAAACCCAGGAAAAGTGCAAACATTCAATCATATAGACGGTTGGTACTTTGGGGGCTCCATCTTGGCTTAGTACATAATATCCTTTTTAAAACCTTGTGATGCTCCCATATGTGAAGATAAAAATGGTAAAAAACACAACAAAACAAAGACATAGGGTAGTACTGCAAAGTACATCAAATGGAAAATACTAACAATACAGTACAAATCAAAAAGATTTATTTCACCATAATAAAGCTCCAACGTATTACAGCACTCAGAAGTCAGTAAACTTAATAAAAGTGTTTCAGTAGTAAACTACCTTCCTCATGAGCCTGTTGAATCAATTTGGAAAAGTTAAGTGGTTACATCATGAATTGAGAAGATTGAAAGAAACTAAATTAAGCACACATGGCAGTATTCATGAATTCTTTTGTGAAAAACATTCTCCTTTCCCACTTAGGGCCATATTTCGAGTGGAGCGCTAACATTTGAAAATGGGTTTATTACAGGTGTTTGCGTGCGTTGGGTTTTTCACTCGTATTACAACTTGGAAGAATGATTACCGTGTCCTCAGACCTCTGGTTAATTGTTTAGTGAAACAAAAAATTGTCACAAAAGACATCAAAAATACATTACAAACTACAGTTACACTCATAACACTATCTAATAAAACTATATATAAAAATATTGCACAAACAAGTTATAAGGGCTCAAAGATATGAGGTTTCTGGTCTTAGAATAAAAGGTAGGCAAATGGCTTTAACATTTAGATACATACATATACATGTCTAAAGATGTACAGTATATGTATGTGTGTATATATAAATATATGTATGTGTATATATAAATATATGTTTGTATATTTATGTTTATATGTGTGTACATATGTATTTATATGTGTATATATGTATTTACAGACAAATATATACACATATAAACACATAAATACATATGTACATATAGACATATAAATAAGTGTAACGGAGTCCTTTGCAGTTAAGTAGATGAAAACATGTAAAAACATATTTATGTAATTTTTAATAAAGTGTTATACTATGTCTTTACTGTAAATATTTTACATTCCATTGTTCTTCACATAACAGAATATGTTATATGTATTTTTAAATAGATAGTACTATTTTTATCTGTATATATACAGTATATCTGTACCTATATTTAATCATGTGTGTATGTGTATATATATATATATATATATATATATAATATATATATATATATAATATATATATATATGTATAAATATAAATTTGTGAGAAAACCCCCCACCTCAGATGTATATAGAAATATATATTTATGAATAAATAGAACATATTCTTCTATGTGAAGAACACTGGAATGTGAAATAATCATATTTTTATGTCAAGTTAGCTCACTTGAGAAACTGTGATCTGGTTTCAGTGCGAGAAGGGTGTAAGGGTTTTTCCCACTTTTTGTGCTCCATTGACTTTTATGGGGGAAAACATTATCATGCCCGATATTCTAAGTTCAGCTTTTTACATGTAGTACTAGTGCTACCCGACGCATGCAAAAAGCTTTTTTCTAGCAGATTATTAATGCAAAAATGCTGAGTACGCCAAAAATAGCGAGACAAAATAAACCAAAAATATAATATATAAGTGATTACATATATATATACTGTGTGTGTATATATATATATATATACAGGGAGTGCAGAATTATTAGGCAAATGAGTATTTTGACCACATCATCCTCTTTATGTATGTTGTCTTACTCCAAGCTGTATAGGCTCGAAAGCCTACTACCAATTAAGCATATTAGGTGATGTGCATCTCTGTAATGAGAAGGGGTGTGGTCTAATGACATCAACACCCTATATCAGGTGTGCATAATTATTAGGCAACTTCCTTTCCTTTGGCAAAATGGGTCAAAAGAAGGACTTGACCAGGCTCAGAAAAGTCAAAAATAGTGAGATATCTTGCAGAGGGATGCAGCACTCTTAAATTGCAAAGCTTCTGAAGCGTGATCAATCGAACAATCAAGCGTTTCATTCAAAATAGTCAACAGGGTCGCAAGAAGCGTGTGGAAAAACCAAGGCGCAAAATAACTGCCCATGAACTGAGAAAAGTCAAGCGTGCAGCTGCCAAGATGCCACCTTGCCACCAGTTTGGCCATATTTCAGAGCTGCAACATCACTGGAGAGCCCAAAAGCACAAGGTGTGCAATACTCAGTGACATGGCCAAGGTAAGAAAGGCTGAAAGACGACCTACACTGAACAAGACACACAAGCTGAAACGTCAAGACTGGGCCAAGAAATATCTCAAGACTGATTTTTCTAAGGTTTTATGGACTGATGAAATGAGAGTGAGTCTTGATGGGCCAGATGGATGGGCCCGTGGCTGGATTGGTAAAGGGCAGAGAGCTCCAGTCCCGACTCAGACGCCAGCAAGGTGGAGGTGAGGAGTACTGGTTTGGGCTGGGTATCATCAAAGATGAGCTTGTGGGGCCTTTTCGGGTTGAGGATGGAGTCAAGCTCAACTCCAGTCCTACTGCCAGTTTCTGGAAGACACCTTCTTCAAGCAGTGGTACAGGAAGAAGTCTGCATCCTTCAAGAAAAAACATGATTTTCATGCTGGACAATGCTCCATCACACGCGTCCAAGTACTCCACAGCGTGGCTGGCAAGAAAGGGTATAAAAGAAGAAAATCTAATGACATGGCCTCCTTGTTCACCTTATCTGAACCCCATTGAGAACCTGTGGTCCATCATCAAATGTGAGATTTACAAGGAGGGAAAACAGTACAACCTCTCTGAACAGTGTCTGGGAGGCTGTGGTTGCTGCTGCTGCACGCAATGTTGATGGTGAACAGATCAAAAACACTGACAGAATCCGATGGATGGCAGGCTTTTGAGTGTCCTTGCAAAGAAAGGTGGCTATATTGGTCACTGATTTGTTTTTGTTTTGTTTTTGAATGTCAGAAATGTATATTTGTGAATGTTGAGATGTTATATTGGTTTCACTGGTAAAAATAAATAATTGAAATGGGTATATATTTGTTTTTTGTTAAGTTGCCTGATAATTATGTACAGTAATAGTCACCTGCACACACAGATATCCCCCTAAAATAGCTATAACTAAAAACAAACTAAAAACTACTTCCAAAACTATTCAGCTTTGATATTAATGAGTTTTTTGGGTTCATTGAGAACATGGTTGTTGTTCAATAATAAAATTAATCCTCAAAAATACAACTTGCCTAATAATTCTGCACTCCCTGTATATATATAATATATATATATATATATATATATATATATATGATAAAGGTGCAATATACCAACACGGATGATTTGTGAAGGAAAATCAAAAGTCCGCTAGAAAATGACCAACGACGATCAAATAGTGGGAACTTGTCACTTCCCCTTCAGACGAACTCCTGTAGACACATGAGTCCCAAACTGGAAAAGACAAAAAGAGAAAAGAGGGTGCCCCAAATGGTGTGATATCTTCAACAAGGATATAAAGACAACAAGGCTAGAAACATACTCACAGATTTTCAAGCACTTCAACAGGGCAGGAGAGGCAGGCTAGACAGCTCACCTGATGAAACGGTAATATCAGAGAAATGCGGTTGTGAGACGTTTTTATTGAATTGTTTTTAATTGATTTTAAATTAAAGCTTTTCTTTCCTTTGAGGATAGAAAAACAAGGGGCCGCCAACATAGTGTGAATCAGTTTGGAAAACTGGAAAACAGTAGTTATAATAAAATCTACTCACAAGTGGAGTGGCACCTAGAACCAACTGGGTGCATACAGGCAGGCTGACATTCAGGACCAGCAGTCAGTACGCTGGGGGTCTCACCCGGGAGACTTGTGGGTGGGTCAGATGAGGTAGATGGAGTCGGCTGTGTGTCGTCTGGTGAGCCGGATCGCCACTGTGGAAGTCCAAAGGGCTGTGTTGTTTATCCCAAAAGGGTAGCTGCTCACACGATCAGCCTTGTTTCCAAACGAATTTCCAATATCAGTGTATGGAACAAAGGGATAAAAACCAAACTGGGTATAACCACTGCAAACTGTGGTAATATTAAAAAGGCACAGAAAACCGGGTCTGTCTAAAAACAAGTATTTAATTGCTACGCGTTTCTCAGTCCGTAAAGGACCGTTTCCTCAGGCATATACAAAGGTGTTCAACAAGCTACCATTTATACCTGACAGTGACCCGGAATCAAAATGTGGAGGTCATCTCCAAAGAATTGACAATAAAATGTTAAAAAACAAAAATACAATAAAAAATGGAACATGTATCAAAATTGTGTTTGAGCAGCAATCAGATAATATATTCATATCATGAAAAAACAAAAAACAAAAAGAACAAACATAAAAACAGCATGTATTTGCATTGATGAGTAACACCTGTGATAGTGTTTCTGAAAAAAAAAAAAGGATCCTTTTTTAAAAATATAGTTAAGGAGAGACCTAAAATTGTTTACAGACGGGCACCAACCCTTAGGAACAAACTAGCACCTAGCAAAAGGGTAAAACACAGCCAATCATCTATAAGTAATTTGAAAAAAACACAGAGTTTTTTGAGATTATATGGTTCATATAATGTGGCAAAAGAGGATGTAATATGTGTAAATTTATATGTTCTCAAAAAACATTTAAATCTAACACTACTGGTTTGTCTTATCAGATATCACATCGCCTCAATTGTGAATCTAAGTATATTATATATCTTTTAAATTGTGTTTGTGGGGTCCAATACATTGGGCGTACCATTAGGAACGTACGCACCCGTTGGGGTGAACACTATCGGAATTGTAAAAACTGTAAAAAAAGTAAGATTAATCACAGTGTTCCAAATCACTGTGAAACAATACATGATGGTAGAGCAGATATCTTTAAAATAATTCCGATAGACCATGTACCTCCATCCACTGATTATGATCGTCTAATTAAACTTAGACAATTAGAAACTTACTGGATACATAAACTCAAAACTTTGTATCCACTGGGTTTGAATGCCAATGTTTGATTTGGCTGCTTTCATATAAGTCCGTCCTTTGCCAGAGATCACATTACATACTACATTCAGTTTACAACAACAGATTTCCAACGATATTTTTCAGACATTCATTATTACGACATTTTTCTCAGATACATACATCATATTTAGATCTCATATACATATCCAGTTTACATCAATAGATTCTCTACAACATTTTCTAATACATTTATCAATCAAGACATCACCATCAGAGATACACACAAACACTGAGAATCAATGAGTTGAATCACTCCTATTATTGTACAGCATTTTTAATGTTATATCGATTAGTTTAGAGTCAACCACACTAAGATTCCTATATACTTTGCTATTTCCAGATAGCTCATCGGACTAAACATGGGGTCCTTACATATATAGACATGGGTTCGTATCCCACCCAAAATATTTGAAACAATTTATTATCAATATGAGTTTAGAAAAAGAATATCATGAGCAGTATCACTAGAACCTTCACAGCTAGCATTTAGTAAAAAATATATGCTTTAAACGAAGGTTCTTTTTATATATATACACTTTTTTAGCAGTATATCATTAGATTTTTTAATATACACAATTTTCTAATATTTCTCAATAGGTTTTTTCCATGAACCATTTTTTACCATTTTTACATCACTTTTTTACCAGTATTACAACAGCTAGCATATAGCGTATTTATATCTCTCCAAACAAGGATTGCTATATTCTTTCATTTAATCATCATCCAACACCTTCAACATTTACATAGATATTTAATTTATATTTGGGACCGCTAGTTTGAGATAGCGTTCCTTAAATCATTATCTAGATACATAAAAGACCATTTTTCTTGTTCTATCTAGAATCTATCGACCATAACCATCTTATTTTTGTTTTCTAGAATATAAGATATGAGGGCTCTTTACAAGAACAATGTTTTCTGCAAACTCATATTTCTAATACATCCACATTATCTACTATTGTTTGGTATATTACGAGTGATATCAATCTCATTTGTTGTCATATCTGAATAGCTCTTTTAGATCAGTAAAAGCCTAGCATACACAAGGTCAAGGATTCGAGCCCCAACCCAGAGGAAAACATATATATATATTTTCTAGTTTATATATATTCTTTATTGATTATATACAGATTTGTTTTTGCACACTAAAACGATAGTCACCATTGGGATCTTATTTTCATATAACCCAATAGTCTTTTGAGGTGACACATGTTTATCTATAGGATAGGATACATACACAGGTTTAGCTTTTTTTTTTTTTTTTTTCAGAAACACTATCACAGGTGTTACTCATCAATGCAAATACATGCTGTTTTTATGTTTGTTCTTTTTGTTCTTTTTGTTTTTTCATGATATGAATATATTATCTGATTGCTGCTCAAACACAATTTTGATACATGTTCCATTTTTTATTGTATTTTTGTTTTTTAACATTTTATTGTCAATTCTTTGGAGATGACCTCCACATTTTGATTCTGGGTCACTGTCAGGTATAAATGGTAGCCTGTTGAACACCTTTGTATATGCCTGAGGAACGGTCCTTTACGGACTGAGAAACGCGTAGCAATTAAATACTTGTTTTTAGACAGACCCGGTTTTCTGTGCCTTTTTAATATTACCACAGTTTGCAGTGAGTTATACCCAGTTTGGTTTTTATCCCTTTGTTCCATACACTGATATTGGAAATCGTTTTGGAAACAAGGCTGATCGTGTGAGCAGCTACCCTTTTGGGATAAACAACACAGCCCTTTGGACTTCCACAGTGGCGATCCGGCTCACCCTGACGACACACAGCCGACTCCATCTACCTCATCTGACCCACCCACAGGTCTCCCGGGTGAGACCCCCAGCGTACTGACTGCTGGTTCCTGAATGTCAGCCTGCCTGTATGCACCCAGTTGGTTCTAGGTGCCACTCCAACTTGTGAGTAGATTTTATTATAACTACTGTTTTCAGTTTCCAAACTGATTCACACTATGTTGGCGCCCCTTGTTTTTCTATCCTCCTAGATTCCTGATTCATCACACCTTGGATTCAAGCGGAGCAAGCATTTGTTTTGATCCTTTGAACTTTTGTTCTTTACATATCCTTTACATTGAATTTGGATTTTTATCTCTGAACACTTATCACATATTGGACTTTTCAGTTTTTTGAGGTTTAATCAAATTCAACTGTTCACATATTTTGTTGCAAGTCTTTAGTTCTTTGCAATATTCCAACTGATTTTTTGTTTAGGTATCACAATTGTTTCATGATTTTTTTTGCTTATGTATCACAATTGTTTCAAGTCTTAAGGTTTGTAACAAGTGACACATTCTCCTTTGATTAACAAGATTTCACTCAATCATATACACATATACACCTCTACTCTCACATACTTATCTGTCACGGTTCAACTCACACGATACCAGAGGAATTTCATTCACATCAACACAATTTCTATCAACACTACAGCGCGTCCCCTTAGTTTTTTCTTATAGAAAATACTTCTATACTTTTCTTTCCTTTATATCTTGTCACTCTGAGTATATAAACAATCTTGGATGCTGAATGTTTCGCACGGAATGTGATTGGTTTGATTTGGGCTACTAAATCTCTTGGAACCATGACTTGGATCACCTTTTCTGCTAAATTTCAACTTGGAAGGATTGCCTGGGCAACACAAGTCTGCTGGCCGACTTCTAATTTTCCAGCCTGCATCTCCTGCACTGTTCAAGTGCTTGAAAATCTGTGAGTACGTTTCTAGTCTTGCTGTCTTTATATCCTTGGCTGAAGATATAACACCATGTGGGTGCCCTCTTTTCTCTTTTTGTCTTTTCCTTACTTCTAGCTGAGTTAGCCTTCCAAGGGGGGGGGGGGGCTATTAAATACTTGTAATCTGGCCCTTAATGCTTATTTTTGCAAATATATTCATCACAAAAACCTGGGAAACTTCTGTTTATTATTGTTTTTTTGTATACTTAATCTAAATGCAGAAAATTCAGATGATCTAGATTTATAAAATAAACAATGATACTACCAATATTTTCATGATTTAATGGTTTAATCAGATACTTATTTTAAAGCTTAAAATGACAATAATCAGTGCACCTTTGGTAAAAACAAATATGTTTAATCAAAGAAAACATAAAACTATTTACTTTTCTTGAAAAATTAGCAGTTGGAATTTTTCACTGTGAGAGAGTGAAACATTTTTGAAACTTAAGTTTCATTCTGCCATTTCTGAGTATGAGCAAATCTGACTCCCTGTTTAAATAGTCTATTCACTTAATATTAAACCAATATCATGCTGGATAAACTTTCTGTAGAGACCACCAGGCTCCTTGTAGGGAAGTGACAGAAAGTAATGGACACTGCACAAATGAAGTTAAACAAATAAAATAAAAGGTAAAATCGAGTTAAGTCGATGATAATACATATTGCAATGATTTATTTATGAAGTATATACTACTGCTTAGTACTGTTTTTATTACAACAATGAAAAAGACTGGTTTAATAACCCTTTAACATTTTCACTTGTGCAATAATAGCTTGTATTATTAATATATGTTTTTAAATGACATGTTCTTTAGTTGTCATTTTAGTTTCATGTATGCTAATAGTATCTTCATTATATATACAGTAGGTTTTTTTGAATGAAGTGTACTTCTAATATTTTTCTGACATACAATAAACAAAACACCTAAGATTAAAGTATTTCAAAAAGACTGAAAATAAGGACAAAATTATAAACTATATGAAAGGATTGTGTACCTCAGATGTCAACATGACTTTGCTTTAATGGCAAAACTGAATGTGAGCTTGACAATTCAATAGATTTTTAGAAAATGCTGTTATAACTTGAAACTCAAATATATTATTAATCTGCCACCACATAATTTGTTAAATTTACTAGTGTCACAATTTAAAGGTAGAAGCTATAAATCATCTTTTATATTTACAATCTGTCACATTTAAGCTTATGGAAAACATAATATACAGACTTCTCCTGATTAATAATGTTACAATTTAAAAGACCATAAATATGGTCAAACTCTAAAAAGTTAATGTAGCCAGACAAATGCAGTTGTAAAATTTCAAATATAATAGGATATTATATAACCATCACAAACCCAAAACAAAATAATAACAAAAGGCTTTATTAAAAATGTGTCTCATTTAAAAAACATAATTTATACTTACCTGATAAATTCAGTTCTTTCATAGTGGTGAGAGTCCCCAATTAATTACTCTTGGGAATTACTCTTCCCTGCAACTAGGAGGCAAAGATTCCCAAACGCTACCTCACATGTACCACAGTCTAACGTATAGCCAAGCAAAATGAGGTAAAGAAAAGGAATAAGGGAAAAAATATGTTCTAAAGAAAAAACTAAACCCAAACATAGGGTGGGGTCTTGTGGACTCTCACTACCATGAAATAAATAAATGTATCAGGTAACCATAAATGATATATTATTTTATACCGATACTAAAATAAAACCCAACAAGGGCAAATATTATCTTTTTTTATATGAAAAAATAAAATAAAAAAATCAGTCAGAAATTCATTAAGATGAAACAACTGCCTGAAGGTCATTCCTACCAAAGGCTGCCTTAGAAGAAGCAAAAACATCAAAGTGCTAGAATTTAGTAAAAGTATTCAAGTAGCTGCTTTGCAAATTTGGTCAACTGAAGTCTCATTCTTGAAAGCCCGAGAAGTGGTGACTGACCTAGTCGAATGAGCAGTAATCGATTTCAGTGGAGGCTGGAGACACTCCAAGTAAGCCTTTTGAATCAAGAGTTTTAACCAAAAGGCTAAAGAAATAGCAGAGGACTTCTGACATTTCCTAGGACCAGAACAAATAACAAACACACTAGAAATATTTCTGAAATCCTTAGTAGCATCAACATCATCCCAATAATACAAAGATATTTCAGAAGAATTCTGGATTAGGATGCAAAGAAGTAACAACAATCTCTGTGCTTAAATTGTCTGAAGAAACAACCTTAGGCAAAAAATTAAATAATGTCCGTAAAACTGACTTATCCTTATGAAAAATCCAATAAGGAGGTTCACAAGAAAGAGCAGACAATTCAGAAACTATTCTCGCAAAATATATAGGCCAACAGAAATAACTCTTTCCAAGAAATAGTTCAATGTCCAATGTATACATAGGTTCAAAAAGAGAAGCCTGCAAAACCCTTAACACTAGATTAAGATTCCAGGGAGGAGAAATAGGCTTGATAAGAGGCTTATACAAACAAAAAATGAAGTATATTCTAGGAATCCAAACTACTGGAAACCTAAAGCTGGCACACTAAACACAATCCAAGTGTAATAAAAAATGTATGTGAATGTGTTAAGGTAAAAAACAGTGATATGTTGAAAACCTATAATAAAAACAAACTGTTAATTGTTATGACAACATATATTAAAGCAAAAACACTGCACAAAAATAATAAAAATAATAATACTGTGCATGAGAACCGCTGTGCGGTGAAACAGTCACTCAAAACTTGATAGTAGACTGGTCTTAGTGACCCAAAAAATGGACTGGATAAAAACGAGGCTTGCTCCACTTAGGTAATCTAGATGAAATGGTCACTACTGTGAAATTAGAACATAAACAATCACCTCATAGTGAACTCTCTGACATAATTGGCAATGTGAAGAAAGGAATCAAACTCACAATTCTCACAATTCTGTTAACACAATCTGTTAACACTTCATAATGCTAAAAAGCAGGCTGTAGCTCACAGTGATCAGCTCACTATGTGATGGTGGAAACCTCCGTCGGTTCCATCTAGGCAATCCGTATCAGCTGCTGTGATCAAGCTAAGCTGGTAACTGGAGACTGCACGCAAAGTGAGTCATGTGCAGAAAAAGATCGTAGCAGCAAATATCTGCTGATAAAACCGCTGTGATAAAGATAAAATAAAACACTTTTATTGACTGGTCCTTTCATCAGGCTTAATGATTACAACAAAACATGGCTATATAAGCCTAAGATTACAATCTCATTGGACCACTTCAAACACAAAATGTCCAATCCTGAGTCTGAATCTGCACATGTTAATTGGTACCATCTCTTAAGAAACATTTTTAAAAATAAAATATAAACATAAAATGTGTTATTCAGTTATAAAAAATTTACAATAGAAACTAATAGTTACAAACCTTGCAATGTAGTGATTTAACCAACAAATTTGTTACAACTTGCATCAGCACAATATCAATGTGAGACGCTCAGATTTAACCATATAGGAAAACTCAATAAAACGGTTACATATACCGTTTTATTGATATACAAGAGACTAATATAAATAAAAACCTACCGTATACATTAAACCTTCAAAAAAATGATAATAAAATATTGATAAAATAGGTGTATACAAAAAAATATATACAGTGTATATATATATATATATATATAGATATATATATATATATATATATATATAAATACATACATAAAAACATCAGATATTTGGTAAAACAAGCGCCAAAAACTTGAAAATCGTACAAGACATGCAATCGCCTAAATGATAATAATAACATTAGAAAAGGTCTATGTATAGCTACTTCTACAATTAATTATGTTCTATATGTGTTGAATATATGGGAAATAAATTAACAAACCTAGATGTATTTTGAGGAAATAGCCTAATCAGTTGTATCTGGTATCAGACTGGTATCAGACCCCAACTGAATTTGTACACACACATATAAGTGTGAATTCCTCAAAAAACGTTTTATGTACTTGAAAAAACACTATGTGTACTTGGAACTGTGAGGGGAATGTGAAACTAAAATGCAACAAGATGTGGTATAATTTGTTACATGTTGATTATAAATGAACAAGTGTGTCCATGGGTGAATATTGATTAATAGGAAAACAACAATTATAAAGAGATATGAAAGAAAAGCAAAACCAGAGGAAAATAAGTAAAAAAGGGGAAAAATGGAGAAAAAAATGAGGAAAAAAGGGAGAAAAGTGACAAGCTTATCCTAAACATTTAGATAAAAGCAGCCAGATCCACATTGGCATTTAGACCTTGAGCAGATAAAGTTTTCAATTTGTAGATCCAAAATGTTTCCCATTGTCTGAGTCTCATTAATCTATTGTAGTCTTGAGATTTTGGAACATAGTCTATTGGCATAAATTTGTATATGTTTGGATTTCCTGAATGTATAAACAAACAATGATTGGGAATGCTATGTCTAATTTTACCATTTTTACAATGTTCCCCTCATCTGGCTCTGACCTTCCTAGAGGTCCGACCTACGTATTGAATGCCACATGAGCACTCTACAAGATACACTACACAACTCGAATTGCAATTATAAAAGCCAGAAATTTCTAAAATTTTCCCTGCGGTATTTGACCTAAAGGATTTGCTGTCAAAGTTGATATATTTACATGCATTGCATCCCCTCTTGTTACACTTGTATATCCCCTTAACGCCAAAAGGATGATTTCCGTTGTGAAAACCTACATTTTTATTGTTAGTCTTAATGAAAATGTATTTATGTTTGACCCTTTTGCTCAGGGCTAATTTGCTTTTTAATGTCGGTGCTCTTTTGTAAACTATTCTAGGTCTATTTTCCACTATATTTTTCAGAATGGGATCCCTTTGTATTATGTGCCAATGTCTGTTAAGAATATTTTGGATTTCTTTGTGATTACTGTTATATTGAGTGATAAATAGAACCTTTTGTACATTGTTTGGATCTTCATGTTGATTTCTAATAGTTTTGTTTTTCTTGGTAAGCAAATATTCCCTATCCAACATTCTGACTCTAGTGCATGTTCTAATAAGGATGGCGGATATTCTTTATCAATGAATATCTGATATAATATTTTGCTTTGATCTTCAAAATCTTCCAATCTGGAACAGTTTTTTTGGATCCTCCTAAATTGGCTAAAGGGAATGTTTTTAATACACCCCTTATGGTGATGACTTGAAAATTCTAAATATCTGTTACTGTCTACAGATTGGAAGAAAGTCTTGGGCTCAATATAGTTGGAATCATTCTAACCAAGAATAAGGTCTAAAAATTCAACTGTATGATCTTGAATATTTGCCATGAAGGACAAACCTAAACTATTCTTGTTTAAATGAGAAATAAAGAAATTGGCAGAATTGGTGTCACCCTTCTATAAAAAATCAAATAATCAATGTAACAGCCATAGTAAACCAGGTTTGCCCCTGTGCCATAGGAGTAGATATATTTCTCTCAAAAGAACCCATTAAAAAGTTTGGCAAAGCTACGGGGAAACCTGGTTTCCATGGCCGTTCCTTTGATTTGTAAATAAAAATAATCCTGAGAAATAAAATAATTATGTTTAAAAATATATTCAATAGCTTCCAATATAAATACTTTTTGTAATTCAGGCATATATGGATCTTGTTTCAAATAATAGGATACTGCTGATAGTCCTAATTCGTGCGTGATATTGGAATATAGAGTGCTAACGTTGCATGTTATCCATAGAAAATTATCAGTATTTTGAATATTTCGAAGTTTATGCAAGAGATGTGTACTGTCCCTAATATGTGAGGTTAATGCAATGACAATATTTTGTAGGAATTGGTTAACATAGAAAGACAGATTTTATATGAGATTCCTTATACCGGCAATTATGGGACAACCTGGAGGCTTTTTTTGATCCTAGTGGATCTTTGTCAAGTGATAGTATTGTGCTATACTTGGATCTGTAATTTTTAGAACATTTCTTTCTTCCTTATTGAGAATACCCAAATCAAACCCTTTATCTATTAATAGAGAATAAGTAAGTGAAAAACAACTAGTGGGGTCTTTTTTTAGAATCTGATAATGTTAACTGTCCCCTTAAATCCTATGTGCTTCACCAAGATAGTCCCCAATGTTTTGGATGATTATTTCCCCTCCCTTATCCGCATCACGAATAATGATGTCATTGTTTTTTCTGAAGATTATGCAAGGCTTTCTTTTCCCCGATATTCATATAGTAGCTTTTTTTTGTTATGTGATGCAGAAATTTTCTCTAAATCTTCTATCACTAAATTTTGATAAAGATCTATTAGATGACTATTGATGTTCTTAGGATTAAAGTTAGATTTGTTTTAAACTTCAGTATGTATATAATCATTATAAAGACAAAATGTTAGAGATTGGATGTTAGTGGAGGTATTAAAAGAATCCTCCTTATGTAATGTAGGATAAGTGGAAATTAACTGCAAATTGGTGGTAATCATTCTTTTCTTTTTCAGATTTTTATCTGCAAAATATTTTTGAAGTCTAATTTTCTGGGTAAACCTGTTGACATCAACAAAGATGTTAAAAACATTGTGTGGATTAGGGGGGCAATAAGAAAGACCTCTTTTGAGTAATCTTTTCTTCTATAGTGACATGTGCAGGTTCAGACATTGGATACTTTGTATTTAAAGTGGTCCAATGAGATTGTAATGTTAGGCTTATATAGCCATGTTTAACTTGTTGTAATAATTAAGCCTGATGAAACGACCAGTAACAGGTCGAGAAACGCGTTGCAGTCGATAAAAGTGTTTTGTTTTATCTTTATCACAGTGGTTTGCCCAATCTGATTCATATCAGTAGACATTTGCCGCTACAATCTTTTCCTGCACATGAATCACTTTGCGTGCAGTCTCCAGTTACCAGCTGACCTTGATCACAGCAGCTGATACGGATTGCCTGGATGGAACCAATGGAGGTTTCCACCGTCACATATGGGACCAGTGAGCTGATCACTGTGAGCTTCAGCCTGCTTTTTAGCACTTACAAGTGCCAACAGAATTGTGAGTTTTATTCATTTCTTCACATTGCCATCTATGTCACAGAGTTCACTAAGAGGCGCCCCTTTTTTCTGTTTTAATTTTGCAAACCAAAACCTATACAAAACTATGAACATCAGGAATATTAATAATCTTTCTGTGGAACAAAACTGAATGAGCAGAAATTTGCACTTTCAGAGAACTGGCAGATAGGCCCTTATCTAGACCATCCTGCAAAAATGCAGAATCCTAGGAATTATGAAAGAATGCCAGGAAAAACTATGATTTATACATTTATACTATACTATGAAATAAAGACCTTCCAGACCTTATGATAGACTTTTCTAGTTACAGGCTTACAAGCCTTAATCAGGGTATCAATCACATAATCAGAGAAACACCTATGTCTAAGAACTAAGCGTTCAATTTCCATGTTATCAAGTTTAGAGACAGAGGCATAACTAGAAACCACAGGGCCCAGGTGCAAGAATCTAATAAGCCCCCACCCCCCAAAAAAGGTGAATTTGATACATATCTTTTTCTGTGAATTAGATTACATGTTTGCAAAAGGAGATCCCTGTGCCCACAGTCTATGAGATAGTCTGACCCCCCTATTAATGTATATTGTGACACTGTTTAACCCACCAGTAATGTATATAGTGAGTTAATGACACAGTCTGTAATCTGTCAGTGAGATGGCTGGCCTGACCCTACCCAGCCCAGTACTTTATAGAGTGACCACAGTAGTCTGTGACATGGTCCAGCCCCCTGTACTGTATATAGTGGTACTGTATAGTGACACTGTTTACCCCTGACCCCCATGCTGTAGTAACAAGGTCTGTAATTTGCTGGTTCCACAAACATACACACATACATGCATAAATACACACACAGTCACATACATACATATACACATACACACACACACACACACACACACACACATAAACACCAATGGGTAAAACAAAAACACTAACCCCTGTAGTCAGAGACACTAGTGAGGCATCATGTCACACTCACATGATATCAGTGTAGGCAGTGGCAGGTCAACATTTTTTATTGAATTTTTTTTTATTGAAAACATTTTTTTTAAGCTGGGCCCCCACCTTCAGGGGCCCAGTCGCAGTTGCGCCCTCTGCACCCCCTGTAGTTTCGCCCCTGTTTAGAGACTATTGAGATCCGGATGGAAAAACAGACATTGGGACAGAAGGTTGACAACAGAGGAAGAGGCCAAGGAGGGCAACTGAACATCTGAACCAGATCAGCATACCAAATCCTGCGAGGCCAAGCTCCAAGGATTACAGACAATTTCTTTAACCTTAACTTGGAAATCACTCTGGGAAGAAGAACCATAGGCTGAAAAAGATAAGCAGGCTGAAAAGACCAAGGAACTACAAGGTCATACAATAAATCTGCCTGAGGATCCCTGGACCCCGCAAAGTACCTGGGAAGTTTTTTGTTCAAATTGAAAGGCCAACGCTTCAAAAACTGTGGTCTTGATAGAATTTTTCATTGCAGGAGGCACTTCCTTAGCATTATCCTGTAAGTAACAAAGAGAAGGTGCATTAGTACTCAGAGAAACCCCATTAGATTGTTCTGATTGCATTAACAAATCTAAACATAAGCCACATAAATGAACTGGAGAGTGCACTTTAGTTCTCTTATTATTATCAGGTATTTGTAGAGCGCCAACAGATTCGCTGTAAACATAGTCGGTGTACAGGATAGCTTTTGTAGGGGTCAGGTGGGTAGAGAGCCCTGCCGAGAGTTTCACTGTTGTAGTCGGCTCTTATGAAGCGATCTGTAAACAGCTGGGCCTATAGACTTACATTCTAAGGGGTTCAAGGGGAAAGCAATGGAGTTAGGAAAGGTTAGTGTTGTTGTATGCATCCCTGAATGGAAACCACTTACCCCCTCCTAAGCAGCTTTTTTAAAAAAAAGTCACAGATACAGTGCATGATAAGCTGAACCACAAAACAAAGCAAGAGAAAATAACATTAAATCCCAGGACAGAAAACGCTTCCTCCAAGTGCGCGAAAAGCTGACAACTAACAAAGAAATTTTGTGTGCCGAAACACGATGCAAACATAACCGTGTCAATGTGCACTAACCCGATTTGCGTAAACCTACACACAAGTAAACTATAGAAAAGATTTAAGAGACGTGTGGTAGCCCCAAAAGGAGGTAAATTATAGAAAGACAAAGGTACGCATGCAAACCCAATGTGCGTGAACCAGAGGCTGACACGCAAAAACTAAGCGCACCAAAAAATCCAACGAGCGCAAACAGCAGGAGAATAGTGAAAAAGAACAGTCCCAGGGTCATATATATATTAACAACTTTATATAAACAACTATAAAACATTTCCAAAACTTACCTATAGTAAATGATGACTGCAGATGGCCAAACCAGTTCTGAAACATATCAGCAGAGTTTATGGAATAGGAGTATAATGTAGATCCATAAAGGGAGTCAAAAGAAAAGTTCCTATTAACAATTACAGAGGTTTTATGAAGAAGTTTCCATGAGGTGAAAAAAAAAAGCATAATTTATGTCCCAAATAAATCCTTCTGACATGCATAGTACTCTGAGGGGAAACCAGTCCTCAACATAGACTTAACACCCCTCTCTCTAAGGAATAAAATGCATATCTTCTACCACCTCCAGCGGAGGCAAAGTAAAGACTGAGTTATGTGTGGTATAGTGGTAGAGAAGGGTGATTCCCAAGAGTAAAGGATTGTGGATTCTGACCACTTGGATGAAAGAAAGACTGATGCACCCTAACATCAGGACTTCTGATAAAGCTAACTTCTCCCCATTGTAGGAAAAAAAAATCAGTTATTGCTCTCCTGCTAACCTGATGCCTCGTTAGACCAACTTTGCTAAACCCAAAGTGAGTTAGATAAGTACACCCCTTTGCAATATCACTTAAATGTTAAATGATTCAAAATTGTATCACCTTACAGTAATTGCATTACTTTGAGAAAACCTCAGATTATTGAAACTGTGAGCCCTGTATTTTTAATAAAGTACATCTAAATTTATAGTTTCTACTTTTACATAAGAGCAAATACCCTACTATTTATCTTAGATGAGTGCAATTACAGAAAGGTGATACAATTTTGAATCATTTGACATGTAAGTGATATTGCACAGGGATGTACTCACTTCTGTTGTATACTATATACAGCATATACAGTTGAGCACTTCTAGGTTAAATACTTTGCAATATTGCATATCCTTTTTAACCCTTTTAAAAAGCTTTTTTTATAAATATTAATGATATATTTACTAAAATGTGTATATATGTGTATTTCAATTTGTTTTTGATGCGTTTTGTGCAACTTTTATTTAACCCTTACACTTTACATTCAGGTCCTGAAGCCATCCAGTGCAGTTCCAGCTTGCCCTAAAGCAGCAACTATTACTTTCAACTTGTAATACCAGCGCAAATTAATGTGGTTGCGATATCTATTGAAAGTATAGGTTGAGCTCTAGCAAAGTAATCTGCGCTAACCCTTTTCTGGTTAACGCACTTTACCATGGAGAGCAATATTGATTATTGTGAGCATGTTATCCTTAGCACACCACTTTTAACCTGGCCCAAAGGCAGGATACCTTAGTAAGTCAGCTACACTAAACTAGTAAAGAAAATTGATACATCTGTGGTCCCCAGTATGAAAAATAAATAATGCAGTATGTACAGTTACACTGCACTGAAAGAAAAAAAATCAATTAGCTAGGTTAAAAATAGATTGGACAAGTCTGACTTGCTCGGCCCTACATCAAACATTTAGTAATGCCCAGTCAGAGACAGGGAAGTTGTTCACACATGAATGGTCAGGACCCCTGTACATCACTGCAAACAAAGAGCAGTTTTGTCAAGATGATCTCAGCTGCTTCCCTATTCCCTGTGCTATCTGCCCCTTTTTTTTGGCACTGAAATGCGACTAATAAACATGAAAAATCTTTGCCTGCTTTCTATTTGTCTACTTGTTATTAAGACAAATGGGAGAAGGAGCCAAATACAAACACACATGTATACTTAACATTAATACGTTTTTATTCCTGTATGAATATTTTGTGTAAAAGTAATCTTTCCTTATGTGCAAACATCTAACCTCTTTTACTAATAGGGATAATAAAAATTGAAAATAAATTGCTTGTCACATTGACATTTACTAGTCTACATTTCCTACATTTAACTAGTCTGACAATAATTAAAATGAAATCTTAAATTACATATTAAAATGAATAGATCTGAATCTAGTTATATAATAATTACATGAGTAAATAAATGTCTGTTTTTAACAACTTTTCTTTAATAAAATGAGAATGGTCAACCTTGTTCTAAAATTCTGGCTTACACACTTTCGGCTAGATTTAGAATTCTGCGGCCAAAGGGGTGCGTGAGCTACGCATGCTTTTTTCCCCCCGCACCCTTTAAATACCGCTGGGTATTTAGAGTTCACAGAAGGGCTGCGTTAGGCTCCAAAAAAGGGAGCGTAGAGCATATTTACCGACACTGCAACTCTAAATACCAGCGTTGCTTACGCGACCGCGGCCAGTTTAAAAAACGTGCTCGTGCACGATTCCCCCATAGAAAAACAATTGGGCTGTTTGAGCTGAAAAAAAACCTAACACCTGCAAAAAAGCAGCGTTTCAGCTCCTAACGCAGCCCAATTGTTTCCTATGGGAAACACTTCCTAAGTTCTGCACCTACACCCCTACACATGAACCCCGAGTCTAAATACCCCTAACCTTACACTTATTAACCCCTATTCCGCCGCTCCCGCTATCGCTGACACCTGCATTATATTATTAACACCCTAATCTGCCGCTCCGGTACACTGCCCACAAACCTACATTATACCTATGTACCCCTAATCTGCTGCCCCTATATTATATTTATTAACCCCTAATATGCTGCCCCGCTATCGCTGACCCCTGCATATTATTATTAACCCCTAATCTGCCGCTCCGTACACCGCCACCAGCTACGCTTATCCCTATGTACCCCTAATCTGCTGCCCCTAACACCGCCGACCCCTATATTATATTTATTAACCCCTAATCTGCCGCCCCCCCGCTATCACTGACCCCTGCATATTATTATTAACCCCTAATCTGCCGCTCCATTACACCGCCCGCAACCTACATTATACCTATGTACCCCCAATCTGCTGCCCCTAACACCGCCGACCCCTATATTATATTTATTAACCCCTAATCTGCCGCCCCAACGTTGCCTCCACCTACCTACAATTATTAACCCCTAATCTGCCGACCAGACCACACCGCTACTATACTAAATTGGATTAACCCCTAAAGCTAAGTCTAACCCTAACACTAAACCCCCCTAAATTAAATATAATTTAATCTAACGAAATAAATTAACTCTTATTAAATAAATTATTCCTATTTAAAGCCTAAATACTTACCTGTAAAAATAAACCCTAATATAGCTACAATAAAATTAAAATTATATTGTAGCTATTTAAGGATTAATATTTATTTTACAGGCAACTTTGTATTTAATTTTAACCAGGTTACAATAAGCTATTAAATAGTTAATAACTATTTAATAGTTACCTAGTTAAAAATAATTACAAAATTACCTGTAAAATAAATCCTAACTAACAAGATCAGCCGCTCGTTATCCGATGGAACAACATAGAAGATGCGGCTTGGATGAAGATGTTTGCCGGTCCGGATGTCCCTCTTCTGCCCCGGATAGGTTGAAGATTTCTTCCCGAAGATGGACTTCTTCATTTGCCGCTTGGATCCAGACTTCATCCGGAGGATGGACGTCACTCTCAGACCCCCTGCTTGGCCTTGGATGAAGATTTTGGAGGCTCTTCTGGACAGATCGGGACCCGGGGTGGTGAAGACAAGGTAGGGAGATCTTCAGGGGCTTAGTGTTTAGGTTTATTTAAGGGGGGTTTTGGGTTAGATTAGGGGTATGTAGGTGGTGGGTTGTAATGTTGGGGGGGGTATTGATATGTTTTTTTTTACAGGCAAAAGAGCTGAATTCTTTGTGTATGCCCCGCAAAGGGCCCTTTTCAGGGCTGGTAAGGTAAAAGAGCTTTTTTATTTTAATTTTAGAATAGGGTAGGGCATTTTTTTATTTTGGGGGGGCTTTGTTATTTTATTAAGGGGCTTAGAGTAGGTGTAATTAGTTTAAAATTGTTGTAATATTTTTCTAATGTTTGTAAATATATTTTTATTTTTTGTAACTTAGTTTCTTTTTTATTTTTTTTGTATTTTAGTTAGTTTATTTAATTGTATTTATTTGGAGGTATTGTATTTAATTAATTTCATTGCTAATGTAGTGTTAGTTTTAATTGTAGGTAAATTGTAGGTAGTTTATTTAATTTATTTATTTATTGATAGTGTAGTGTTAGTTTTTAATTGTAACTTAGGTTAGGATTTATTTTACAGGTAATTTGTAATTATTTTAACTAGGTAACTATTAAATAGTTATTAACTATTTAATAGCTATTGTACCTGGTTAAAATAAATACAAAGTTGCCTGTAAAATAAATATTAATCCTAAATAGCTACAAATATAATTATAATTTATATTGTAGCTATATTAGGGTTTATTTTGCAGGTAGTATTTAGATTTAAAATAGGAATAATTTATTTAATAAGAGTTAATTTATCTTGTTAGATTTAAATTATATTTAATTTAGGGGGGGTGTTAGGGTTAAGGTTAGACTTAGCTTTTAGGGGTAAATAAATGTATTATAGTAGCGGTGAGCTCCGGTCGGCAGATTAGGGTTAATACTTGAAGTTAGGTGTCGGCGATGTTAGGGAGGGCAGATTAGGGGTTAATACTATTTATTATAGGGTTATTGAGGCAGGAGTGAGGCGGATTAGGGATTAATAATTGTAGGTAGGTGGCAGCGACGTTGGGGGTGGCATATTAGGGGTTAATAAATATAATATAAGGGGTCGGCGGGTGTTAGGGGCAGAAGATTAAGGGGTACATAGGATAGCGTAGCGTTGCGGCGGTTACGTAGCGGACCGATTAGGGGTTAATAATAATATGCAGGGGTCAGCGATTAGACTTAGCTTTAGGGGTTAATAAATGTATTATAGTAGCGGTGAGCCTGCCGGTCGGCAGATTAGGGTTAATACTTGAGTTAGGTGTCGGCGATGTTAGGGAGGGCAGATTAGGGGTTAATACTATTTATTATAGGATTATTGAGGCGGGAGTGAGGCGGATTAGGGTTTAATAACTTTATTATAGTAGCGGTGAGCTTCGGTCGGCAGATTAGGGGTAATAATTGTAGGTAGGTGGCGGCGACGTTGGGGGCGGCATATTAGGGGTTAATAAATATAATATAGGGGTCGGCGGTGTTAGGGGCAGCAGATTATGGGTACATAGGGATAGCGTAGGTTGCGGCGGTGTACGTAGCGGCAGATTAGGGGTTAATAATAATATGCAGAGGTCAGCGTTAGCGGGGGCGGCAGATTAGGGGTTAATAAATATTATGTAGGTGTCGGCGGGTGTTAGGGGCAGCAGATTAGGGGTTCATAGGGATAACGTAGGTGGCAGCGGTGTGCGGTCGGCAGATTAGGGGTTAAAAATTTTTAAATAGAGTGGCGGCGATGTGGGGGGACCTCGGTGTAGGGTTACATAGGTAGTTTATGGGTGTTTAGTGTACTTTAGAGCACAGTAGTTAAGAGCTTTATACAACTGGCGTTAGCCCAGAAAAGCTCTTAACTACTGACTTTTTTCCTGCGGCTGGAGTTTTGTCGTTAGATTTCTAAAGCTCACTTCAGCCAAGACTCTAAATACCGGTGTTAGAAAGATCCCATTGAAAGATAGTATACGCCAAATGGCGTAGGGGGATCTGCGGTATGGAAAAGTCGCCAGCTGCAAAGTGAGCGTTAGACCCTTTACTGACTGACTCCAAATACAGCGGGTGGTAAAAAACCAGCGTTAGGAGCCCTCTAACGCTGGTTTTGACGGCTAACCGCCCCAACTCTAAACCTAGGCCTTTGTGACTTGAATTTGAACTCCCACATAGAAGTATAGCCAATCTATTTGAGTTAATTAATAATCCAATGACACTACCTGCTAAAATTAATAGAAAGAGTGAACTAGCTTAGTATATTCAGATACAAATTAATAAAGACGTGAGAAAAATACATTTACAACTGTAAATTTCTTTTAATTTAATTTAAACTTATTTATAATGTTGTTCATCGAATTTAAAGTAATTTTAAAAATACCACACTATTTCCTGGTGTATTACCATCTCTCCTCAACAGTTTTGAAGTTTTAAGTGCTTAAAGGGACATGAAATTATATATATATATATATATATTCAAGCAATTTCCAGCTCAGCCCACCAAGAGGCAACCACCTGGGTGCAAATATAAGCAATATGAGTAAACAAAGTCAGATGCACTCTCAGGTCTTTTCAATAGATTCTTTAATGGAACGTTTTCGGGGTTCACAACCCCCTTCATCAGCATCAACAAATTAAACAAATATCACACAATTTATAGTGTTTCAAACAGTGTTTCACCAAACAAGTGTTACTCCCAAAAGTGCGCCAAAAATATCGAGTGTGGAACGCATCTTGCGTTTCCACTGTGATCATGTCTAACCGGAAGTGATGTCACTTCCGGTTTTCGCCTGGAATGACAAAAACATGTAAGCAATGTTGTGTATTTCATTTTTATATATTCATTATAACACAATCTAGTGTGTGCACAAAATTACCTTATAGGTATATGAAAATACTGCCATAAATCGCTATGTTATTAGCTCTGATCGGCAGGTTAAGTATAGTAGTGTATACCAGTCGTCATAGCAACTGTAGCTATGGTTACGATACAAACCCCAGGTTAGTGTATCTATACAGTAGTGGATTGTCTAGTGCAGCAAAACATGCTAAAGTGACAATAAGTGCTGAACATTCTAAGTCACATTCATTCATAGCTGTGCACAATAATCTATAAATATAGATAGATAAAAAATAAGAAATTAGACGTAAAAATAAAAATAAAAAGTGGCGATTCTTGCTATACTTGTTATCAATACATTTAGAGATGTGGAATGACTGCAGGATAATAAGTATACTCCTATGCAGGCAAATATATCCACTAAATCAATTTGCAACATTATTCTGTTGTGTTTTACAATAAATTTATGAATAGATAAAGATGTACTATAATTGATTAGGCACAGCTTTTTATATTAGTGCTCAAAAATTGCAAACAGGATAGTACATCTATTTCTCTGTATATTTGTGGTATGATAACAGATATGTGGCCCAATGGGGAAATTCACCTTAATGATATACGTGAACTCACAGAGAGATCTAGATTATCATACTGGAACAAAGGGAGGTATATTAGATCATGTCAATATTCTTGATCCCTCCTATTTGGATTTGTATCACAATGTGGCATACAGCTAAGTGATATTTAAAATACTAGGATGATACTGTATGGTGTATAGAAATGTATCTAAACTATATCTAGAATATAATTTCTTATTACACCAAGAAGAACAGATAACAATGTCCAACTTATAGATGACCAAGTGTGGACATATAGGCAACAAGTCACTCTTGTTACTCCATAGTATTTGCAGCTGTATTGGTTTATCCCCGCATAAGGTATAAGGTGCAAAAATGGGTAATTTCACCTCAGGGGCCAGGCTTCCCACTCCCTAGATGGGGGAGTATTCCCTCCACCCGGGTGTGTCGTAAGCGACCGGCTCACATCGCTCAAAAGAGCCATGGAGCTGGGAGCTAAACGTAGCCACAATGACCCTGGGTTGTACCCCAAGCATGTAGCACTATTTTATGAAATCAAATAAGATTTTTTAAAATCTGGGGTAGTGTTTAATCCGCCTGGATGTAAGGTTCCCAATTTAAAGATCCACTGGGCTTCACGTTTAAGCAATGTCTTGCTCCTATCCCCTCCCCGATCAAGTGGGGTATGTGGTCAATGAGGATATAACGTAATGAAGAAACGGCGTGGCTTGCTTGGCACAATGGCATGCAACAGGCTGTTCGGAATCTCCCTGTTTGAGTGCAGATCGTATTGCATGGCCTGTGGTTTGCATTCGTTACGTAATGTGGCCTGTAGTTTTTCCCACGTAAAAACATGAACATGGGCAGAAAAGGAGGTATACTACCTGCAGTACGTTGTGCAGCTTAAGCATCTATATGATCCTTTGATATTTATTTTGGCCCCTGTGGTGTAGCTGGATTTTTGATCAGTGCGCATTAGGAGGTCTTTAAGGTTAGTACCCCTCTTAAAGCCCACCATTGGTTGTAACTGCCGAGTGAATGTTAATTTAGGATCTGACATGGTCATGATGGGCCAGTATTGATGTAGAATACGTCCCGTGTTTTTGATAGTTGGAGTGAATGTAGTGGACATAATTAATCTATTGCTCGTGTCTCTCTTTGATGTGGGCTTGATCAATTCATCTTGAGTGAATGTGGATGCTGTGATCATGTTTTCTTGAATAATAGAGGGTTTATATCCCCGCTCGCGGAATCTTTCTCCCACTCCTGCCAGTTGGGAGACCCCAGTCTGTGTATCTGAATTATTTCTCATAGTTCTCACAAATTGAGATTTGACTATGCCCTTTAAGAGGGCAGGGGGGGGTGACAGCTGTCACGCTCAGAATAGAAATTCCGATCGGTTTGGTTTGTGATAAAGGGTAGTGCCTCAATTGGTGTATCTTTTTAAAGACCGTACAATTCCAGAAAATTAATAGACTGTTTATCAACCGTTCATTTTAAATTTAACATTGCTTGTGGCCGTGTTATATGTTTCAAACCAAGTTTGTAGTTCCTCCATGGTCCCTCGCCACACCATGAAATGTCGGTCAAATATCTGTAATAACATACTACTGCTGAATTGGTAGTATTCCACAGATACAAATTTTCAAATTGGGACATGTATAGGTTGGCGTATGCGGGGGGCCATGGAGGAACCCATGGCTGTACCAGCTGTTTGCAAATAACTACTCTCAAATCTAAAGTATTACTCTCAAATCTAAAGTAATTTTTATACAAACAGAATTCTATCAAAGAAAGAAAGAATTTAATTGGTGGGCCCTCATAAAGAGGGTTATTGGTGATATGTTCCTCAATTGATTTGAGACCCTCAGTGTGGGGGATAATGGTATACAGACTGTTGACGTCCAAACAGACCAATAGGTCATTAGGTTGGACGTCAACAGTCCGTATCTTTCGTATAAAATCACCTGTATCCATGATATATGATCTTACCTTCCTAACAACAGGTTGTTAGTAAGATATCCACCAGTTGTGCTACCGGTTGTGTCAAGGAATTCCCTTGCCGACACAATTAGCCGGCCTGGTGGATGATCCAGAGTTTTGTGTATCTTAGGGATGGAATATAGGATAGGTATTTTCGGGTATATAGTAGTACAAAAATCGCAAAAATGTTCGGACAGCCAGCCTTGTTCAAAACCCATCTGGATCAGTACATCCAATTGTGTTTTAAACCTTGTAGTGGGGTCATTAGGTAATACAGAATAAGTATGTAAGTCTGTCAACTGAGTCAGAATGTCAGTGCGGTAATCCTCATAGTTAAGTATCACTATATATACATATTATGTGTCCAAAGGGATTGTTGTCTGGCTGTTTCAATATCTTGAGTGACCAGTCTGATAAAGGTTTTAGTACTTGGGCTGCTATTAGTTGGTTCAAAAGAACTGGGGACTTTTACATTTAAGTTCTACCTGTGTCTTAATTGAACTAGATGTGGGAGTTTTGAAACAACTCCCCTGATCTTAAGTGATTTGTTCAATTTGTACAGGTCCAATTTTAAATCAAACTCAGAAAGGGCTGTGCTAGGCACAAAAGATAAGCCCCGATTTAAAACTTTACGTTCACTATCAGATAGACTATGTGTACTTAAATTAATTACTATGTCCTCTGTCGTGGGCGTCTTGGCGGTCGATGTCTTATGTGGGTACATTATGGACCCTAAAGCCTCGGGGTATGTGCCCTGTTCTAAAGTAATCCGAAAGGTAACTACCATGTAGAGTTAAATCTACCTCTCTTTTTTTTTAATTTTAATAAGGTGTGATATAAATTGATTGGGGTTCACCAACAGTCTTGGAGATTGGTGCGAACAAGATCGGGCAGCATCATCTGGCGTATACGATACAGTTCCAGTCTGGGCTTCCACTGCTTGACAGGTTAAATCCTCACTCTGTACTTGCAGCTCGATATGTTCCTCCTGTGTCTGTGATGTAGACATACTATAATCAGGGAAAAAGGTGCATAAACAGAGCAATAAATTCCTGAGTATGTAGGATTATTTATCCACAGGTGTAGAGCAAGAGTAGAAACAGTATCTGTTAGTGGTGAGGTGTAGTCAGGAGCCAAGTCCCAGGAAAAGAATGTCCATATGAATGAGAAAACACAAAGTTGCAAAAACGATTGATAACAGTCCAGATGTTAAACAGTCATAAAGCAAGCTACAACCACAGAAATAGAGCGCTGGAGCAATTGAAACAAATGAAGTCAAAGCAGGGGGGGTTCTTTTTGAATAAAGATGATGAGTTACCAAAGAAACAGAAAGATTTCTTATTGCAGAGCATAAGATTTATATAGAACACCAACTACTTCTCATTCAATAACACATATTATGTTCAAATGAGGGAACCGCCATGGGCACAAGGTTCGCACCGAGCTATGCCAATCTTTTTATGGGAGATTGGGAACAAAGGTTCCTCGGGAAGTTCTGGAGCTCGGTGCGAACCTTGTGCTCTTTAAAGAGGTTCCATAGATGATATTTTTATAATTTGAAAGGGGAAGAGACAGATCTCCTGGAGTTCTTTGAGGCCATGAATAGTAATGACAGAGGTATCTCGTTTACATATGAATTTAATAAAGAACAGATCACATTCTTAGATCTGGATATAATGATAGTATCAGACAACATTGAAACTAAAACACACTTCAAAAAAAGTCGATTCGAACAATTTTATACATGCCTCAGCTGTCACCTCCCTAAATGGAAGGAAAAGTATACCATAAGCCCAAAGTTTAAGGGTCCGGAAAAATTGCTCAAGGATTGATGACTTTGAATTCCAGATTAACATCTTGGAAGAAAAATTTAAGGAAGAGGTTATAAGAAAGAAACAATAAATAGGCAACAGAGAGAGCAAGAAACACAGGAGAGAAAAGAACTATTAGAGTATAAACATAAATCTAATAATTATATGTCAGTATGAGTTCAATGTCCCTTTGTATAAATGACTTCAGCGAAGACCATTTACTAGTGAAAAAAATTTTAAGAAAACACTGCATCTCCTAAAAAATGACCCAATTCTAGGAGACAAAATACCACCATACCCAAGGGTAATTTATAGGCGAGCACAAAATTTAAAATGATTCCTTGCACCGAGTGAGTACAAAAACAGAAATAAAAATAAGAAATCTTTTGAGAAGATCTACAAGGAAGGGGATGTGAAAGGTTTTTTTTCCCTGCCATGTATGCAGAGCATGCCCAGTACTGGCATTAAAAAAGAAAACTGTTAGGACTCCTAATAACACTAAGGAGTTTAAAATAGAAAAACACAATAATGGTGCCACTAATAAAGGAGTAATCTATATGCTGCAATGCTCCTTGTGAACTTTTTTACATAGGAGAAACGACGCGAATGCTAAGGGACAGGATAAGGAGCATAATCTGTAACATCAAAAAGGGAACCTGGACACTTATCTTTATAAACATTTTAGGGAAATACACAAAAATAGAGTCTCAGATATGAAGTATTGGGGATTATATAAAGTGAAACCAATTGGAGAGGGGAGATTTAGAAGCATCTATTCTAAAAAAAGAAGCAGAATTCATATACAACTTCAACACGATTCCACCCCACGGTTTGAATTCAGAAATGGATATATCTCTTTTCTAGGCACACAGTAATCACTATCTTTAATAAATTTGTATAACTAGTTTTAGTCACTAAAAAATGTAATATCCTAGAGATTTTTTCAAAAAAAAAAGGGGATAATTAATTCCTTTACACAAACATATCACCACCTTATTTGTTTCCCCCCCCCCCCTCTCCCCTTTGTAATAGTATCTATATAATGGAGCCACTAAAATAAAGGGATAATTTTTTCTCTTGCACAAACATATCACCACATTATTTGTTTTTTTCTCCCCTTTCACTTTGTAATAGTACCTATATTCATGGAGCCACTTAGAAAATTTCTTCACCTAAGACACTTGGAAAAATAATATATTTATATAAAAAATTAATTGGGATTATTATTTTAAATAACTGGATTTCTAAACTAATTTATTCTTAAAGATTTGTCAAAAAGTTTTAAAATGTTATTGGTGTAATAGAAAATGAATGTGAAAATTAAAATAAACTGTTAAAATATAAATGGTTGAACCCCCTTGGCATATGTGAAGTACTGGAGAAAGGCTGTTAGGAATAATGAAAAAGAAATCGGTTAACCACTCTGATATGACCTAAATAAAAAGTTAGAAAACAAATTAGGATATTTGAACAAAAGGACTCTAGGACCCAGTGGAAAACGAAGAAACAGAAACAGTGAATGGACCAATGGAAATCAAGTCAGTGCTATATAAAGGTGTAAGGTGTGATCCACACTTTATCTTGATAAAGCCAGGGTTGCTGGCGAAACATGTTGATATCTGTGTGAACACCAAGAAAGAAAAAGCCTGTTTTTTTCCTGCGTACAGAAGTACTTAAGTGCAGGAGATTGAGGAAACTACAAACACAAAAGCTAACTTGCGCCAAGTTACAGAAACAAAAGGATTGTCTACAGTTTGGTGCTGTATCAGAGCAACTTCTACTAAGACCAGTGACAAGGTAACACAAAGAAAATTACCTACCGAAACCCCTTGTCTGAGAGTCAAACCTGAGGACACATAGGAACCGCTGGAAGCCGTGAGTAGAGTAACCAGCTCACAAGAGAGGGTAAGAAAATCACCCCTAAACACTGTTTGGAACATTCCTTTTTCTACTAATTAAGCTCAGCTGAGGATACAAAGAGGTAACTGTGAAACCTTAATATATCACAACATAAATATAAGGATAAAGAACACAGCCCTCAGTAATTTATCTCCAATTACTTACAAATGCTTTGATGAACTTTTTAGATACACAAAATTATAAACCAATATAAGTAAACAGCCATTGTGGGGACACCATTTATAATCTTGCATTTAAATTGTTTTAACTATTGTTAGTTTTTGCTACATATTTGTAATTTTAAAAGCTGATGAAATATAGATATAAAATATCAAATAGAGACAAATATTATTAATTGTGTTGAAATAAAAGAATATATTCTATCTACATCTTTGAACAAAGGATACAAAAGAGCAGATAATTCCTTTTATTTGTGTATGAAACAAATGTATATCTGAATTTTAGAAATTTTATGAATTGATCGATATAGTGTTGCAACACTTAGGGATTGTGATTTATTTTATCTTGGTATTATCATGTTTTTATTTTGAAAATAAATTAGTAGAAGAATTTTTCACTTATTCTGTCCAAGGTCAGTTTTTTCTACATATTTAGCTAACGACCTCCATACACTACCTTTATCCCTTTTGCAGATTAAGCGCCTAATCTCCATAACTTTTTCACTTTATCACCTTTCTATCTGGGAAGTAGATAGTAGGAGAATAGGGCAAGGGATATTACTCTTAAGCGCTAGTTTATTTAACCCCCTTTTTTTGCTACATATCTATCACCTTCCAACTAAATAAATAAGCAGCTAGAGGGTGATGGAAATATTTTCCTATAGAGATAAACTTTTATCCGAATTAGATTTAAAGATTAAACTAGTACATCAGGGGAACATGAAAGGATTGATGCCAATAAACGTAAATGAACTTGAGAAAAATATGAATAAAGAGTTGAGACAAAAAATGGAACTCATATTCTTAGATAGATATTTGGATAAAGAGCTTATACCTAGAGGATTAAAATTTAAAAAATCCTGCACCTTCCAATTAAGTGATGTACCATCAAGAAGAATGGGAAAGAGTACTATTTAATGCCTCTAAAGGGCTGATAGAGATTATAAAAAAATCTAGAAATGAGACATTATGCAATATTAATGAGGAAATTTTATCTATAAAAAATAGATTGGATAATAGTCAGGAACAGCACCTACTAAAAAATAGACAGAAGTTGATCATGGAGAGATTAGACACGTTAAAAAATGAGATTATTAATAACAGATGGAAGAAAATAGAGAGAGATGAAAAAGAAAAACAAAAAGAAATACAGGAGAATCAGGATATGGAAATAACAACAGAAAACTATGATATAGGGGATAGGAATGATAAAACAAACCCTTAATGGGGGAGTTAAATATCATAAGGACAAGGGAGCTGAATACCAAGGAGGGGGCATTTATGAGGATCAAAGGGAATATGAGAGATAAAAGATTTAATGAAAGAAGAGACTATTCACATTATAATTCAACATACAGAAGGAATAATTACCCTCATTATTACAACAGGGATTTTAGACCTTATAGGAACAGACAGTCATATAGACCTAATGAATATAACGGATCTTATAGAAATAAGGTTTTTAATACATATGATGGGACACTATGATAATCGTATTTTCTATGATGGATGGGATACAGCAAACTACAGACATGGTAGGGAGGAAGAGTACACACCACATAGACAAAACAGAAATAGACTGGAGGAGAATTGGAAAACTTCCACACATAGAAATCATGAAAGGAAAGGGAGGGATGAAGGATGGAAACCAGTCACATATAATAGATTTGAACCACTAGAGAAAAGAAGACTAGATAGTTTTGAACTTACAATTGAGGAGGAACATTTTTTAGGGAAAAGCCCTCAAAAGGAGGGCAAGACAGTAAAAATAAAAGAGGTAACAGAAACAGGAAAACCCTCAAAAAGCCATCACAAAAAAAAGAAATATAGAGGAAGTAGAGGAGGAAAGGGAAGACGAGATAGGGGTAAAGAGACAGAGATAGGAAAGGAGGTTGTTGACCTCCCTAAAAAAAGTAGTATTTTCAATTTAAGCGATAGATCCCTTTCAGATGAAGAAACAAAAATTTTAGGCTTAGGTTTAACCTTTGCTCCCAAGTAAAACCTTGAATAAATTTGAAACCCATATAAATGTAAGGAAATTTATAAGAAATTTAACACTTAAAAGATACTATTTGAAACAACCTCTAGAGAATTACACAAGAGTAGTGACTGATGGGTTTGTACATACCAATTTGAAGCCAAAATCAAAGTTTTACCCCTCCAATGAGAAAGGGAGTAATATAGAGACTTTTGAAAAGCTAGTATTAGCAGACTTAAGAAAGGACAATCATAGCTTGAAAGTAAACTCCAATTTGAGTAGAAAAGATAGGGAGGTCCTCAAGAATTTAAAGGAGGATAACTCCATCACCATCAAGCCGGCGGATAAGGGGGGTGGCTTGGTGGTGATGGACAAATTGAAATATTGTAAAGAAGCTGAAAGAGGCTTCTGGGTGATAGGAAAACATACAGAAAATTGGAACTGAATCCCACTGAGAAATTCAATAAAAAGCTGATGTCTATTTTGGGTAGTGGAAGAGAGACCGGCATTTTAAAAGAAGGTGAATATAATTATATTCTGAATAAGTTCCCTAGAGTGCCGGTCTTCTACCACTTACCCAAGATACACAAGAGCCTCATAGACCCTCCAGGGAGACCTATAATCTCCGGTATAGGTTCAATGACAGCAAATTTATCAAGATATATTGATACCTTTTTACAGAAATATGTGGTAAATCTCAGTACATATTTAAAAGACTCTACCAGCCTCCTAAGATTATTGGAGAATATAAAATGGGAAGACTCTATGATATTAGCCTCCTGCGATGTGACTTCTTTATATACATCCATTAGACATGATTTTGGAATAGAGGCAGTGGAGTCCTTTTTGAATAAAGATGATGAGTTACCAAAAGAACAGAAGATTTCTTATTGCAGAGCATAAGATTTATATTAGAACACAACTACTTCTCATTCAATAACACATATTATGTTCAAATTGAGGGAACCGCCATGGCACAAGGTTCGCACCGAGCTATGCCAATCTTTTTATGGGAGATTGGGAGCAAAGGTTCCTGGGACGTCTGGAGCTCGGTGCGAACCTTGTGCTCTTTAAGAGGTTCATAGATGATATATTTTTATAATTTGGAAAGGGGAAGAGGACAGATCTCCTGGAGTTCTTTGAGGCCATGAATAGTAATGACAGAGGTATCTCGTTTACATATGAATTTAATAAAGAACAGATCACATTCTTAGATCTGGATATAATGATAGTATCAGACAACATTGAAACTAACAACACACTTCAAAAAAGTCGATTCGAACAATTTTATACATGCCTCCAGCTGTCACCTCCCTAAATGGAAGGAAAGTATACAATAAGCCAAAGTTTAAGGGTCCGGAGAAAAATTGCTCAAGGATTGATGACTTTGAATTCCAGATTAACATCTTGGAAGAAAAATTTAAGGAAAGAGGTTTATAAGAAAGAAACAATAAATAGAGCAACAGAGAGAGCAAGGAAACACAGAGAGAAAAGAACTATTAGAGTATAAACATAAATCTAATAATTATATGTCAGATGAGTTCAATGTCCCTTTTATAAATGACTTCAGCGAAGACCATTTACTAGTGAAAAAAATTTTAAAGAAAACACTGGCATCTCCTAAAAAATGACCCAATTCTAGGAGACAAAATACCACCATACCCAAGGGTAATTTATAGGAGAGCACAAAATTTAAAAATGATTCTTGCACCGAGTGAGGTACAAAAAACAGAATAAAAATAAGAAATCTTTTGAGAAAGATCTAAAAGGAGGGGATGTGAAAGGTTTTTTTCCCTGCCATGTATGCAGAGCATGCCAGTATGGCATTAAAAAGAAAACTGTTAGGACTCCTAATAACACTAAGGAGTTTTAAAATAGAAAACACAATAAGGTGCACTAATAAAGGAAGTAATCTATATGCTGCAATGCTCTTGTGAACTTTTTTACATAGGAGAAACGACGCGAATGCTAAGGGACAGGATAAGGGAGCATATCTGTAACATCAAAAAAGGGGAACCTGGACACTTATCTTTATAAACATTTTAGGGAAATACACAAAATAGAGTCTCAGATATGAAGTATTGGGGATTATATAAAGTGAAACCCAATTGGAGAGGGGGGAGATTTAGAAGCATCTATTCTAAAAAAAAGAAGCAGAATTCATATACAACTTCACACACATTCACCCCCACGGTTTGAATTCAGAAATGGATATATCTCCTTTTCTAGGCACACAGTAATCACTATCTTAATAAATTTGTATAACTAGTTTTAGTCACTAAAAAATGTATTATCCTAGAGATTTTTTCAAAAAAAAAAGGGATAATTAATTCCTTTACACAAACATATCACCACCTTATTTGTTTCCCCCCCCTCTCCCCTTTGTAATAGTATCTATATAATGGAGCCACTAAAATAAAGGGATAATTTTTTCTCTTGCACAAACATATCACCACATTATTTGTTTTTCTCCCCTTTCACTTTTGTAATAGTACCTATATCATGGAGCCACTTGAAAATTCTTCACCTAAGACACTTGGAAAAATAATATATTTATATAAAAAATTAATTGGGATTATTATTTTAAAATAAATGGATTTCTAAACTAATTTATTCTAAAGATTTGTCAAAAGTTTAAAATGTTAATTGGTGTATTAGAAAATGAATGTGAAAATTAAATAAACTGTTAAAATATAAATGGTTGAACCCCCTTGGCATATGTGAAGTAATGGAGAAAGGCTGTTAGGAATAATGAAAAAAGAAATCGGTTAACCACTCTGATATGACCTAAATAAAAAGTTAGAAAACAAAATAGGATATTTGAACAAAAGGACTCTAGGACCCAGTGGAAAAGAGAAACAGAAACAGTGAATGGACCAATGGAAATCAAGTCAGTGCTATATAAAGGTGTAAGGTGTGATCACACTTTATCTTGATAAAGCCCAGGGTTGCTGGCGAAACATGTTGATATCTGTGTGAACACCAAGAAAGAAAAAGCCTGTTTTTTTCCTGCGTACAGAAGTACTTAAGTGCAGGGAGATTGAGGAACTACAAACACAAAAGCTAACTTGCGCAAGTTACAGAAACAAAAGGATTGTCTACAGTTTGGGTGCTGTAAATCAGAGCACTTCTACAAAGACCAGTGACAAGGTAACACAAAGAAAATTACCTACCGGAACCCCTTGTCTGAGAGTCAAACTGAGGACACATAGGAACCGCTGGGAAGCCGTGAGTAGTAACAGCTCACAAGAGAGGGTAAGAAAATCACCCCCTAAACACTGTTTGGAACATTCCTTTTCTACTAATTAAGCTCACTGAGGATACAAAGAGGTAACTGTGAAACCTTAATATATCACAACATAAATATAAGGATAAAGAACACAGCCCTCAGTAATTTATCTCCAATTACTTACAAATGCTTTGATGAACTTTTTAGATACACAAAATTATAAACCAATATAAGTAAACAGCCATTGTGGGGACACCATTTATAATCTTGCATTTAAATTGTTTTAACTAATTGTTTAGTTTTTGCTACATATTTGTAATTTTAAAGCTGATGAAATATAGATATAAAATATCAAATAGAGACAAATATTATTAATTGTGTTGAAATAAAAGAATATATTCTATCTAAAATCTTTGAACAAAGGATACAAAAGAGCAGATAAATCCTTTTATTTGTGTATGAAAACAAATGTATATCTGAATTCTTAGAAAATTTTATGAATTGATCGATATAGTGTTGCAACACTTAGGGATTGTGATTTATTTTATCTTGGTATTATCATGTTTTTATTTTGAAAATAAATTGTAGAAGAATTTTTCACTTATCTGTCCAAGGTCCAGTTTTTCTCTACATATTTAGCTAACGACCTCCATACACACCTTTATCCCTTTTGCAGATTAAGCGCCTAATCTCCATAACTTTTCACTTTATACACCTTTCTATCTGGGAAGTAGATAGTAGGAGAATAGGGCAAGGGATATTAACTCTTAAGCGCTAGTTTATTTAACCCCCTTTTTTTGCTACATTATGGACCCTAAAGCCTCGGGGTATGTGCCCTGTTCTAAAGTAATCCGAAAGGTAACTACCATGTAGAGTTAAATCTACCTCTCTTTTTTTTTAATTTTAATAAGGTGTGATATAAATTGATTGGGGTCTCACCAACAGTCTTGGAGATTGGTGCGAACAAGATCCGGGCAGCATCATCTGGCGTATACGATACAGTTCCAGTCTGGGCTTCCACTGCTTGACAGGTTAAATCCTCACTCTGTACTTGCAGCTCGATATGTTCCTCCTGTGTCTGTGATGTAGACATACTATAATCAGGGAAAAAGGTGCATAAACAGAGCAATAAATTCCTGAGTATGTAGGATTATTTATCCACAGGTGTAGAGCAAGAGTAGAAACAGTATCTGTTAGTGGTGAGGTGTAGTCAGGAGCCAAGTCCCAGGAAAAGAATGTCCATATGAATGAGAAAACACAAAGTTGCAAAAAACGATTTGATAACAGTCCAGATGTTAAACAGTCATAAAGCAAGCTACAACCACAGAAATAGAGCGCTGGAGCAATTGAAACAAATGAAGTCAAAAGCAGGGGGTTCCGCTGGTCAGTAAATGATATTCAAGCAATTTCCTGCTCAGCCCACCAAGAGGCAACCGTCTGGGTGCAAATATAAGCAATATGAGTAAACAAAGTCAGATGCACTCTCAGGTCTTTTCAATAGATTCTTTAATGGAACGTTTTCGGGGTTCACAACCCCTTCATCAGCATCAACAAATAAAACAAATATCACACAATTTATAGTGTTTCAAACAGTGTCTCACCAAACAAGTGTTACTCCCAAAAGTGCGCCAAAATATCGAGTGTGGAACGCATCTTGCGTTCCACTGAGATCATGTCTACCGGAATGAATGTGACTTAGAATGTTCAGCACTTATTGTCACTTTACATGTTTGCTGCACTAGACAATCCACTACTGTATAGATACACTAACCTGGGTTTGTATCGTAACCATAGCTACGGTTGCTATGACGACTGGTATACACTACTATACTTAACCTGCCGATCAGAGCTAATAACATAGCGATTTATGGCAGTATTTTCATATACCTATAAGGTAATTTTGATGCACACCACTAGATTGTGTTATAATGAATATATAAAAATGAAATACCACAACATTGCTTACATGTTTTGTCATGCCGCGAAACCGGAAGTGACATCACTTCTGGTAGACATGATCCACAGTGGAACGCAAGATGCGTTCCACACTCGATATATTGGCGCACTTTTGGGAGTAACACTTGTTTGGTGAGACACTGTTTGAAACACTATAAATTGTGTGATATTTGTTTATTTGTTGATGCTGATGAAGGGGTTGTGAACCCCGAAAACGTTCCATTAAAGACTCTATTGAAAAGACCTGAGAGTGCATCTGACTTTGTTTACTCATATTGCTTATATTTGCACTCAGGCGGTTGCCTCTTGGTGGGCTGAGCTGGAAATTGCTTGAATATCATTTACTGACCAGCGGAACCCCCTGCTTTTGACTTCATTTGTTTCAATTGCTCCAGCGCTCTATTTCTGTGGTTGTAGCTTGCTTTATGACTGTTTAACATCTGGACTGTTATCAATCGTTTTTGCAACTTTGTGTTTTCTCATTCATATGGACATTCTTTTCCTGGGACTTGGCTCCTGACTACACCTCACCACTAACAGATACTGTTTCTACTCTTGCTCTACACCTGTGGATAAATAATCCTACATACTCAGGAATTTATTGCTCTGTTTATGCACCTTTTTCCCTGATTATAGTTTGTCTACATCACAGACACAGGAGGAACATATCGAGCTGCAAGTACAGAGTGAGGATTTAACCTGTCAAGCAGTGGAAGCCCAGACTGGAACTGTATCGTATTACGCCAGATGATGCTGCCCGGATCTTGTTCGCACCAATCTCCAAGACTGTTGGTGAGGACCCCAATCAATTTATATCACACCTTATTAAAATTAAAAAAAAGAGAGGTAGATTTAACTCTACATGGTAGTTACCTTTCGGATTACTTTAGAACAGGGCACATACCCCGAGGCTTTAGGGTCCATAATGTACCCACCATCGGGCGAGGAAAATGCAGAGTTCAGAAAAAAAATGGTGCTTTATTCTGAACAAGTGCTCCTTAGACTTAATTCTACTTGTTATAGAGGAAGTCGCTTCAATCCTAGGCAAAGTTAAAGTTGAAATACAGACTTTTGAAAACACATACCAGGTTACACTTACTAGTGACACACAAGAAAACTGGTTATCTAAAATTAAATCACAAATAGATAAATACCAGACAGACTTAATAACCTTTAAAAACAGGAAATTAGAAACAGTAAATCAGGACTATAAACAAGGGAAAGTCTATAAATGGTTAACTACCACACCTGATACAAGAACCAGGAGGAGACAAAGAAATAGACGGGTCCACTTTGATACTGTGGATACTAGTGGGGGAGAGTCCTCTGACACTGATAGAAACCCCGCCAATACTTCTCTGACTCCACCTGGATCATATAGACCTCCAAATCAATTTCTCCACACCATGCATCTAGGGAACACTCTACACCTATACCATCATTTTTTAGGGGTAACTACCCGCTCCCCGGGGAGGGGGGCGGCACAATAGACCCCATATTAGGTGGGTGGGCATAAGACATCGACCGCCAAGACGCCCACAGACAGAGGACATAGTAATTAAGTTAGTACACATAGTCTATCTGATAGTGAGACGTAAAGTTTTAAACCAGGCTTATCTTTTGTGCCTAGCACAGTCCTTTCTGACTTTGATTTAAAATTGGACCTGTACAAATTGAACAAATCACTTAAGATCAGGGAGTTTTTTCAAAACTCCACATCTAGTTCAATTAAGACACAGGTAGAACTTAAATGTAAAATCCCCAGTTCTTTTGAACCAACTAATAGCAGCCCAAGTACTAAAACCTTTATCAGACTGGTCACTCAAGATCTTGAAAAAGCCAGACAACAATACCTTTGGACACATAATATGCCTAGGGAAGAACGACAGGCGATAAAGCCCCTCCAGGATGACCCAAGTATAGTCATTAGGCCCGCCGATAAGGGCGGTGCTATAGTGATACTTAACTATGAGGATTACCGCACTGACATTCTGACTCAGTTGACAGACATACATACTTATTCTGTATTACCTAATGACCCCACTACAAGGTTTAAAACACAATTGGATGTACTGATCCAGATGGGTTTTGAACAAGGCTGGCTGTCGGAACATATTTGCGATTTTTGTACTACTATATACCCGAAAATACCTATCCTATATTCCATCCCTAAGATACACAAAATTCTGGATCATCCACCAGGCCGGCCTATTGTGTCGGCAAGGGATTCCTTGACACAACCGGTAGCACAACTGGTGGATATCTTACTACAACCCTGTTGTTAGGGAGGTAAGATCATATATCATTGGATACAGGTGATTTTATACGAAAGATACGGACTGTTGACGTCCAACCTGATGACCTATTGGTCTGTTTGGACGTCAACAGTCTGTATACCATTATCCCCACACTGAGGGTCTCAAATCAATTGAGGAACATATCACCAATAACCCTCTTATGAGGGCCCACCAATTAAATTCTTTCTTTCTTTGATAGAATTCTGTTTGTATAAGAATTACTTTAGATTTGAGAGTAATTTTTATTTGCAAACAGCTGGTACAGCCATGGGTTCCTCCATGGCCCCCGCATACGCCAACCTATACATGTCCCAATTTGAAAATTTGTATCTGTGGAATACTACCAATTCCGCAGTAGTATGTTATTACAGATATATTGACGACATTTTCATGGTGTGGCGGGGGACCATGGAGGAACTACAAACTTGGTTTGAAACATATAACACGGCCACAAGCAATGTTAAATTTAAAATGACGGTTGATACACAGTCTATTAATTTTCTGGACTTGACGGTCTTTAAAAAAGATACAGCAATTGGGCACTACCCTTTATCACAAAAAAAAAACGATCGGAATTCTATTCTGAGCGCTGACAGCTGTCACCCCCCCTGCCCTCTTACAGGGCATAGTCAAAATCTCAATTTGTGAGAACTATGAGAAATAATTCAGATACACATACTGGGGTCTCCCAACTGGCAGGAGTGGGAGAAAGATTCCGCGAGCGGGGATATAAACCTTCTATTATTCAAGAAAACATGATCACAGCATCCACATTCACTCAAGATGAATTGATCAAGCCCACATCAAAGAGAGACACGAGCAATAGATTAATTATGTCCACTACATTCACTCTAACTACCAAAAACACGGGACGTATTCTACATCAATACTGGCCCATCATGACCATGTCAGATCCTAAATTAACATTCACTCGGCAGTTACAACCAATGGTGGGCTTTAAGAGGGGTACTAACCTTAAAGACCTCCTAATGCGCACTGATCAAAAATCCAGCTACACCACAGGGGCCAAAATAAATATCAAAGGATCATATAGATGCTTAAGCTGCACAACGTATAATGGTTTGGTCAGTACTAAAACCTTTCATCACCCACACACTAATCGGAGATATGTGATTAAGCACTCCATTACGTGTACTACCACACACGTAGTGTACCTCCTTTTCTGCCCATGTTCATGTTTTTACGTGGGCAAAACTACAGGCACGTTACTGTGAACGAATGGCAAACCACAGGCATGCAATACGATCTGCACTCAAACAGGGAGATTCCGAAACAGCCTGTTGCACGCCATTGTGCCAAGCAAGGCCATGCCGTTTTCTTCAATACGTTATATCCTCATTGACCACATTACCCCCACTTGATCGGGCGAGGGGGATAGGAGCAAGACATTGCTTAAACGTGAAGCCCCAGTGGATCTTTAAATTGGGAACCATACATCCAGGCGGATTAAACACTACCCCAGATTTTAAAAATCTTAATTGATTTCATAAAATAGTGCTACATGCTTGGGGTACAACCCAGGGTCATTGTGGCTACGTTTAGCTCCCAGCTCCATGGCTCTTTTGAGCGATGTGAGCCGGTCGCTTACGACACACCCGGGTGGAGGAATACTCCCCCATCTAGGGAGTGGAAGCCTGGCCCCTGAGGTGAAATTACCCATTTTTGCACCTTACTACCTTATGCTGGGGATAAAACCAATACAGCTGCAAATACTAAGGAGTAACAAGATGGACTTTTCCTATATGTCCACACTTGGTCATCTATAAGTTGGACATTGTTATCTGTTCATCTTGGTGTAATAAGAAATTATATTCTAGATATAGTTTAGATACATTTCTATACACCATACAGTATCATCCTAGTATTTTAAATATCACTTAGCTGTATGCCACATTGTGATACATCTCCAAATACGAGGGGATCATGAATATTGACATGATCTAATATACCTCCCTTTGTTCCAGTATGATAATCTAGATCTCTCTGTGAGTTCACTATATTCATTAAGAGAATTTCCCCCCATTGGGCCACATATCTGTATCATACCACAAATATACAGAGAAATAGATGTACTATCCTGTTTTGCAATTTTTGAGCACTAATATAAAAAGCTGTGCCTAATCAATTATAGTACATCATTTATCTATTCATATATTTATTGTAAAACACAACAGAATAATGTTGCAAATTGATTTAGTGGATATATTGCCTGCATAGAGTATACTTATTATCCTGCAGTCATTCCACATCTCTAAATGTATTGATAACAAGTATAGCAAGAATCGCCACTTTTTATTTTTATTTTTACGTCTAATTTCTTATTTTTTTATCTATCTATATTTATAGATTATTGTGCACAGCTATGAATGAATGTGACTTAGAATATTCAGCACTTATTGTCACTTTACATTTTTGCTGCACTAGACAATCCACTACTGTATAGATACACTAACCTGGGTTTGTATCGTAACCATAGCTACGGTTGCTATGATGACTGGTATACACTACTATACTTAACCTGTATTTTCATATACCTATAAGGTAATTTTGTGCACACACTAAATTGTATTATAATGAATATATAAAAACGAAATACACAACATTGCTTACATGTTTTTGTCATGCCGCGAAACCGGAAGTGACATCACTTCAGGTAGACATGATCACAGTGGAACGCAAGATGCGTTCCACACTCGATATTTTGGCGCACTTTTGGGAGTAACACTTGTTTGGTGAGACACTGTTTGAAACACTATAAATTGTGTGATATTTGTTTATTTGTTGATGCTGATGAAGGGGTTGTGAACCCTGAAAACGTTCCATTAAAGAATCTATTGAAAAGACCTGAGAGTGCATCTGACTTTGTTATATATAAATAAATAAAAATCATGGTTGTGATAGTATATAATGTTTTTAAACAACGACTCCAATTTATTTATATTATCCAATTTGTTTTATTCTCTTGATATCCTTTGTTGAATTAGCAATGACCTCTGGGAACTGCTGAAATCCGCGCAACCCGTAATTTCACCTTGCATATCGGAGGAATCACATATTACGGTGCCAGAAGTTCATAAAGGGCCATAAGTCGGATAAACTAGCGATGTCCAGAAATGTGTGTAAATACACATTTCTGGAGTCGCCAGTGACTTACAGCACTTTAGAAAACTGCCGGTTGCATAAGAAAAAAAAAAGCTAAAAGTTAAATCTCCCGTAAAAGTCTAACCTGCCTCCCAAAAATAAACCCGACACGTCAAAACCCCTATATCCGCCATCACCCCCATATCCAAACTAATAAAAACTGTATTAACCCCTAAACTGAAAACTCCCACATACCTAATAAAACTATTAACCCCTAATCCGCCATTCACCCACATCGCGATCTACCTAATAAATGTATTAACCCCTAATCCTCCATTCACCCACATTGCAATCTACCTAATTACTAAGCCCCCTAACCTAACACCCCCTAAATTAACCCCAATTAACTAAATTAATTAATACTAAGTTACAATTAAAATAAAAAAGCTAACATTACTTAAAAATAAAAAACTTAAATTTAAATTAATCTAAGATTACAAAAAATAAAAAAGTCTAACATTACATAAAACAATAAACCAAATTATCAAAAATAAAAAAATTAAACCTAATCCCTATCAAAATAAAAAAGCCCCCCAAAATAAAAACACCCCCTAATCTAATACTAAACTACTAATAGCTCTTAAAAGGGCCTTTTGTAGGGCATTGCCCTAAGTTAACCAGTTTTACCTTAAAAAGTCCCCCCTCTAACAGTAAAAACCCCAACCCACCAAACCCTCAAAATATAAAAACCTAACACTAAAAAATCCTAAACTACCCATTGCTCCTAAAGGGGGATTTGTATGGGCATTGCCCTTAAAAGGGCATTCAGCTCTTTTACTGCCCTTAAAAGGGTATTCAGCTTTTTTACACTGCCCAAAATCCCTATTCTAAAAAAATTAAAAAAACAAAAAATTTAAAAAATCACAGTTGTTCCTGAAGTCCGGTAGTGAAGGTCCTCTTCCAAACGGTGAAGTCTTTTTCCATCATGGCAATGCCTTCTATCGTGATCCAGGACCAAGCTGACAAGGAGCACAGATGAGTGTGGAACAGAAGACCAGTTTATGCTCACCGCTCACTTACAGACAGCGCTGGTATTACGGATTTTTACAAACCCGGCGTTAGCACAAAAAAGTGAGCGGAGAGCAAATTTTGCTCCACATCTCACCTCAATACCAGCGCCGCTTACGTTAGCGGTGAGCTGGCTCAACGTGCTCATGCACAATTTCCCCATAGGAATCAATGGGGGAGAGCCGGCTGAAAAAAAACCTAACATCTGCAAAAAAGCAGTGTAAACTCCTAACGCAGCCCCATTGATTCCTATTGGGAAAATACATTTATGTCTACACGTAAACACCCTAGAATGAACCCCGAGTCTAAACACCCCTAATTTTACATTTATTAACCCCTAAATCTGCTGCCCCCGATATCGCCGACACCTGCATTATACTTATTAACCCTTAATCTGCCACTCCGGACACCGCTGCCAACTACATTATACTTATGAACCCCTAATCTGCAGCCCCCAACATCGGCGAACCCTACATTATATTTATTAACCCCTAATCTGCCGCCCCCAATGTCGCCGCAACCTAACTATATTTATTAACCCCTAATCTGCCACCCACAACGTAGCCACCACTATAATAAAGTTATTAACCCCTAAACCTAAGTCTAACCCTAACACCCCCTAACTTAAATATAATTTAAATAAATCTAAATAAAATTACTACAATTAACTAAATTATTCCAATTTAAAAACTAAATACCTATAAAATAAACCCTAAGATAGCTACAATATAACTAATAGTTTATTAAATAGTTATTAACTATTTAATAACTACCTAGTTAAAATAAATACCTGTAACATGAAACCTAACCTAAGTTACAATTACACCTAACACTACACTATAATTAAATAAATTAAATACAATTAATTACAATTAAATAAAATTATCTAAGGTACAAAAACAAGCAAACACTAAATTACAGAAAATAATAAAATTATTACAGGATTTTTAAACTAATTACACCTAATCTAATCCCCCCTAACAAAATAATAAAGCCCCCCCAAAATAAAAAAAAGCCCTACCCTACACTAAATTACAAATAGCCCTTAAAAGGGCCTTTTGCAGGGCATTGCCCCAAAGTAATCAGCTCTTTTACCTGTAAAAAAAGTACAAATCCCCCCCAACATAAAACCCACCACCCACATAACCAACCCTACTCTAAACCCCACTCAAGCCCCCCTTAAAAAAAATAACACTAACCCCCTGTAGATCACCCTACCGTGAGACGTCTTCACCCAACCAGGCCGAAGTCCTCAACGAAGCCAGGAGAAGTTTTCATCCAACCGGGCAGAAGTGGTCCTTCAGACGGGCAGAAGTCTTCATCCAACCGGGCAGAAGTGGTCCTCCAGACGGCATCTTCTATCTTCATCCATCCGGAGCGGGTCCCTCTTCAAGACATCTGACGCAGAGCATCCTTCTCGGCCGACGACTACCCGACAAATAAAGGTTCCTTTAAGTGACGTCATCCAAGATGGCGTCCCTTCAATTCCGATTGACTGATAGAATTCTATCAGCCAATCAGAATTAAGGTAGGAAAAATCCTAGATAGAAGATGCTGTCTGGAAGAAGACTTCTGCCCGTCTGGAGGACCACTTCTGCCCGGTTGGATGAAGAATTCTGCCGGTCTGGAGGACCACTTCTGCCCGGTTGGATGAAGACTTCTCCGGCTTCGTTAAGGACTTTGGCCCCGGTTGGGAGAAGACTTCTCACGGTAGGGTGATCTTCAGGGGGGTTAGTGTTAGTTTTTTTTTTTAAGGGGGGATTGGGTGGGTTTTAGAGTAGGGTTGGTTGTGTGGGTGGTGGGTTTTAATGTTGGGGAGAGATTTGTACCTTTTTTTACAGGTAAAAGAGCTGATTACTTTTGGGGCAATGCCCAGCAAAAAGGGCCTTTTAAGGGCTATTTGTAATTTAGTGTAGAGTAGGGCTTTTTATTTTGGGGGGCTTTATTATCTTTTTATGGGGATTAGATTAGGTGTAATTAGTTTAAAAAACTTGTAATTATTTTATTATTTGCCTGGATGAAGACTTTTCGCCGCCTGGATGGAGATGAATGTCCCAGACTTTAGGAGCCGTGAGTAGATATTCTGGGGTTATTTTTTTGGTATATTTTTTATTTTTTTTGGGATTTTTTTTTTTCTTCAGATTAGGGTTTGGGCTATTTGAAAAAGAGCTAAATGACCTTTTAAGGTTAATGAAAAAGAGATACCCATAAAATGCCCATTTAGATCCAATGGGTAGCTTAGGTTTTTTTTTATTTTGGGGGGTTGGTTGGGTGGATGGTTTTACTGTTGGGGGGACTTTGTCTTTTTTACAGGTAAAATAGCTGTTTAACTTAGGGCAATGCCCTACAAAAGGCTCTTTTAAGGTCTATTGGTAGATTATTGTAGGCTAGGGGGTATTTTTTATTTTTATAAGGCTATTAGATTAGGTGTAATTGTTTTTATTTTTGATCATTTTGTTTATTATTTTTTGTAATTTTGGATTTTTTAATTTTTCTCGTAGTGTTAGGTTTTTTAAGTTTGTAATTTAGGTTTTTTAATTGGTAGTTTTTTTATTTTATAAGAATAATTATTTTAGGTTAATTTATAGTTTAGTGTTAGGTTTATTTTTATTTCACAGGTAAGCTTTTATTTATTTTAAGATACTTATATTGTAATTTTAATTTAAAGTTAGGGGGTGTTAGGTTTAGGGGTTAATAGTTTAATTTAGTGTTTTGTGATGTGGGGGGGCGGCGGTTTAGGGTTAATAGGTCTATTTAGTTGCGGAGATGTGGGAGGCCAGAGGTTTAGAGGTTAATAGGTTTATTTAGTGGCAGCGATGTTGGGGAGCGACGTAATAGGGGTTAATAACTTTATTTAGGTGTTGGCGATGTCAGGGCGGCAGATTAGGGGTGTTTAGACTTGGGTTTTATGTTACAGTGTTAGGTGTTAACGTAACTTTTTTTCCCCATAGACATCAATGGCTTTGTGTTACAGAGATTTTTCATTCCGCGATCGCAGGTGTTAGTTTTTTTCAAACACTCTCCCCCTATTGATGTCTATGGGGAAAGCGTGCACGAGTACGTCAAAGCAGCCATTGGATTTTGTGCGGTATGGAGCTTAACGCTACCATATCGCACGCACAAGGAGGCTTTTCAGTAACTCGTAATTATAGTGCTATGGGGAGTGAAATAACGCAACCTTTTTTACCGTTAGTTTTGCACCCTCTTTAATGCAAAACTCGTAATCTAGGTGGATGTCAGAAATGAAGGTATTTTTTATATTTGTTTGCACAACAAATAATAAATCCTGAATTTATGCACGCCTATTATATATATATGTGTATATATATATATATCTATATATATATATATATCTATATATATATATATATATATATATCTGTAACACCCTTTCCTGACCTTCCCTGAGGTGGGTGATAGTGTAATGCTGTCTACCTGTTTCGTGTATGAGAACTAAGCCTCCGCAGAGTGGGAGTAGGAGGGGGGTTGAAATCAGGTATATAAGGGATGCCTGTATGACGCAGTGCCTCCACCTATAGGGGACACCCTAGAATAATAGGGTGTTGTTTCCTATAAGATTTTAATACAAAAAGAAAAACAAGTAATAACCACACAAGAAATATTCAAATAAAATGTTGCTTTGATTATTACAAAGTGTTTAACCAATAACATACAGTGCAACAAATACAAACGTACATAACATAAAAAAGTGCAGGCATAAAATATCACCACTCGGCAGTAGCACAGCTGGGCACAGATGAATGTCCGTCTCAGTTTATCACACCGGGTCTTTCAACCGGCAGTCTTTCAAACGACTGTTGGGGCGGTCTGCTATGGTATATCCGACAAACGATCCAAGCCGGAAGTCCAAAAGGTGACCGGAAATCGATCACGGCAGAGGTAACTTCACAGAATCCTGACAGTTGTAAGCTACTGCAATGTAGCTCAGTATTTCTTGGTGCACAGAACTCTACGCGTTTCGTCAGGTTACGACCCGACTTTTTCAAGAGAATGTCGTTATCCTAACTATGGCTCCTATTTGAACCTGGCGGGCTGTGACATGCCTCCAAAATACAACGATCTGATAGGTTGATAATTGCTAAACGTACTCAGTCCATGGATAAAAGAAGTCCCTCATATGCCCTTACAGTGAAAGGCTACAAATAAATCTAAGAAAACAATAACAATAGATTGAGGAGTCTGAGACAACGTGAAACCTTTTGGATTCATGAACTCAGAACCCTCAATACTGATAATTCTAAAGGTCTAAATATAGACCTGGACTTACAGGCTTTTATGTAAAAATAAAAGTAAACATCTAGCCATCTGCACCCTGTCCTTAGTAGTGGGGTATAATACTTATTTTTTTTCAAGCCTCACACTCTGAAGTTAAATTATAACAATACTGTGGGAAACGATGTTCGGGGTCAGTATTTTTACTGATGGTTTTGCACTCTTATATTTGTGTCAATTATGCCTTAGACAATATGCCTTTTATGTATTTATGTATTGATGTTTTAGATATATATACAGTTTTTAATATATGCTAAAAGTTTTTATTATTAATGTTTTTAGGAGATTATTAATTGTCACAATTTTTTATGTATTCCTTATGTACTTTTGTGTATGCTTATGAACTTCACCAATATCAATCACTGTGAAGTATGTACGGTATGCCGTGTTTAAACTAACACATCACATGAATTGTCCTTATATATAGTATATTATAATGGCGGTCCTGTAACCAGTATATTATGCTCTGATTTATTTGTAGCCTTTCACTGTAAGGGCATATGAGGGACTTCTTTTATCCATGGACTGAGTACGTTTAGCAATTATCAACCTATCAGATCGTTGTATTTTGGAGGCGTGTCACAGCCCGCCAGGTTCAAATAGGAGCCATAGTTAGGATAACGACATTCTCTTGAAAAAGTCGGGTCGTAACCCGACAAAACGCGTAGAGTTCTGTGCACCAAGAAATACTGAGCTACATTGCAGTAGCTTACAACTGTCAGGATTCTGTGAAGTTACCTCTGCCGTGATCGATTTCCGGTCACCTTTTGGACTTCCGGCTTGGATCGTTTGTCAGATATACCATAGCAGACAGCTCCAACAGTCGTTTGAAAGACTGCCGGTTGAAAGACCCGGTGTGATAAACTGAGACGGACATTCATCTGTGCCCAGCTGTGCTACTGCCGAGTGGTGATATTTTATGCCTGCACTTTTTTATGTTATGTACGTTTGTGCCCACACTTGTCTATTTTATTACTGTCTATCTTATTAAACTGTTTTACGTTCAGAGGGGTCGCGCTCTGTGTTCTTTTGTAAATACAAATAATAATATTAATCACAATATCTTCTTATGACATCAGTATACCTTTTTTTTAACTCAGAAGTCCTTCATAAGCTCATGAAATAATAACATAACTGTTGTTGTAAAATACTTTGAGGTGGTGCTGTACAATGCAATTTCATATACTTAATAGAATTTAGTTGAGGTAATTATCCCTTGCTGCTTGTGAACGAAGCTAGAGAGCGCTGCTTGTGATCGATGCAGTGCTCAGAAAAACTTCTCCTCAGAAATACTGAATAACATAAGTCTCTACCTTATTACTGAATTTCAGCAATCCACTTGCCTTATACTGCAAAATCAGTCACTCTTTTACTACAAACAGCTGCAGAAATCTCACAGTTATACCCTTATGTAATGTAGCTTTATAAATCCAGTCAGTGTATTTGTGCAAACTGTTTAGGCAGAATAACTTATAGGATATTCTCTCGGTTATCTCTTTAATAAACATCACACTCAGTTACTTCCTTATGTAATGCAGCTGTGCAATCCATTTAGTGTATTTATGCAAACTGTTTAGGCAGAATAACTTCTAGAATATTCTCTGGGTTATCTCTTTAATATACATCAACTCTGCAGCACATCACACTCAGTTACTTCCTTATGTAATGCAGCTGTGCAATCCATTTAGTGTATTTATGCAAACTGTTTAGGCAGAATAACTTCTAGAATATTCTCTGGGTTATCTCTTTAATATACAACAACTCTGCAGCACATCAGATATGACTAGTATATCTTTTCTCTTGCATTTAGTTAACATGAAGTTATGGAGATCTTAAAACAGCAGATAATGGCTGACACTCACAGTACAAATAAAAGGTTCAAACTTCTGTCTGTAGCAGCCACATGTAGCAATGTCTGAACTGTCTCTGGAATCCATGCATTAGTCTGAATAACTTCTTTCAGCTTGGAAACAGCAACTTTCTTGCTCCACACTTCTCTTAACACCTAAGAAATCTCCTCAGCACTAACAACTCCTCCCCCTTCCCAGATGGCATTTCTCTTCCTCAATACAACTATTACAGCAGCCATCTTGGGTAAGGGCAAGGTCCTTACATACTCCCCCCTAAAAAAAAACTTGCTGTCCCCAGCAAGGGGTACAAGAGCAACACATCAATACATTTTCTTTAGCAAGTCTACTAACAAAATCACATATTCATCATGAGTCAAATTATGGTTAGGGTATACATCTTTCAAAACACATCGTACAGCAGATGTTAGAGCAGGCAACAAGGGTTCAACATTATAACCAGGGTTTCCTAGTGTATCATATGTCAATTTCTTTGGGGGATGTCTTTAATATACAACAACTCTGCAGCACATCACACTCAGTTACTTCCTTATGTAATGCAGCTGTGCAATCCATTTAGTGTATTTATGCAAACTGTTTAAGCAGAATAACTTCTAGAATATTCTCTGGGTTATCTCTTTAATATACAACAACTCTGCAGCACATCACACTCAGTTACTTCCTTATGTAATGCAGCTGTGCAATCCATTTAGTGTATTTATGCAAACTGTTTAGGCAGAATAACTTCTAAAATATTCTCTGGGTTATCTCTTTAATATACAACAACTCTGCAGCACATCAGATATGACTAGTATATCTTTTCTCTTGAATTTAGTTAACATGAAGTTATGGAGATCTTAAAACAGCAGATAATGGCTGGCACTCACTGTACAAATAAAAGGTTCTGCAGCAGCCATATGTAGCAATGTCTGAACTGTCTCTGGAATCCATGCATTAGTCTGAATAACTTCTTTCAGCTTGGAAACAGCAACTTTCTTGCTCCACACTTCTCTTAAGTGTGTTAATTTCATATTGGACTAAATCATGCCCCAGATTTGTTTCACATGCAACCCCCCCCAAAAAAAAACTTTACATTATATACAAATTAGATAGCTTACATTATACATTACATCATAGTAGTGTGATTGACATATTAGATAATGAGAATATCTAATAGTTGAGATTGCCTCCTACATTACTAAAAAAAAGCTCTAAATTACAAATGCTAATTAAATACTAATATATATCGTGAGCAATCACAGCGTTGTCAAGAGGGGAGATGTGCTAGCTGTTGCAAAACTAAGCCTCCATAGCCAACTAAAGTTTAATAGTAAAGGTATCTATTATTATCATCATATCAGAATATCAACTCAGAAAAAAAAATGCAGGAATGTTAACTATTGCAAAATATTCCAAAATGCAAATTTATGAAGGCAAACCTATATCTAACAGACTAAGTACAAAGGATCAAATGAAAAGTTAATTTCCAAGGCTAGTTTTACGCACATAGGGGTCAATTTATCAAGCTCCGTAACAGAAGTTATGAAGCAGCGGTCTAAAGATACGATCGGGTTGATTTCACAAGAACAGCTGGTGCAATGATAAATGCCGACAGTGTATGCTGTCGTCATTATCGATGTGCAGTGGACATGAAACGTTACATTGTATCATGTCCACTCGCACATTAGTAAATTAACCCCATGGAATCATCATAATTTAGTATAAAATTAGTTATGTGCATCAATATAAACAAGACCTCCTATAACTATCTAAGGAAATCCTTATACAATTATCATCCTACTTTAAGAAAAACATCAAACTCCAGACAATTAAGCTAAATTTGACAAGAAATAAATTAAATTAACTAAAGTTAAGACACTGTTACTGTTCTCAATGACTTTGTAATGTGCTGAGGCATAACCAAAAAAAAATGAAGTTCCTTATATTATATCCCTTCATTGGATGGATTATGGCTGTAAGCAAAAACCCTGGATCCAAAGCAAGGGAAGGCAGGTAAGCCACTAAAGATTCATCAAGGGCAGTAAAAGAAAGTACTAAAGACACATAAGGCAGTTTATTAGGGAGGATGCATTATACAATAGTTAATAGAGAGGACAGCACTCACTTTTTTCAGTATTCCCAGTGTGGTCAGGATACTGCAGGGTCTCTGCTTACCATTCTGTAAATCCAGTTTAAAGACGAACACAGCACTTTTGCACACAATTGTCCTTTATTGAGACTTCATTTAAAGCCAAACTTAGGCACCTTAATGAAATACACCTGTGTAGCTACCTTTCATTATACTCTAAATAACATAGCACACTGGCTACTAGTGGTGTAACTTCATATTACAGACCTCTAATATAAATATATTACCTTCCTGTAGCAATTACATAGTATATAGGGCACTAGCCTCTAGTATACTGGTTTTAAAACCTGTCCTCAGGCCTCCCTAACAGGTGGATATCTAAACTGGAGCACAGGGGAACTAATCAGCTGGTTAGTAAAGATGGTTATTTTACCTGCTCTCATCCAAAGTTATCCTGAAAACCAGTGCTCTAGTATTATAAAATCTCTAGTTGTATATAATCTACAGCCAACACAATTATATTAAAATATCATTGTCTTAAGGCAATTTTTTTTCCAGAAACTATTTAATATGAAATGCATTAAAACATTTTTTTTTTGTGTAGTATGTAAAATATTCATAAAACATTGATATTTACTGGAAAGATTTAATCAATTAATAGAAGAATTTAGAACATGACCTATACCATCTTTTAAAAGGATTAGGAATTTAAGGGACCAGTTGGTTAGGTAGATGTTGGGGTCAAAGAAAGACAATATAGTAAACTATCTGACAACTGAAAACAAAGGCTGTTATCAATGTTTGAACTGCTCACATTGCAATTCAATGATAAAGGTAAAATATTATGGACAAATTTGTGGCCAGAATAAAATTTAAATTAAACAGTCTATATACATGCCGGATCCAGTTTTCTATATACTTATTAAGTGTCCATGTGGTTTGAGCTACATTGGCGAGCCAACACATTCTGTACAAGAACGTTTGAATGAACACAAGTCATCAATTACAAATAAATAATTTTTCCAATCGATGTCACAACATTTTACTGAGTTGTGACTCAACTTTGATTTCAAGTGATAGACCATGATCCTCCTTTAAGGATGGGAGGAGATTGAGGATTGGTACTTAAAATCAAGAAGTAGGCTGGATAAAAATATTAGGTACACTCTCTTCTAAAGGCCTTAATAGAGATAATGATCTACATTTTATTTTATAATATGATTTAAAAAAAAAAATTATGAACTCTTTTAGGGTGAAAATATATAAAAAAAATGCTATAACATAATTCATATAAAATGGTTTCTGCTAGCATTTTTTTAATTTAAGATTATGATGATTCAAAATAATTATGTTGGCTGCAGATGATATACTACTATGAGCTAGTGCCCTATATAGTATGTAATTGCTACATAATGGTGATATAATAATATTGGAGGTGTGTAATATGAATTTACGCCACTAGAGGTAAGTGTGCTGTGCTATGTAGTGTATAATGACAGGTAACTACAAAGGTTTATATCATTAAGGTGACTTAATTTGTCTTTACATGTTGTAGGCATCTATTGTTATTTTAGCATGATTAAGGACTTGGAATAGGCTGAAACTTTGCTTGTTTCTTTGTGGGCATGACAACTTAATGAAGGACAACTGTGCTCAAGACTCCACAAGTGCAGTGTCCTTCTTTAAATTGAGTTTATCAGGAAAGAATATTGCAGATTGATCTTAAACACTGTGGACAACATCATTGTCAGGGAACTGTGAATTCCCCCAAATGGTTGAAATAAGCTACTGCTTTTTCATTGTCTGTCTGGAAATGGAGATGATACTCTCTTTTCAACAGAGACCAAGCTTGAATAGCCCTGAAAATTGCACAGAGTTCTAGAGCAGAGATTAGTAACCTTACCTCCTAGAGGAACCCAAATTCACTGTGCTCTGATAAACCCCAAACAGTTTACCAAACTGAGAAACTTGCATCTTTAGTGTTCAGAGTCCACATAGGATGAGCAAAAGAAGCCCCCTAAATAATACACTGATGAACCAGCCACCAAGTTAGGGACTGACTTGTACTGGTATACATAAATATCCTTTGAGAAAGCTCAGTATAATATCTACACCATTGATGCAGCATACAAAGCTGAAGAGACCTCAAGCGAAAATGTTCAAATTGAATTGCATTTGAAGCTGCAATCATGAGACCTAGGACTTCCATACAAAGAGCAACCAAGGTAAAAGAGAGAGACTAAAGGTTCATATAAACTACACCAATTTTAACCTTCTATGCTCTGTTAGGGAAAGACTCATGGACACAGTATCTATTTGAAAACCCACAAAAGTTACCTTTCTGAGTAACCAAATAACTTTTTGGAAAGTTGATCCTCCAACCATGCTGTTGAAGAAACAACAAGAGTTGGTTGGTATGATATTCTGCATAAAGGTATGGAAACACTGCAATACCCTGAGACCTGATCACAGATAAAAGGACACCCATAAACTTTGTGAATATTCTTGGAGCTGTAGCCAGATCAAATGGTAAAAAAAACTAACTGAAAATGCCTGTCCAGAAAGCCAAACCTCAAAAACTGGAAAAGTTCTTTGTGAATTGGAACATGAAGGTAAGCATCCTTTAAATCTATTGTGGACATAAACTGACATTGCTGAACAAATAACAGAATATACTTATTTGTTTCCATTTTGAAAGATGGAATCCTAACAAGCTTGGTTTGAGCTTTCAGATCCAGAACTAGTCTGAAAGTACCATCTTTCTTTGGAACAATGAAGATATTTGAATACAATCTTATCCCCTGTTCCAGCAAAACAATCACTCCCATAGCTTTCAGATCTGAGACAGATTTATAAAAAACTTAAGCGTTTACAGGATTCCTTGGAACATTGGACAGAAAAAAAACCTTCTTCTCTGAGGCCTTCTTCTGAATCATAATCTATATCCCTGAGAAACTAAACCAGGGATCTGGAACAGACTAAAACCAAGCCTCCTGAAAGCGGTTTAATCTGCCTCCTACCATAACTTTGGGATTGGAGGCCACACCTTCATGCTGTTTAGGTAGTAGGGATAGATTTCTTACCCTGCTTTGACTTGTTCCAGTTAGCTCTAGGTCTTCAGACTGAACCAGAAGTGCCTTGCTTTTGAGCAGAGGAGTCAAACTTTTGTTCCTTATTCTGACTAAATGAATTAAAATGATTAGAAGCTTTAGATTTCCCTATACACTTTTTGTCCTGAGGAAGAAAAGCCTCTTTACCTCCAGTAACAGTAGATATATAATATAATCTATATTAGAACCAAACAACTCCTTTCCCTGAAAGAATAGAGATAATAATCTGGATTTTGACACAATATCAGCAGACTAGGATTTGTCATAAGGCTCTCCTGGTAAGGATTGCCAAAAACATGCATTTTACATTAATCTTCATAATATCAAATACAGTATCACAAATAAAAGAATTGGTACTCTTGAGTAAACCCAAATGATTTGGATTAGCAGAGTCATCAGAATACTGTTCTGAGAGACTAGACAACCAGTTTGTAGAAGCAGCAGCCACATCAGAAATAAAAATAGCTTGCCTGAGCAAATAGCCCGCATGTAAAAATGCCCTTAAATGAAAAGACTAACGGCTAGATTACGAGTTTGCGGTGCTAACGAGCAGTTTTCTCTCACCGCTCACTTTCCTGCAGCGCTGTTATTATGGGATTTTAACAAACCCAGCGTTAAAAGACAAGAAGTGAGCGTTGAGCAAAATTTTGCTCCTTACCGCACTTCAATACCAGCGCTGCTTAAGTCACAGTGAGCTGGTCGTACATGCTCGTGCACGATTTCCCCATAGGAATGAACGGGGAGAGCCTGCTGAGAAAAAGTCTAACACCTGCAAAAAAGCAGCGTAAAACTCAGTAACGCAGCCCCATTGATTTCTATGGGGAAATAAAATTTATGTCTACATCTAACACCCTAACATGAATCCTGAGTATAAACACCCCTAATCTTACACTTATTAACCCTAATCTGCCGCCCCCGACATTGCCGACACCTACATTATATTTATTAACCCCTAATCTGCTGCTCCAGACATCGCCAGCACCTACATTATATTTATGAACCCCGAATCTGCTGCCCCAACATCGCCGACACCTACATTATTTTTAATAACCCCTAATCTGCCGCCCCCAATGTCGCCACAACCTACCTACACTTATTAACCCCTAATCTGCTGCCCCCAACGTCGCAGCCACTATAATAAACATATTAACCCCTAAACCGCTGCACTCCCGCCTTGCAAACATTAGTTAAATATTATTAACCCCTAATCTTCCGTCCCTAACATCGCCGCCATCTACCTACATTTATTAATCCCTAATCTGCCGTCCCCAACGTCACCGCCACTATACTAAATGTATTAACCCCTAAACCTAAGTCTAACCCTAACCCTAACACCCCCTAATTTAAATATAATTTAAATAAATCTAAATAAAAATTCCTATCATTATCTAAATTATTCAGATTTAAAACTAAATACTTACCTATAAAATAAACCCTAAACTAGCTACAATATAACTAATATTTACATTGTATCTAACTTAGGGTTTATTTTTCCAATCAGCCAATAGAATGCGAGCTCAATCCTATTGGCTGATTGGACGCCATCTTGGATGATGTCACTTAAAGGAACCTTCATTCGTCATGTAGCCGTCAGAAGAAGAGGATGCTCCGCGTCGGATGTCTTGAAGATGGAGCCGCTCCGCGTCGGATGGATGAAGATAGAAGATGCCGTCTGGATGAAGACTTCTGCCCGTCTGGAGGACCACTTCGCCTGGCGTGGATGAAGTCTTCTCCCGGCTTCGTTGAGGACTTCGGCCCAGTTGGATGAAGACTTGTGCTGCTTCCTTGAGGATGGATGTCCGGTCTTCAGGGAATTAGTGTTAGGTTTTTTTAAGAGTGTATTGGGTGGGTTTTATTTTTTAGATTAGGTTTTGGGCCGCAAAAGAGTTAATTGCCCTTTTAAGGGCAATGCCCATCCAAATGCCCTTTTCAGGAAATGGGGAGCTTATTTTTTTTTTAGATAGTATTTTATTTGGGGGGTTGTTTGTGTGGGTGGTGTGTGGGTGTTGGGTTTTACTGTTGGGGGGGTTGTTTGTATTTTTTTTTACAGGTAAAAGAGCTGATTACTTTGGGGCAATGCCCCGCAAAAGGCCCTTTTAAGGGCTATTGATAGTTTAGTTTAGGCTAGGGTTTTTTTATTTTGGGGGGGCTTTTTTATTTTGATAGGGCTGTTAGATTAGGTGTAATTAGTTTAAATATCTTGTAATTTGTTTATTATTTTCTGTAATTTAGTGGGTTTTTTTGTACTCTAGCTAATTTAATTTATTTAATTGTTGTTAATTTAATTAATTTATTTAATTATAGTGTAGTGTTAGGTGCTATTGTAACTTAGGTTAGGTTTTATTTTACAGGTACTTTTGTATTTATTTTAGCTAGGTAGTTATTAAATAGTTAATAACTATTTAATAACTATTCTATCTAGTTAAAATAAATACAAGCTTGTCTGTAAAATAAAAATAAACCCTAAAATATCTACAATGTAACTATTAGTTATATTGTAGCTAGCTTAGGGTTTATTTTACAGGTAAGTATTTAGTTTTAAATAGGAATTATTTAGGTAATGAAAGGAATTTTTAGTTAGATTTATTTAAATTATATTTCAATTAGGGGGTGTTAGGGTTAGGGATAGATAGAGGTTTAGGGGTTAATACATTTAGTATAGTGGTGGTGACGTTGGGGGCAGCAGATTATGGTTTAATAAATGTAGGTAGGTGGCAGCGATGTTAGGGACGGCAGATTAGGGGTTAATAATATTTAACTAATGTTTGCGAGGTGGGAGTGCAGCGGTTTAGGGGTTGATATGTTTATTATAGTGGCTGAGACGTTAGGGGCGGCAGATTAGGGGTTAATAAGTGTAGGTTGGTTGCGGCGACATTGGGGGTTGCAGATTAGGGGTTAATATAGTGTTTGCAATGCGTAGGGGTCTCAGTTTAGGGGTTAATAAGTAGTTTATGGGTGTTAGTGTACTTTTTAGCACTTTAGTTATGAGTTTTATGTTACGGCGTTGTACCATAAAACTCTTAACTACTGACTTTTAAATGTGTTAGGACTCTTGACAGGGTAGGGTGTACCGCTCACTTTTTGGCCTCCCAGGACAGACTCATAATACCAGCGCTATGGAAGTCCCATAGAAAAAAGACTTTACAAAGTTTACGTAAGTCATTTTGCGGTAAGGCCAAAGAAGTGTGCGGTGCTCCTAAACCTGCAAGACTCTGTTCCGATCAGCCAATAGAATGCAAGCTCAATCTGATTGGCTGATTGGATCAGCCAATCGGATTGAACTTGATTCTGATTGGCTGATTCCATCAGGCAATCAGAAAATTCCTACCTTAATTCCGATTGGCTGATAGAATCCTATCAGCCAATCGGAATTCGAGGGACGCCATCTTGGATGACGTCCCTTAAAGGAACCGTCATTCGTCGGGAGACAACGGAAGAAGAGGATGGATCCGCGTCGCCTACTTCAAGATGGACCCGCTCCGCACCGGATGGAAGAAGATTGAAGATGCCGCTTGGAGAAGATGTTTGCCGGTCCGGATGTCCTCTTCTTGCCGGATAGGAGGAAGACTTTGGAGCCTCTTCTGGACCTCTTCAGCACCGGATGATGGATCGCCAACCCCCGCTTGGGTTGGATGAAGATGTTGGAGCCAGGACGGATCGGTGAACCTGGTATGGTGAAGACAAGGTAGGAAGATCTTCAGGGGCTTAGTGTTAGGTTTATTTAAGGGGGGTTTGGGTTAGATTAGGGGTATGTGGGTGGTGGGTTGTAATGTTGGGGGGAGGTATGGTATGTTTTTTTTTACAGGCAAAAGAGCTGAAATCCTTGGGGCATGCCCCGCAAAGGGCCCTTTTCAGGGCTGGTAAGGTAAAAGAGCTTGTAACTTTTTTAATTTAGAATAGGGTAGGGAATTTTTTATTTTGGGGGGCTTTGTTATTTTATTAGGGGGCTTAGAGTAGGTGTAATTAGTTTAAAATTGTTGTAATATTTTTCTTATGTTTGTAAATATTTTATTATTTTTTGTAACTTAGTTCTTTTTTATTTTTTGTACTTTAGCTAGTTTATTTAATTGTATTTATTTGTAGGAATTGTGTTTAATTAATTTATTGATAGTGTAGTGTTAGGTTAATTGTAGGTAATTGTAGGTAGTTTATTTAATTAATTTATTGATAGGGTAGTGTTAGGTTTAATTATATCTTAGGTTAGGATTTATTTTACAGGTAAATTTGTTATTATTTTAACTAGGTAACTATTAAATAGTTCTTAACTATTTAATAGCTATTGTACCTAGTTAAAATAAATACCAAGTTGCCTGTAAAATAAATATTAATCCTAAAATAGCTATAATATAATTATAATTTATATTGTAGCTATATTAGGATTTATTTTACAGGTAAGTATTTAGCTTTAAATAGGAATCATTTATTTAATAAGAGTTAATTAATTTCGTTAGATGTAAATTATATTTAAGTTAGGGGGGTGTTAGTGTTAGGGTTAGACTTAGCTTTAGGGGTTAATCAATTTATTAGAATAGCGGTGAGCTCCGCTCGGCAGATTAGGGGTTAATAATTGAAGTTAGGTGTCGGCGATGTTAGGGAGGGCAGATTAGGGGTTAATACTATTTATGATAGGGTTAGTGAGGCGGGTTAGGGGTTAATAACTTTATTATAGTAGCGCTCAGGTCCGCTCGGCAGATTAGGGGTTAATAAGTGTAGGCAGGTGTTGGCGACGTTGAGGGGGGCAGATTAGGGGTTAATAAATATAATATAGGGGTCGGCGGTGTTAGGGGTAGCAGATTAGGGGTACATAGGGATAACGTAGGTGGCGGCGCTTTGCGGTCGGAAGATTAGGGGTTAATTATTTTAAGTAGCTGGCGGCGACGTTGTGGGGGGCAGGTTAGGGGTTAATAAATGTAATACAGGGGTCGGCGGGGTTAGGGGCAGCAGATTAGGGGTACATAAGTATAACGTAGGTGGCGGTCGGCAGATTAGGGGTTAAAAATTTTAATCGAGTGGCGGCGATGTGGGGGGAGCTCGGTTTAGGGGTACATAGGTAGTTTATGGGTGTTAGTGTACTTTAGGGTACAGTAGTTAAGAGCTTTATGAACCGGCATTAGCCAGAAAGCTCTTAACTCCTGCTATTTTCAGGCGGCTGGAATTTTGTCGTTAGAGCTCTAACGCTCACTTCAGAAACGACTCTAAATACCGGCGTTAGAAAGATCCCATTGAAAAGATAGGATTCGCAAATGGCGTAGGGGGATCTGCGGTATGGAAAAGTCGCGGCTGAAAAGTGAGCGTTAGACCCTTTAATCACTGACTCCAAATACCAGCGGGCGGCCAAAACCAGCGTTAGGAGCCTCTAACGCTGGTTTTGACGGCTACCGCCGAACTCCAAATCTAGGCCTTAAAATTTCCAACACACTACAATCGCTGTATTTCACATAACACATTCAACTGTAGCTATAGGGCATAAAGTATTTCACATAACACACTGCTATAGGGCACAAAGTATATGTCACATAACAAACAGCTATAGGGCACAAAGTATATGTCACATAACACACTGCTATAGGGCACAAAGTATATGTCACATAACATACTGCTATAGAGCACAAAGTATATGTCACATAACACATGGCTATAGGGCACAAAGTATATGTCCCATAACACTTGGCTATAGGGCACAAAGTATATGTCCCATAACACACAGCTATAGGGCAGAAAGTATATGCTACATAACACATTCAGCTGTAGCTATAGGGCACAGAGTATATGTCACATAACCCACATTCATCTGCAGATATAGGGCATAATGTATATGTCACATAACACATATTTAGTTGTAGATATAAGGCATAATGTATATGTCCCATAACTCCCATTCAGTTGTAGCATAGGGCACAAAGTATAGTCTCATAAAACACAGTTGCCAGTGCCTTTCACAATCTCTTGGTGGTGGGGTGGGTAACACAGAAAAATTCCACTGGCTCAGGAGGCTGCAGCATCATCAGAGAGAGGGAGTCAGTCAGGGAGACAGTGTGACACTGAACTTGGGGATCGTGGACATGAAATAACGTCTACTCACTACAGAGCAGCAGGTGAGGTTGTGCACTGTTACTATTTGGTTAAAAAAATTGTTGCAATGCTGGCTCAGTAATCCATAATCAGATTATCAGAAATGTATGAGTCACTCACAGGATGTGAGTGATTTTTGATAATCTGATTTTGCATTACTGAGCCAGGATTGCAATAATTTTTTATTATATGTGTGTTTTTATGTGTGTATATGTATATGTGTGTGTATGTGCGTTTGTGTGTGTATGTGTTTGTATGTATGTGTGTGTATTAATATGTGTCTGTGTGTGCATATGTGTGTGTCTGTGTGTATATGTTTATGTGTGTATATGTGTGTATTAATAGGTGTGTGTGTCTATATGTGTGTGTATGAGCGTGTATGTGTGTGTGTATGTATGTATATTTGTGTATGTGTGTGTTTTAATATGTGTGTGTGTCTATGGGTGTATGTGTGTGTATGTGTGTTGAATTTTGAATAGCAACACACTTTTTTACTTCTTTAGGATTCAAACTTCCATTACTAACACACAGATGAAAGTAAATTATTTCTCTTTAAGGAACAGAAGAAAAAATATTTTTTTAAATATTAATTATGGTTAGCTAATACATTATAAAGCACATTTTTACATTTCCTAATGTATTACTTTAAAAACCTATTTATTTAGGTCTCTATACTATTTAATTTAACACTTTTCTCTATCTTAGGGTGAGTATATCATATGCTGATATAGTGCAAAACAGGAACACTTTCTATCCTCTGCAAGAAAAGAGTTAAATATCAGAATAGCCCCTTTTCTCTACTTTTGTAACAAACAGTGCAGTTCCCAGTTGTCATGGTAACCGTGCTGGCTCCAGGTGGCAAGGGATACAGCAGTTGCAGGTTTTAGATTTTTGGTGCGTGGGGGGTAAAAAAGAGAAAGGTAAACCAGTGATCATGAGACATGCCCTAGTATTTGTAAGACTTTTTAGCCTCTCCATAATATCTCTTCTAGTATTCTTTACAATCTATTTCATTCATTTATTCTTGGAGACAAGGCTGCATAATGATAATAATAGGATGATAGATCTGAATGGATACTTTAATTAGGCCAAAACAATGTAAATTGTAAACAGTAAACTAATACTGATTTTCCCTGTTATTTAATAAATGCACATAAGAATTAAACGCTAACCTGCCAATGCTAACGTCCCAACTAGAGTTGCCACCTCTGTAGTTTATAGACTTAACTTCATTATGTCCATGCTCACCAAGTTCAGTGTCCCAGCCTTCTTCATGCTGCAGCCTCCTGAGCCAGTGGAGTTTTGCTGCCTTCCCCACACCAACAACAAGAGATTGTGCGAGGCACTGTCGGCCGACATGGCACGTGTTGTCCCCATATTATATGGCCACAGACAGGAGTAAGTTACATTGGGCTGCCCCGGCCCAGCCTGCAGCAGTGCAGCACTGCAAATAAAAGTCCTCCACTCTAACCTCAGTCACTAGCGCAGCGCTCACCTGCTGAGTCTGTCAGCTGGCTGCTCTATGACTCACTCCTCTGCCTGCTTCACTCAGTCTGTGTATTTGGCCACACCCCAGATAGCTGGGCTTGTTCCGGCCGGTCCGGCCCATCACTGCCAAAAAAAACCCTCCACAGTCCATTCTGTCTGACCTCAGTCACCAGTGCAGCGCTCACCTGCTAAGTCTGGCTGCTCTCCGACTACCTCCTCTGCTTCACTCTGTGTCACATGATGACATGCCATGAGGCATCAGTGCAGTGCAGTGGCCGCATTTCAGTCAGAGTCAGCAGAGCACGATGAATGAGATCAAACAAAGTCCAATCATCAGCAGATAGTGTGCGTGTGTGCTGTGCGGCCGCTGGCCTCCTTATTATTTAAAACATTTTTTTCTACAATTAAAAATAATTTATTGATAAATTTAAAAAAAAGTCATCAAATAATGCGGCCGGTCGCAATAGGCGCGGCTTAAATACTGCGCAGCCTACCGGGCATCTGCCCGGTATGCCCAACGCTCAGTCCGGGCCTGAATCTTTTACACTTGTATGACATGGGAGAACAGCCAGCGCCTCGGAAACAGCAGCCTTGATTTAAAATTTAATCATAAATCGGGGGCGGAGCCGACACTCAAGCATAGCAGACGTATTCCAGAGGGCTCCTAGGCCTAAATTATCTAAAAAGCTACAAAATGCTTAAAATATTGAATTAATCCTCCCTAATTTGGATGGATTTTAATAGTCTGGATCACTGACCAAGCCATATTACCATGTCAGCGGCACTTAAAAGCGGGAAGTTATATGCAGGTTCACCTACGCAGTTACCACGCTGCAGCCCTATCATCCGTATTACAGCCTCACATGGAACTCCATCTCATTAATTTGAACCCCAGAGGGTAGAGGCCTCGCTTCGGGGTCACAGTGGCACTTTTGAAGTGAGTACTAGTTAGACCCTTCACAGCAGGACTGGAGGGTGCTGCTACCAGGGCAAAATGGCTAGACCGCTAGGGTGCATCTACTCATAAGAGACCCAGGACCTACGAGGAGCACAGCCTACAGAGATCCTCTACTACGGACCAGATTCCTATGCTGGGCACAATTCCAGGAGGCTTGTACATCTGAACCTAACCAGGTGGTGGAGACAATAATGGAGGCGATCGAAAGATGGGAGGCAACATTGACCAAGTTGATCACCAGACATTTTAGGGCATTGGAGCATAATTTAGGGGCTCTCTTACTACGGCATGGGATCACAGCCACATTAACCCTGGGAGAGAATGAACAAGAAGATCCAGAAAGTAGTGACACAAATGATCACCTTATTCCCCATCAAGGTAACGCAGCAATCGTGGCAGGCAGTTCATGGGAAGAGTGTGTATCTCCAGATGTTTATAGTGGAGGGGTGAGCTATAGAGATCCTGCAATGTTTTATGACCCAGATCACCTAAATGGATGTACAGGGACGGTAAGGTCTGCTCTACTAATTAAGTGGAAGCTAACATCTATACAAAACAAGCATGGCGGAATCCTTGTCGGTCTCTCTCAACATGGGAACTCTCACAAGTCTGTTCTACAGAGATCGCACATACTAAGTTCAGTAAGGAGTCAAGCTGTTGTTTATACTTCTGCAGCGACGATCACAGTGAGAATCGGCGTGGGCTGAATGGGAGGCTTTCAGAGAAGTCCGCACAGCTTTATTGTAAAAGACTTCAGGATAATATGCAGATGCCTTTTTCTTCTTACTTTTTTTTTTGGAGTGTGTTTTTCATCATTTCTACTGAACTGTTTATGCTTACGCATATATATACTAGATACTGTTGTGACATTCCCTGGGACACTGAACATTTTAGTTACATAGAGGGGACTGTATAGTGTCATCTGTACTGACGATCTCCTCTGAATGTAATTGGTTTAGAGCTCCTAATACAGTTAGGATGTGTTTTATTAGCGCTCATCAGTAAATTTTAACGTAGAGGTGTTTGACTTTGATGTTCTTATATGTTATTCATTTTGATAATTTGACTAAAACGAACAGTATCCTATTGTTGTTTAATAGATAGTATATAGTTGAAGTATACAAATACAATCCTAGATAAAGCTAGATGCCTTAGGCTGTACATTAGGGATGGGCGAATGTTTCGCAACATTCGAAAAACGGCACAAATTTTAACACATTCGTTCGTTCGAATCGAATTTCGAATGTTAACATAGCATTCTAACATTCGATTTTCGAATGTTCGGTTTCAAATTTTACGATTACATTCGAAAATATTCTTTTCAAAAAATTTTGTAATAGTATTTCTAATGCTTTTTCTTTAAATGTAATATTCGAATTATGCAATATTCGAATTCGAAAAATTCGAATTTAGATTGTAATAGTATTTCTAATGCTTTTTCTTTAAATGTAATATTCGAATTATGCAGTATTAGAATTTGAAAAATTCGAATTTAGATTGTAATAGTATTTCTAATGCTTTTTCTTTAAATGTAATATTCGAATTATGCAATACAGTATTCGAATTTGAAAAATTCGAATTTAGATTGTAATAGTATTTCTAATGCTTTTTCTTTAAATGTAATATTCGAATTATGCAATATTCTATATGGAAACATTCAAAATTATATATTTGTATCTATTATGTATCAATTTACTAGATTCCCGCCCTACCACATGAACTATTGAACTTCTGAATAGTATTTGTTAAATAGAATGTTAAATTCGAAATTTCGAATGTGGACATTCGATATAATTAAAAACATTCTAATTCGAAAGTGACATTCGAAAACTGTAAATAACATTTGATTTTCAAATTTTTAAGAATATTCGTTCTTATCGACATTCGGATTTAGAATTCGAATTTTGGTAATAACATTCGTTCTACATTCGAAATTCGAAAATGTACACATTCGCCCATCCCTTTTGTACATGCTATCAATGAAAACTACAATGTCTAACAAGTCTATCACAAAAAATTCCAGATTGTAGGTGTAATTAATATCTACCACCACTAGAGGGGAGTCACAGCTTAGTTACAGCTAGATATACACGGTAGGCTTATGTGATTTTATAGCCTAGATCATTTATCTCTCTCCCACTGAGCTCCCTGCACTGGGAATAGAAATTTGTTACCCATAAACACATCTCATGAGCATAGATTTAGGCCATCACTGGGAACTTCAGAAATATTTCTTCAGGCATATGGAACCAGCATCTGGTATATATTATGGTATGTATCATACCTAGTTTTTGTACTTGTTTTTATCCTGTGAGGCTGTCAATTTTAACATAGTTGGGTTGTTGTCACTGTTCCAGTTATATATGAACCTAGTTAAATGTTTTCCATGTCAAGTATGGGCTTGATTGTGAGCCTGTATATAAGTAATGCGCCTATATATTATGTTAGTCACATATGTGATACTATATTTGCTCTTATAGCTAGTCTTTAAAACTGATTGATGTTCTGCTATTACATCTGAGACATGTCTATATATATATATATTATTAATCCCTAGGAATAACTTGTGTGTCCTTAAGGGGCGGGGTATATTGACACATTACTAACAACTGGGAGCCCTGTTAGATTCCCTCACTCAGATTCATTGCTATTTGTTAAGTGCTTGTAGACAGCTGTTTCACATGGTACGGTTGTGGAAATCTAGTTAGTCTTTTATTGCGAAGTGTTATTTGATAATTTGGTTTATAGGTTGCCGAATAAGGCGTTCTCAATACTGCTGTATATGTGTTACTGTGCCCTGCTCATATAATAATAACCTCTCACATGGTATAATTATCCTCTCTGACACAAACTACGTTAACACACACTGTTTATTATATATATATTTATGTGTAGTGTATCCAGCAAGAGGTTTTATTGTTTGTTTTATGTTTATATTATAGCAGGTTGTTTATTTATGTGACATTTTAAGTTGCAGCTTTCAGTGTAACTCAACCACTTAACAAGATAGCGAAACACAATGACAGTAGCCATATGAACCCATAGTCTGGTCTGCTAAAAGAGAGACGTCCTGAGTCTATTTGGGAATGTATAATCACTTAGTTACCTAACATCTCCATGAAGAGGTTATATCTGCCCTACATGCCATTATTGAAGTTACTACATTTTAGTTACTCTCTTTTACTGGTCTGCTGGAGTAAACTATATGGGACCAAGAACTCAGCCATAGGTTACATTACTTTAGTCATAAATAGGGTATTGGAAGTCTCCTGTACATCGCTTTCTATATAATGTATACAACAAGTTGCTTGGGTATAGGGCCCATACCCAAGTGATAAGCTCCGTTGCTGGAATAGTGTTAATAACTAGTTGGTTTCCAATAATTAAAAGTGACAGGCTTCAACCATACCCCCTATATCAGCAACACCATATATTAGAGCTGTTTCATGATAAAATATCGGTAGGCTATATTTTATTAGTACATCAATGTGAAAGGTGAGGTAGAGAGTACATATTATACCCTATGCTGAATAATCAACATTGAGAATTTCCCCCAAAAAGCTGTGGAATATTTCTGGTGACAAAGTGTAGCTTTCTATTTTCGCCACTAGAGGAGTATACAGGTTCAGTCATGACTGGACTTCTGCTGCAGACTTCATTTAACTATATGTGGCTATAAGCTTTATATTTTGAGCTACCTCCTGTCCCCCTGGTTTACCAGGCATTTAACCCTAAATTGATCCTTGCATTCCATAGATTTACCGGATAGATATAGGAATTTATCGTATGTGGTTATAACGTTATACATTGTTCTTAGTCCAAGGCTATATTTACTTTATGCCACTCTCATTCTAAAAATTGTGTCTCTTGGCTTCGCCCCCTCACCCCCTATCCCTCCACTCTCCATAGCCATCTTCCCCTGACATCATCAACATTTTTATGGAACATCCCTCCCTTCCCCCTATATGTTTTCACATTATATCGCTGCTTCTCATAAATCCCAATTTTTTAAGGCATATAGTTAAATCCCTACCCTATTTCTATACACATTTGTGCTTACTCTGTAAGCAGAGGAAAATATATCCTATGGAAACTCACTCTGGTATTACCTATATGTCTATTGGTTTCATTATCCAATGTTATCACAACACTCACTAATTCCGGTTTACAATATGACATACAATTAATGTTTATCCCATATATTCCCTAACCCAGCGATCCTGGTAATACTATTCCCAAGCTATTGTATTGTTATTCTTTTTGGTCCAAGAGTGACCAACTGGTACATTGGGAAATAGTCCATCATAAATATAAAAAAGAGGTTGATCATTGTTCATATAGGTCAATGTTTCTAAACTAGAGATACTATGCTTATCTTTGTACCATATGATACTGTAGGTGTAAGGTTGGCATTTTTCATCGTTTTTATGATAAACTTGAAACTACTGTTCTACATGTTAATATTTATGTATATCTTATGGACTGTGTGGAAAGTCTGTTACATAGATAGACATATGCTTATGTCCATAATTACATTGTTACCTTACTCGTGTTTATATGTTTATAACCTCAATAAAATAGATTTAAAAAAAAAAATATATCATAAATCATAAAATTAGAAAGTTGCTTAAAATTAAATGCTCTATCTGAATCACGAAAGAAAAAAATTGTGTTCAGTGTCCCTTTAAGTAAAGCATAGTGAAAAGGGCAGGAGACTGAAATGCGGTGAAATAATTTCACTTTTATTGTAAACTTAGACTAAAAAAAATCAATAAGTATACATTTATCAATACTTAGGTTAAATTATATGCAGTTGGTATCATACATTGGCAGATAGATGGGTCGCAGAAAATACAGCAATTACACACTGAAGGAACTTCACCATCAGGTGACAAAGACTTTGAGAAAGATGTTTTAGCAAGATCTCATCCCAACAGTAATAGGACACAAGTACATTTCAAGAGAGACCGTGTGCCCAAGATAATGATGAACACAATACTTTTAACATGACTCAAAAATTCATTTGCTCTGCTCTTTTAACAAGAATCTGCTCTCAGTTTTGCTTACTTTCAACTAGATTACAAGTTTTGCGATACGGCTATACCGCTGAAAAATTGGCACGTGGAATGGCCGGTAACGCATATTACGAGTCGCGGTAGTATAGGCTATAACGCAAGAATTTTAGCCTTAACGCAACCCTCCATTCCGCACTCAAAAAAATGATGTTTGAGTGCGGTATTTTCCAAAGCGCGGTATTACAGGTTGTGCGGTCCGGCTAAAATGCTTGCGTTCCAGCCTATACCGACAAGTTGTGTGGTCCGGCTAAATTGCTTGCATTACAGCCTATACCGACATGATCAATTCCACAATCTGAGACCAGTAGTAATGGATTTTGCAAAACAAAAATGTTTTACAAAACTCATAACTAAAATGTTACAAAGTACACTAACACCCATAAACTACCTATTAACCCCTAAACCGCCACCCCCCCACATCGCAAACACTATATTAAACCTATTAACCCCTAATCTGCCGTCCACCCACATCGTAGACACTAAAATTAACCTATTAACCCCTAAACCGCTGCCCCCCATAGTTTTTTTCTGACACTCTCTCCCCATTGATGTCTATGGGGGAAAGCGTGCACAAGCACGTAAACTCAGCACTTGGCTTTTGTGCGGTATGGAGCATAACGCACAGCACAAGGAGGTTTTTCAGTAACTCGTAATGGCAGAGCTATGGAAAGTGCAGTACTGCTCATTTTATTGTGTTATTTAAACACCCAGTATAGCGCAAAACTCGTAATCTAGCCGTTTCACTGCTAACAGTTCACTAAAATTCAATCTGCTTCTTTCTGCTCACCAACTCACTCTGCTTGGCACAACCAGGCTAAATATCATAAATTTTACAAGTTGTAAGTTGTGGATTGTGTTTGAGCTAAAAGCCCAAATATCGCTTTAAGAATTAGCACAACCTGAGACCTGAAGTAAAATGTAAGGGTTAAAAAATCATGTGTAAAAACATAGTAAAATAAAGTATACACATTTCAATATAAAATTAATTTATATTAAAAAAAAAAGTTTAAAAAGGGTTAAAAAGTGCGCAGCTGATCTAGCCCAGTTTTCTGGTTAGTGCGCTAGTGATAAATAAAAAAGCATTTCTTTAGCACGCTGCATAGAAGTCTATGGGGAGATGGAGCTAGAGCTGCCACAATATCCAAAGTCCTTAAATTAGTGCACTCTAACTTTTTACTTTCAACTTGTAATACCAATGCTAACAGTGATGTGCGGTGACGTCAGAGGCTGGTGAGGCAGTGGCTAGGAATCTGATATGCCTTCATTCTTTAGATATCCTTTGTTGAAGAAATAGCAATGCACATGGGTGAGCCAATCGCATAAGGTATCTATATGCAGCCACCAATCAGTCTCTACTGAGCATATTTAGATATGATTTTCAACAAAGGATATCTGATTTTCTTCATTCTTTTGATATCCTTTGTTGAAAATCATATCGAAATATGCTCAGTAGCTACTTTGTTGAAAATCATATCTAAATATGCTCAGTAGCTACTGAGCATATTTAGATATGATTTTCAACAAAGGATATCAAAAGAATGAAGAAAATCAGATATTAGTTGTACATTGGAAAGTTATTTAAAATTGCATGCTCTTTCTAAATCATGAAAGAAAAAACTGTACGTTTTAACCAAAGGAGTGCTATTGGTCCTCAAAATTAAGTTACTGTTACCCTTGTAATACCAATCTTACCCACTAATAATATAGTGGATTGGTGTGGTGCTATGTAGTGAATATTAATTGTGAACAAGACTTTGAGAGAAGGTTAACAGAACCTAATCTTCAAAGGAAGGACTACATTAACAGCACTCATGGGATTAAGTAAAAAATGAGTAGGTCTCAAAATTGCAAATATACCTTGAATATGTGTGGGAACAAGGTGACCTTATTAACACTATATGAAAGGGGGGGGGGAAATAAATTAAAACATAACTTTTAATATGCAGATGAAGATTAAAACTGGAATCACTTTATTAAAAACACACTTAGGATTTCTCATTAGGTATGTAGTACTGTTGCATAGTAAAAGGTAATAGTGTGCTTTAGGTGCTTGGTTAAATCACATAAAACTGACGTATTGCCATTTGGGTATAGCAATTTAATGTAAATAACCTGTATAAATAACCTGAGAATGTCTAAATATTTATTTATTTATTTATTTATAAAATATTTTACCAGGAAGGATACATTGAGATTTCTCTCGTTTTCAAGTATGTCCTGGGATCACAAAACATTGCATTGATATAATAGGGTACAATAAAATACAAAAACAATAATAAAAATACACATTATATGCAAACATTTAACATAGAGCAGGTATGAAATATTTAATCAACCATGACAGGAGCATTCTGTTTTGAGATATGTATAGAGGGATCTCTTAAAGGATTTTAGGCTTGGGGAAGTTTTTAAAGTGTGAGGGAGGTCATTCCATAATTGTGGCGCTCTGTAGGAAAAGGAGGATCGAGCTGCTTTTTTTTTGTATTGAGGCAAGCTAAATAATGTGCTGTTATTGGATCGGAGGTTATAGGAGGTGGGAATAGCAGGGGAGAGCATTCTGCTCAGGTAGGGTGGGAGCTTCCCAGAAAGGCTCTTAAAGACAAGGCAGGAAAGATGGAGGGTGCGTCTGGATTCTAGCGACAGCCAGTTTAGTTCTTTTAGCATGTCACAATGGTGGGTCCTGTAGTTACATTGTAGCACAAAGCGGCAGAGCGAGTTATATAACGTATTTAGTTTATTAAGGTGAGTTTGCGGAGCAGGTGCATATACTATGTCCCCATAATCCAAGATAGGCATCAGCATTTGCTGTACAATCTTTTCCTTTACTGTAGGGCTGAGGCAAGATTTGTTTCTGTACAGGGCACCTAGTTTTGGATAAAGTTTAGAGGCAATTTTTTCTATGTGGAGTCCAAAAGATAGATTGGGGTCTAACAACATACCTAAGTATTTAAAAGAGTGGACTGCGGTCAGCGTGCAATTGGATTTTGTTTTGATGCGAAGATGGGAATTTTGTAATTTATGTATTTTAGGTCCTATTCCAAAGATCATTGTGACCGTTTTGTCAGTGTTTAGGAAGAGTTTGTTTTTCGAGATCCACTTTTCTACCTCTGTGAACTGGTCTTGGAGCACTGTTTCAAGCTGCAGCAGATCAGATTTGTTTGCATAGATTACCGTGTCGTCTGCGTACATGTGTACAGTTGAGGATTTGCAGACATTAGGCAAATCATTTATAAATAATGTGAATAGTAGGGGGCCGAGAATGGAACCTTGGGGAACACCACACGTGACTGGGAGAGGGAGGGAGTCAATGTTAGAGACAGAGACATATTGTGATCGATCCGATACATATGATTTAAACCAGGTTAACGGGTGATCAGCAATACCAGAGTTTTTTAGTTTGAGAAGTAGTAGGTCATGGTCCACTGTGTCAAAAGCCTTTGCAAAATCAAGGAAAATAGCTCCAGTTAGGTCTCCTTGTTCCATGGCAGTTTGGATGTCGTTGCAAACTTTTAGGAGGGCAGTTGTAGTGGAGTGATTCGGTCTGAAACCTGATTGATCAGGGGTCAGATAGTTAGAAAGTTGGTAATACTCGCATAATTGCGTATGGACGCATTTTTCTAGGATTTTTGACAATACAGGGAGCAGTGATATAGGACGATAGTTAGAAACCAAGGTTAACTCCCCACTTTTATGAATAGGCACTACTCTTGCAGTTTTCCAGAGTTTGGGTATGTATCCAGACACCAAGGATTCGTTAATTAGGGTTGCAACAGGCTTAGCAATTGCCGGCGCACTGAGCTTCAACAGCATTGCTGGGATTTGATCAGGTCCTGACTGGTTTTTCATTTTTAGATTATCGAGGTGTTTCTTAATGACATTGAAGGGTACAGGTCTAAAATTGAACTTTTCTATATTGGGTCTTTGCTGTTTTAGTGGGGCCTGATCCACATTTGTAGCTTCAGGATGCGTGCCATTTATTAGTTTGTCAATCAGGGTGGTGGAGCATCCTACAAAATAATTGTTAAAGGCATTTGCTACTTCTAAGGGGAGTTGCAGGTTTTGGTTATCCACATTGACAGTGGAGGGTTGGGAGTGGATTGGTGGATTTTGTAAGTTATTTATGAGTTTCCAAAACTTTCTAGGGTTACATATATTATTGTTCAGATTTTCACAGAAATATTGCGCCTTAGCCAATTTTGTTTGTTTAGTACATATATTTCGCCATTTTCTATATACACAGTGATCATTCATAGAGCCAGTATGCTTGAACTTTGACCACAATGAATCCCGAAATTGGTACATTTGAATGAGGTCAGCTGTGATCCAATTCAAGTGTGCTCCTTTTACTCTCACCTTACGCAGCGGTGCATGTAAATTCCAAACTTGTAGGAGTTCAGACTGAAAGAATTCAACTGCAGAGTCTAGATCTGGGATTAGGTTTAATCTGTGCCAGGGGAGGTTCTTGATGTCATTTAGAAATGATTGAAGATTAAATTTTTTGAAGGACCTGGTGATTGTAACCTTGGGAGAGGATTTAGTTGCCTTTATTTTGCGCACGCAGTACACTAAGCAGTGGTCACTGAAATTGTTAGGGAGAACACCTGCCTCCTGGATTCGGTCGGGAGAAGTGGAGAGAATCCAGTCGAGCAGGGTATGATTATGGCTTTTGATGTTTATGCGAGTTGGGGAGGAGATTAATTGCGTTAGATGCAAAGATTTAAATAGCGAGCGACAACTGTTATTTTTTGGATTCAGCCAATCAATGTTAAAATCTCCAAAAACCAAAATTTCACTTTTTGGGTTTTGAGTTATGGATTCACTAAGGAGCTGTGCTATGTCCGAAATGGAATGCACAGGGGAGCTTGGTGGGCGGTAGATTCCTGCAACAATGATTGATTTACTGCACGGGATCTCAATTTTGCCAGAAAGGAAATCAAAGGTGGCAGGAGAGCTAGATTTTTGTAAGGGGGTGAACTTTGTGGAATTGTCAACATAAATTACAATGCCACCTCCTCTCTTTGCTCTATCATTTCTATGGCATGAATATCCATGTATTGCAATGGCAGAGTCAGGTATTTTGCGGGTTAGCCACGATTCAGAGATCACAATGATTTTGGGTTTGTATTGTAAACACCAAGCTTGCAGTGCATCAATTTTCGGTAGTAAGCTGCGGATATTACAGTGCACAAAGGAGAGGCCTTTCTTAGCTGGAAGGCTAGGAATGGAATTTGTTAGGGGACCAGGGTTAGACTCTACGTCATTTGCAAGGGCAAGTAACATAAGGAATAGGAATTTGGAAATCATTTTTGATTGGCCATATAGTGAATGTGATACTTTATAATATTGTGAGGTGGGGGTAGGAGGGTTATTTTTTATAACCCTCCACCAGCACTCAGCAGATAAGTTACAGCAACAGAGCAGGCCATGATGTATGATAATTTGTTTTCCAGTTTGAGGTGTGTGCTTATGGCGGTTATTATGTGAACCAAATTGGAGTGAGAAAAGGGTTATCATGAATAACAGTAAGGATATATTTGGATTCATGTTAGTGGTATGAGGTGTGTAGATAAAAAATAAAATTGAAAAGTATATACACTATTGATGTGTGATATATAGCTATATGTAGGAAGAGAGGGTATTTATTCTATAGGGTTAAGTAGAAGGAAGGATGTGCTAATCAGTGGTTGCAGCTGTCATTTAAGGAGAATGAAATAAGTGTGGGAGACTATCTATAAAGGAAGAAATGAGCCTGGGGTGGGTGGGGTGAGGGGCAGGGTGGGAGGGAAACTATCTTGCAGGATCTACCTTTTTGCAAAGCAGGGGCACAGCTGAGATAAGTTCTGTATTTTCTTGCAAGGCTTGGGTAGATATGTTTAAAAATCAGGCTAAAGGAGAGAGATAAATTAGCGTCAGATTGGGCTGCAAACATTTAGAGGAATGGGGAGGGAATATCTATGAACATTTGAGCTAAGGGTCATAAAAGCAAAAACACAGGGAAAGTTAAAATTACAGAGATAACACAGAGGTATTCATGTAGGGGAATAAAACCATTAAAGTCCAAAAAAGATACATGGCCTTAGCTGATTAAACTAACTTTTAACATAATGGTCAGACATAATGGTAATAAAATATGCATATTAAATCATAAAAACAAAACAATAAATAGCCAATACATATAACAATACACACATCAGAAAATAACAGGGTAGGTTAAATATAATGATATAACTATCTTGCAGGATCTACCTTTTTGCAAAGCAGGGGCACAGCTGAGATAAGTTCTGTATTTTCTTGCAAGGCTTGGGTAGATATGTTTAAAAATCAGGCTTTTTGCAAAGCAGGGGCACAGCTGAGATAAGTTCTGTATTTTCTTGCAAGGCTTGGGTAGATATGTTTAAAAATCAGGCTAAAGGAGAGAGATAAATTAGCGTCAGATTGGGCTGCAAACATTTAGAGGAATGGGGAGGGAATATCTATGAACATTTGAGCTAAGGGTCATAAAAGCAAAAACACAGGGAAAGTTAAAATTACAGAGATAACACAGAGGTATTCATGTAGGGGAATAAAACCATTAAAGTCCAAAAAAGATACATGGCCTTAGCTGATTAAACTAACTTTTAACATAATGGTCAGACATAATGGTAATAAAATATGCATATTAAATCATAAAAACAAAACAATAAATAGCCAATACATATAACAATACACACATCAGAAAATAACAGGGTAGGTTAAATATAATGATATAACTATCTTGCAGGATCTACCTTTTTGCAAAGCAGGGGCACAGCTGAGATAAGTTCTGTATTTTCTTGCAAGGCTTGGGTAGATATGTTTAAAAATCAGGCTTTTTGCAAAGCAGGGGCACAGCTGAGATAAGTTCTGTATTTTCTTGCAAGGCTTGGGTAGATATGTTTAAAAATCAGGCTTTTTGCAAAGCAGGGGCACAGCTGAGATAAGTTCTGTATTTTCTTGCAAGGCTTGGGTAGATATGTTTAAAAATCAGGCTTTTTGCAAAGCAGGGGCACAGCTGAGATAAGTTCTGTATTTTCTTGCAAGGCTTGGGTAGATATGTTTAAAAATCAGGCTTTTTGCAAAGCAGGGGCACAGCTGAGATAAGTTCTGTATTTTCTTGCAAGGCTTGGGTAGATATGTTTAAAAATCAGGCTTTTTGCAAAGCAGGGGCACAGCTGAGATAAGTTCTGTATTTTCTTGCAAGGCTTGGGTAGATATGTTTAAAAATCAGGCTTTTTGCAAAGCAGGGGCACAGCTGAGATAAGTTCTGTATTTTCTTGCAAGGCTTGGGTAGATATGTTTAAAAATCAGGCTTTTTGCAAAGCAGGGGCACAGCTGAGATAAGTTCTGTATTTTCTTGCAAGGCTTGGGTAGATATGTTTAAAAATCAGGCTAAAGGAGAGAGATAAATTAGCGTCAGATTGGGCTGCAAACATTTAGAGGAATGGGGAGGGAATATCTATGAACATTTGAGCTAAGGGTCATAAAAGCAAAAACACAGGGAAAGTTAAAATTACAGAGATAACACAGAGGTATTCATGTAGGGGAATAAAACCATTAAAGTCCAAAAAAGATACATGGCCTTAGCTGATTAAACTAACTTTTAACATAATGGTCAGACATAATGGTAATAAAATATGCATATTAAATCATAAAAACAAAACAATAAATAGCCAATACATATAACAATACACACATCAGAAAATAACAGGGTAGGTTAAATATAATGATATAACTATCTTGCAGGATCTACCTTTTTGCAAAGCAGGGGCACAGCTGAGATAAGTTCTGTATTTTCTTGCAAGGCTTGGGTAGATATGTTTAAAAATCAGGCTTTTTGCAAAGCAGGGGCACAGCTGAGATAAGTTCTGTATTTTCTTGCAAGGCTTGGGTAGATATGTTTAAAAATCAGGCTAAAGGAGAGAGATAAATTAGCGTCAGATTGGGCTGCAAACATTTAGAGGAATGGGGAGGGAATATCTATGAACATTTGAGCTAAGGGTCATAAAAGCAAAAACACAGGGAAAGTTAAAATTACAGAGATAACACAGAGGTATTCATGTAGGGGAATAAAACCATTAAAGTCCAAAAAAGATACATGGCCTTAGCTGATTAAACTAACTTTTAACATAATGGTCAGACATAATGGTAATAAAATATGCATATTAAATCATAAAAACAAAACAATAAATAGCCAATACATATAACAATACACACATCAGAAAATAACAGGGTAGGTTAAATATAATGATATAACTATCTTGCAGGATCTACCTTTTTGCAAAGCAGGGGCACAGCTGAGATAAGTTCTGTATTTTCTTGCAAGGCTTGGGTAGATATGTTTAAAAATCAGGCTTTTTGCAAAGCAGGGGCACAGCTGAGATAAGTTCTGTATTTTCTTGCAAGGCTTGGGTAGATATGTTTAAAAATCAGGCTTTTTGCAAAGCAGGGGCACAGCTGAGATAAGTTCTGTATTTTCTTGCAAGGCTTGGGTAGATATGTTTAAAAATCAGGCTTTTTGCAAAGCAGGGGCACAGCTGAGATAAGTTCTGTATTTTCTTGCAAGGCTTGGGTAGATATGTTTAAAAATCAGGCTTTTTGCAAAGCAGGGGCACAGCTGAGATAAGTTCTGTATTTTCTTGCAAGGCTTGGGTAGATATGTTTAAAAATCAGGCTTTTTGCAAAGCAGGGGCACAGCTGAGATAAGTTCTGTATTTTCTTGCAAGGCTTGGGTAGATATGTTTAAAAATCAGGCTTTTTGCAAAGCAGGGGCACAGCTGAGATAAGTTCTGTATTTTCTTGCAAGGCTTGGGTAGATATGTTTAAAAATCAGGCTTTTTGCAAAGCAGGGGCACAGCTGAGATAAGTTCTGTATTTTCTTGCAAGGCTTGGGTAGATATGTTTAAAAATCAGGCTTTTTGCAAAGCAGGGGCACAGCTGAGATAAGTTCTGTATTTTCTTGCAAGGCTTGGGTAGATATGTTTAAAAATCAGGCTAAAGGAGAGAGATAAATTAGCGTCAGATTGGGCTGCAAACATTTAGAGGAATGGGGAGGGAATATCTATGAACATTTGAGCTAAGGGTCATAAAAGCAAAAACACAGGGAAAGTTAAAATTACAGAGATAACACAGAGGTATTCATGTAGGGGAATAAAACCATTAAAGTCCAAAAAAGATACATGGCCTTAGCTGATTAAACTAACTTTTAACATAATGGTCAGACATAATGGTAATAAAATATGCATATTAAATCATAAAAACAAAACAATAAATAGCCAATACATATAACAATACACACATCAGAAAATAACAGGGTAGGTTAAATATAATGATATAACTATCTTGCAGGATCTACCTTTTTGCAAAGCAGGGGCACAGCTGAGATAAGTTCTGTATTTTCTTGCAAGGCTTGGGTAGATATGTTTAAAAATCAGGCTTTTTGCAAAGCAGGGGCACAGCTGAGATAAGTTCTGTATTTTCTTGCAAGGCTTGGGTAGATATGTTTAAAAATCAGGCTAAAGGAGAGAGATAAATTAGCGTCAGATTGGGCTGCAAACATTTAGAGGAATGGGGAGGGAATATCTATGAACATTTGAGCTAAGGGTCATAAAAGCAAAAACACAGGGAAAGTTAAAATTACAGAGATAACACAGAGGTATTCATGTAGGGGAATAAAACCATTAAAGTCCAAAAAAGATACATGGCCTTAGCTGATTAAACTAACTTTTAACATAATGGTCAGACATAATGGTAATAAAATATGCATATTAAATCATAAAAACAAAACAATAAATAGCCAATACATATAACAATACACACATCAGAAAATAACAGGGTAGGTTAAATATAATGATATAACTATCTTGCAGGATCTACCTTTTTGCAAAGCAGGGGCACAGCTGAGATAAGTTCTGTATTTTCTTGCAAGGCTTGGGTAGATATGTTTAAAAATCAGGCTTTTTGCAAAGCAGGGGCACAGCTGAGATAAGTTCTGTATTTTCTTGCAAGGCTTGGGTAGATATGTTTAAAAATCAGGCTTTTTGCAAAGCAGGGGCACAGCTGAGATAAGTTCTGTATTTTCTTGCAAGGCTTGGGTAGATATGTTTAAAAATCAGGCTTTTTGCAAAGCAGGGGCACAGCTGAGATAAGTTCTGTATTTTCTTGCAAGGCTTGGGTAGATATGTTTAAAAATCAGGCTTTTTGCAAAGCAGGGGCACAGCTGAGATAAGTTCTGTATTTTCTTGCAAGGCTTGGGTAGATATGTTTAAAAATCAGGCTTTTTGCAAAGCAGGGGCACAGCTGAGATAAGTTCTGTATTTTCTTGCAAGGCTTGGGTAGATATGTTTAAAAATCAGGCTTTTTGCAAAGCAGGGGCACAGCTGAGATAAGTTCTGTATTTTCTTGCAAGGCTTGGGTAGATATGTTTAAAAATCAGGCTTTTTGCAAAGCAGGGGCACAGCTGAGATAAGTTCTGTATTTTCTTGCAAGGCTTGGGTAGATATGTTTAAAAATCAGGCTTTTTGCAAAGCAGGGGCACAGCTGAGATAAGTTCTGTATTTTCTTGCAAGGCTTGGGTAGATATGTTTAAAAATCAGGCTAAAGGAGAGAGATAAATTAGCGTCAGATTGGGCTGCAAACATTTAGAGGAATGGGGAGGGAATATCTATGAACATTTGAGCTAAGGGTCATAAAAGCAAAAACACAGGGAAAGTTAAAATTACAGAGATAACACAGAGGTATTCATGTAGGGGAATAAAACCATTAAAGTCCAAAAAAGATACATGGCCTTAGCTGATTAAACTAACTTTTAACATAATGGTCAGACATAATGGTAATAAAATATGCATATTAAATCATAAAAACAAAACAATAAATAGCCAATACATATAACAATACACACATCAGAAAATAACAGGGTAGGTTAAATATAATGATATAACTATCTTGCAGGATCTACCTTTTTGCAAAGCAGGGGCACAGCTGAGATAAGTTCTGTATTTTCTTGCAAGGCTTGGGTAGATATGTTTAAAAATCAGGCTTTTTGCAAAGCAGGGGCACAGCTGAGATAAGTTCTGTATTTTCTTGCAAGGCTTGGGTAGATATGTTTAAAAATCAGGCTTTTTGCAAAGCAGGGGCACAGCTGAGATAAGTTCTGTATTTTCTTGCAAGGCTTGGGTAGATATGTTTAAAAATCAGGCTTTTTGCAAAGCAGGGGCACAGCTGAGATAAGTTCTGTATTTTCTTGCAAGGCTTGGGTATATATGTTTAAAAATCAGGCTTTTTGCAAAGCAGGGGCACAGCTGAGATAAGTTCTGTATTTTCTTGCAAGGCTTGGGTAGATATGTTTAAAAATCAGGCTTTTTGCAAAGCAGGGGCACAGCTGAGATAAGTTCTGTATTTTCTTGCAAGGCTTGGGTAGATATGTTTAAAAATCAGGCTTTTTGCAAAGCAGGGGCACAGCTGAGATAAGTTCTGTATTTTCTTGCAAGGCTTGGGTAGATATGTTTAAAAATCAGGCTTTTTGCAAAGCAGGGGCACAGCTGAGATAAGTTCTGTATTTTCTTGCAAGGCTTGGGTAGATATGTTTAAAAATCAGGCTTTTTGCAAAGCAGGGGCACAGCTGAGATAAGTTCTGTATTTTCTTGCAAGGCTTGGGTAGATATGTTTAAAAATCAGGCTAAAGGAGAGAGATAAATTAGCGTCAGATTGGGCTGCAAACATTTAGAGGAATGGGGAGGGAATATCTATGAACATTTGAGCTAAGGGTCATAAAAGCAAAAACACAGGGAAAGTTAAAATTACAGAGATAACACAGAGGTATTCATGTAGGGGAATAAAACCATTAAAGTCCAAAAATGATACATGGCCTTAGCTGATTAAACTAACTTTTAACATAATGGTCAGACATAATGGTAATAAAATATGCATATTAAATCATAAAAACAAAACAATAAATAGCCAATACATATAACAATACACACATCAGAAAATAACAGGGTAGGTTAAATATAATGATATAACTATCTTGCAGGATCTACCTTTTTGCAAAGCAGGGGCACAGCTGAGATAAGTTCTGTATTTTCTTGCAAGGCTTGGGTAGATATGTTTAAAAATCAGGCTTTTTGCAAAGCAGGGGCACAGCTGAGATAAGTTCTGTATTTTCTTGCAAGGCTTGGGTAGATATGTTAAAAAATCAGGCTAAAGGAGAGAGATAAATTAGCGTCAGATTGGGCTGCAAACATTTAGAGGAATGGGGAGGGAATATCTATGAACATTTGAGCTAAGGGTCATAAAAGCAAAAACACAGGGAAAGTTAAAATTACAGAGATAACACAGAGGTATTCATGTAGGGGAATAAAACCATTAAAGTCCAAAAAAGATACATGGCCTTAGCTGATTAAACTAACTTTTAACATAATGGTCAGACATAATGGTAATAAAATATGCATATTAAATCATAAAAACAAAACAATAAATAGCCAATACATATAACAATACACACATCAGAAAATAACAGGGTAGGTTAAATATAATGATATAACTATCTTGCAGGATCTACCTTTTTGCAAAGCAGGGGCACAGCTGAGATAAGTTCTGTATTTTCTTGCAAGGCTTGGGTAGATATGTTTAAAAATCAGGCTTTTTGCAAAGCAGGGGCACAGCTGAGATAAGTTCTGTATTTTCTTGCAAGGCTTGGGTAGATATGTTTAAAAATCAGGCTTTTTGCAAAGCAGGGGCACAGCTGAGATAAGTTCTGTATTTTCTTGCAAGGCTTGGGTAGATATGTTTAAAAATCAGGCTTTTTGCAAAGCAGGGGCACAGCTGAGATAAGTTCTGTATTTTCTTGCAAGGCTTGGGTAGATATGTTTAAAAATCAGGCTTTTTGCAAAGCAGGGGCACAGCTGAGATAAGTTCTGTATTTTCTTGCAAGGCTTGGGTAGATATGTTTAAAAATCAGGCTTTTTGCAAAGCAGGGGCACAGCTGAGATAAGTTCTGTATTTTCTTGCAAGGCTTGGGTAGATATGTTTAAAAATCAGGCTTTTTGCAAAGCAGGGGCACAGCTGAGATAAGTTCTGTATTTTCTTGCAAGGCTTGGGTAGATATGTTTAAAAATCAGGCTTTTTGCAAAGCAGGGGCACAGCTGAGATAAGTTCTGTATTTTCTTGCAAGGCTTGGGTAGATATGTTTAAAAATCAGGCTTTTTGCAAAGCAGGGGCACAGCTGAGATAAGTTCTGTATTTTCTTGCAAGGCTTGGGTAGATATGTTTAAAAATCAGGCTAAAGGAGAGAGATAAATTAGCGTCAGATTGGGCTGCAAACATTTAGAGGAATGGGGAGGGAATATCTATGAACATTTGAGCTAAGGGTCATAAAAGCAAAAACACAGGGAAAGTTAAAATTACAGAGATAACACAGAGGTATTCATGTAGGGGAATAAAACCATTAAAGTCCAAAAAAGATACATGGCCTTAGCTGATTAAACTAACTTTTAACATAATGGTCAGACATAATGGTAATAAAATATGCATATTAAATCATAAAAACAAAACAATAAATAGCCAATACATATAACAATACACACATCAGAAAATAACAGGGTAGGTTAAATATAATGATATAACTATCTTGCAGGATCTACCTTTTTGCAAAGCAGGGGCACAGCTGAGATAAGTTCTGTATTTTCTTGCAAGGCTTGGGTAGATATGTTTAAAAATCAGGCTTTTTGCAAAGCAGGGGCACAGCTGAGATAAGTTCTGTATTTTCTTGCAAGGCTTGGGTAGATATGTTTAAAAATCAGGCTAAAGGAGAGAGATAAATTAGCGTCAGATTGGGCTGCAAACATTTAGAGGAATGGGGAGGGAATATCTATGAACATTTGAGCTAAGGGTCATAAAAGCAAAAACACAGGGAAAGTTAAAATTACAGAGATAACACAGAGGTATTCATGTAGGGGAATAAAACCATTAAAGTCCAAAAAAGATACATGGCCTTAGCTGATTAAACTAACTTTTAACATAATGGTCAGACATAATGGTAATAAAATATGCATATTAAATCATAAAAACAAAACAATAAATAGCCAATACATATAACAATACACACATCAGAAAATAACAGGGTAGGTTAAATATAATGATATAACTATCTTGCAGGATCTACCTTTTTGCAAAGCAGGGGCACAGCTGAGATAAGTTCTGTATTTTCTTGCAAGGCTTGGGTAGATATGTTTAAAAATCAGGCTTTTTGCAAAGCAGGGGCACAGCTGAGATAAGTTCTGTATTTTCTTGCAAGGCTTGGGTAGATATGTTTAAAAATCAGGCTTTTTGCAAAGCAGGGGCACAGCTGAGATAAGTTCTGTATTTTCTTGCAAGGCTTGGGTAGATATGTTTAAAAATCAGGCTTTTTGCAAAGCAGGGGCACAGCTGAGATAAGTTCTGTATTTTCTTGCAAGGCTTGGGTAGATATGTTTAAAAATCAGGCTTTTTGCAAAGCAGGGGCACAGCTGAGATAAGTTCTGTATTTTCTTGCAAGGCTTGGGTAGATATGTTTAAAAATCAGGCTTTTTGCAAAGCAGGGGCACAGCTGAGATAAGTTCTGTATTTTCTTGCAAGGCTTGGGTAGATATGTTTAAAAATCAGGCTTTTTGCAAAGCAGGGGCACAGCTGAGATAAGTTCTGTATTTTCTTGCAAGGCTTGGGTAGATATGTTTAAAAATCAGGCTTTTTGCAAAGCAGGGGCACAGCTGAGATAAGTTCTGTATTTTCTTGCAAGGCTTGGGTAGATATGTTTAAAAATCAGGCTTTTTGCAAAGCAGGGGCACAGCTGAGATAAGTTCTGTATTTTCTTGCAAGGCTTGGGTAGATATGTTTAAAAATCAGGCTTTTTGCAAAGCAGGGGCACAGCTGAGATAAGTTCTGTATTTTCTTGCAAGGCTTGGGTAGATATGTTTAAAAATCAGGCTTTTTGCAAAGCAGGGGCACAGCTGAGATAAGTTCTGTATTTTCTTGCAAGGCTTGGGTAGATATGTTTAAAAATCAGGCTTTTTGCAAAGCAGGGGCACAGCTGAGATAAGTTCTGTATTTTCTTGCAAGGCTTGGGTAGATATGTTTAAAAATCAGGCTTTTTGCAAAGCAGGGGCACAGCTGAGATAAGTTCTGTATTTTCTTGCAAGGCTTGGGTAGATATGTTTAAAAATCAGGCTTTTTGCAAAGCAGGGGCACAGCTGAGATAAGTTCTGTATTTTCTTGCAAGGCTTGGGTAGATATGTTTAAAAATCAGGCTTTTTGCAAAGCAGGGGCACAGCTGAGATAAGTTCTGTATTTTCTTGCAAGGCTTGGGTAGATATGTTTAAAAATCAGGCTAAAGGAGAGAGATAAATTAGCGTCAGATTGGGCTGCAAACATTTAGAGGAATGGGGAGGGAATATCTATGAACATTTGAGCTAAGGGTCATAAAAGCAAAAACACAGGGAAAGTTAAAATTACAGAGATAACACAGAGGTATTCATGTAGGGGAATAAAACCATTAAAGTCCAAAAAAGATACATGGCCTTAGCTGATTAAACTAACTTTTAACATAATGGTCAGACATAATGGTAATAAAATATGCATATTAAATCATAAAAACAAAACAATAAATAGCCAATACATATAACAATACACACATCAGAAAATAACAGGGTAGGTTAAATATAATGATATAACTATCTTGCAGGATCTACCTTTTTGCAAAGCAGGGGCACAGCTGAGATAAGTTCTGTATTTTCTTGCAAGGCTTGGGTAGATATGTTTAAAAATCAGGCTTTTTGCAAAGCAGGGGCACAGCTGAGATAAGTTCTGTATTTTCTTGCAAGGCTTGGGTAGATATGTTTAAAAATCAGGCTTTTTGCAAAGCAGGGGCACAGCTGAGATAAGTTCTGTATTTTCTTGCAAGGCTTGGGTAGATATGTTTAAAAATCAGGCTTTTTGCAAAGCAGGGGCACAGCTGAGATAAGTTCTGTATTTTCTTGCAAGGCTTGGGTAGATATGTTTAAAAATCAGGCTTTTTGCAAAGCAGGGGCACAGCTGAGATAAGTTCTGTATTTTCTTGCAAGGCTTGGGTAGATATGTTTAAAAATCAGGCTAAAGGAGAGAGATAAATTAGCGTCAGATTGGGCTGCAAACATTTAGAGGAATGGGGAGGGAATATCTATGAACATTTGAGCTAAGGGTCATAAAAGCAAAAACACAGGGAAAGTTAAAATTACAGAGATAACACAGAGGTATTCATGTAGGGGAATAAAACCATTAAAGTCCAAAAAAGATACATGGCCTTAGCTGATTAAACTAACTTTTAACATAATGGTCAGACATAATGGTAATAAAATATGCATATTAAATCATAAAAACAAAACAATAAATAGCCAATACATATAACAATACACACATCAGAAAATAACAGGGTAGGTTAAATATAATGATATAACTATCTTGCAGGATCTACCTTTTTGCAAAGCAGGGGCACAGCTGAGATAAGTTCTGTATTTTCTTGCAAGGCTTGGGTAGATATGTTTAAAAATCAGGCTTTTTGCAAAGCAGGGGCACAGCTGAGATAAGTTCTGTATTTTCTTGCAAGGCTTGGGTAGATATGTTTAAAAATCAGGCTTTTTGCAAAGCAGGGGCACAGCTGAGATAAGTTCTGTATTTTCTTGCAAGGCTTGGGTAGATATGTTTAAAAATCAGGCTTTTTGCAAAGCAGGGGCACAGCTGAGATAAGTTCTGTATTTTCTTGCAAGGCTTGGGTAGATATGTTTAAAAATCAGGCTTTTTGCAAAGCAGGGGCACAGCTGAGATAAGTTCTGTATTTTCTTGCAAGGCTTGGGTAGATATGTTTAAAAATCAGGCTTTTTGCAAAGCAGGGGCACAGCTGAGATAAGTTCTGTATTTTCTTGCAAGGCTTGGGTAGATATGTTTAAAAATCAGGCTTTTTGCAAAGCAGGGGCACAGCTGAGATAAGTTCTGTATTTTCTTGCAAGGCTTGGGTAGATATGTTTAAAAATCAGGCTTTTTGCAAAGCAGGGGCACAGCTGAGATAAGTTCTGTATTTTCTTGCAAGGCTTGGGTAGATATGTTTAAAAATCAGGCTTTTTGCAAAGCAGGGGCACAGCTGAGATAAGTTCTGTATTTTCTTGCAAGGCTTGGGTAGATATGTTTAAAAATCAGGCTAAAGGAGAGAGATAAATTAGCGTCAGATTGGGCTGCAAACATTTAGAGGAATGGGGAGGGAATATCTATGAACATTTGAGCTAAGGGTCATAAAAGCAAAAACACAGGGAAAGTTAAAATTACAGAGATAACACAGAGGTATTCATGTAGGGGAATAAAACCATTAAAGTCCAAAAATGATACATGGCCTTAGCTGATTAAACTAACTTTTAACATAATGGTCAGACATAATGGTAATAAAATATGCATATTAAATCATAAAAACAAAACAATAAATAGCCAATACATATAACAATACACACATCAGAAAATAACAGGGTAGGTTAAATATAATGATATAACTATCTTGCAGGATCTACCTTTTTGCAAAGCAGGGGCACAGCTGAGATAAGTTCTGTATTTTCTTGCAAGGCTTGGGTAGATATGTTTAAAAATCAGGCTTTTTGCAAAGCAGGGGCACAGCTGAGATAAGTTCTGTATTTTCTTGCAAGGCTTGGGTAGATATGTTTAAAAATCAGGCTTTTTGCAAAGCAGGGGCACAGCTGAGATAAGTTCTGTATTTTCTTGCAAGGCTTGGGTAGATATGTTTAAAAATCAGGCTTTTTGCAAAGCAGGGGCACAGCTGAGATAAGTTCTGTATTTTCTTGCAAGGCTTGGGTAGATATGTTTAAAAATCAGGCTTTTTGCAAAGCAGGGGCACAGCTGAGATAAGTTCTGTATTTTCTTGCAAGGCTTGGGTAGATATGTTTAAAAATCAGGCTAAAGGAGAGAGATAAATTAGCGTCAGATTGGGCTGCAAACATTTAGAGGAATGGGGAGGGAATATCTATGAACATTTGAGCTAAGGGTCATAAAAGCAAAAACACAGGGAAAGTTAAAATTACAGAGATAACACAGAGGTATTCATGTAGGGGAATAAAACCATTAAAGTCCAAAAAAGATACATGGCCTTAGCTGATTAAACTAACTTTTAACATAATGGTCAGACATAATGGTAATAAAATATGCATATTAAATCATAAAAACAAAACAATAAATAGCCAATACATATAACAATACACACATCAGAAAATAACAGGGTAGGTTAAATATAATGATATAACTATCTTGCAGGATCTACCTTTTTGCAAAGCAGGGGCACAGCTGAGATAAGTTCTGTATTTTCTTGCAAGGCTTGGGTAGATATGTTTAAAAATCAGGCTTTTTGCAAAGCAGGGGCACAGCTGAGATAAGTTCTGTATTTTCTTGCAAGGCTTGGGTAGATATGTTTAAAAATCAGGCTTTTTGCAAAGCAGGGGCACAGCTGAGATAAGTTCTGTATTTTCTTGCAAGGCTTGGGTAGATATGTTTAAAAATCAGGCTATTTGCAAAGCAGGGGCACAGCTGAGATAAGTTCTGTATTTTCTTGCAAGGCTTGGGTAGATATGTTTAAAAATCAGGCTAAAGGAGAGAGATAAATTAGCGTCAGATTGGGCTGCAAACATTTAGAGGAATGGGGAGGGAATATCTATGAACATTTGAGCTAAGGGTCATAAAAGCAAAAACACAGGGAAAGTTAAAATTACAGAGATAACACAGAGGTATTCATGTAGGGGAATAAAACCATTAAAGTCCAAAAAAGATACATGGCCTTAGCTGATTAAACTAACTTTTAACATAATGGTCAGACATAATGGTAATAAAATATGCATATTAAATCATAAAAACAAAACAATAAATAGCCAATACATATAACAATACACACATCAGAAAATAACAGGGTAGGTTAAATATAATGATATAACTATCTTGCAGGATCTACCTTTTTGCAAAGCAGGGGCACAGCTGAGATAAGTTCTGTATTTTCTTGCAAGGCTTGGGTAGATATGTTTAAAAATCAGGCTTTTTGCAAAGCAGGGGCACAGCTGAGATAAGTTCTGTATTTTCTTGCAAGGCTTGGGTAGATATGTTTAAAAATCAGGCTTTTTGCAAAGCAGGGGCACAGCTGAGATAAGTTCTGTATTTTCTTGCAAGGCTTGGGTAGATATGTTTAAAAATCAGGCTTTTTGCAAAGCAGGGGCACAGCTGAGATAAGTTCTGTATTTTCTTGCAAGGCTTGGGTAGATATGTTTAAAAATCAGGCTTTTTGCAAAGCAGGGGCACAGCTGAGATAAGTTCTGTATTTTCTTGCAAGGCTTGGGTAGATATGTTTAAAAATCAGGCTAAAGGAGAGAGATAAATTAGCGTCAGATTGGGCTGCAAACATTTAGAGGAATGGGGAGGGAATATCTATGAACATTTGAGCTAAGGGTCATAAAAGCAAAAACACAGGGAAAGTTAAAATTACAGAGATAACACAGAGGTATTCATGTAGGGGAATAAAACCATTAAAGTCCAAAAAAGATACATGGCCTTAGCTGATTAAACTAACTTTTAACATAATGGTCAGACATAATGGTAATAAAATATGCATATTAAATCATAAAAACAAAACAATAAATAGCCAATACATATAACAATACACACATCAGAAAATAACAGGGTAGGTTAAATATAATGATATAACTATCTTGCAGGATCTACCTTTTTGCAAAGCAGGGGCACAGCTGAGATAAGTTCTGTATTTTCTTGCAAGGCTTGGGTAGATATGTTTAAAAATCAGGCTTTTTGCAAAGCAGGGGCACAGCTGAGATAAGTTCTGTATTTTCTTGCAAGGCTTGGGTAGATATGTTTAAAAATCAGGCTTTTTGCAAAGCAGGGGCACAGCTGAGATAAGTTCTGTATTTTCTTGCAAGGCTTGGGTAGATATGTTTAAAAATCAGGCTTTTTGCAAAGCAGGGGCACAGCTGAGATAAGTTCTGTATTTTCTTGCAAGGCTTGGGTAGATATGTTTAAAAATCAGGCTTTTTGCAAAGCAGGGGCACAGCTGAGATAAGTTCTGTATTTTCTTGCAAGGCTTGGGTAGATATGTTTAAAAATCAGGCTAAAGGAGAGAGATAAATTAGCGTCAGATTGGGCTGCAAACATTTAGAGGAATGGGGAGGGAATATCTATGAACATTTGAGCTAAGGGTCATAAAAGCAAAAACACAGGGAAAGTTAAAATTACAGAGATAACACAGAGGTATTCATGTAGGGGAATAAAACCATTAAAGTCCAAAAAAGATACATGGCCTTAGCTGATTAAACTAACTTTTAACATAATGGTCAGACATAATGGTAATAAAATATGCATATTAAATCATAAAAACAAAACAATAAATAGCCAATACATATAACAATACACACATCAGAAAATAACAGGGTAGGTTAAATATAATGATATAACTATCTTGCAGGATCTACCTTTTTGCAAAGCAGGGGCACAGCTGAGATAAGTTCTGTATTTTCTTGCAAGGCTTGGGTAGATATGTTTAAAAATCAGGCTTTTTGCAAAGCAGGGGCACAGCTGAGATAAGTTCTGTATTTTCTTGCAAGGCTTGGGTAGATATGTTTAAAAATCAGGCTTTTTGCAAAGCAGGGGCACAGCTGAGATAAGTTCTGTATTTTCTTGCAAGGCTTGGGTAGATATGTTTAAAAATCAGGCTTTTTGCAAAGCAGGGGCACAGCTGAGATAAGTTCTGTATTTTCTTGCAAGGCTTGGGTAGATATGTTTAAAAATCAGGCTTTTTGCAAAGCAGGGGCACAGCTGAGATAAGTTCTGTATTTTCTTGCAAGGCTTGGGTAGATATGTTTAAAAATCAGGCTAAAGGAGAGAGATAAATTAGCGTCAGATTGGGCTGCAAACATTTAGAGGAATGGGGAGGGAATATCTATGAACATTTGAGCTAAGGGTCATAAAAGCAAAAACACAGGGAAAGTTAAAATTACAGAGATAACACAGAGGTATTCATGTAGGGGAATAAAACCATTAAAGTCCAAAAAAGATACATGGCCTTAGCTGATTAAACTAACTTTTAACATAATGGTCAGACATAATGGTAATAAAATATGCATATTAAATCATAAAAACAAAACAATAAATAGCCAATACATATAACAATACACACATCAGAAAATAACAGGGTAGGTTAAATATAATGATATAACTATCTTGCAGGATCTACCTTTTTGCAAAGCAGGGGCACAGCTGAGATAAGTTCTGTATTTTCTTGCAAGGCTTGGGTAGATATGTTTAAAAATCAGGCTAAAGGAGAGAGATAAATTAGCGTCAGATTGGGCTGCAAACATTTAGAGGAATGGGGAGGGAATATCTATGAACATTTGAGCTAAGGGTCATAAAAGCAAAAACACAGGGAAAGTTAAAATTACAGAGATAACACAGAGGTATTCATGTAGGGGAATAAAACCATTAAAGTCCAAAAAAGATACATGGCCTTAGCTGATTAAACTAACTTTTAACATAATGGTCAGACATAATGGTAATAAAATATGCATATTAAATCATAAAAACAAAACAATAAATAGCCAATACATATAACAATACACACATCAGAAAATAACAGGGTAGGTTAAATATAATGATATAACTATCTTGCAGGATCTACCTTTTTGCAAAGCAGGGGCACAGCTGAGATAAGTTCTGTATTTTCTTGCAAGGCTTGGGTAGATATGTTTAAAAATCAGGCTTTTTGCAAAGCAGGGGCACAGCTGAGATAAGTTCTGTATTTTCTTGCAAGGCTTGGGTAGATATGTTTAAAAATCAGGCTTTTTGCAAAGCAGGGGCACAGCTGAGATAAGTTCTGTATTTTCTTGCAAGGCTTGGGTAGATATGTTTAAAAATCAGGCTTTTTGCAAAGCAGGGGCACAGCTGAGATAAGTTCTGTATTTTCTTGCAAGGCTTGGGTAGATATGTTTAAAAATCAGGCTTTTTGCAAAGCAGGGGCACAGCTGAGATAAGTTCTGTATTTTCTTGCAAGGCTTGGGTAGATATGTTTAAAAATCAGGCTTTTTGCAAAGCAGGGGCACAGCTGAGATAAGTTCTGTATTTTCTTGCAAGGCTTGGGTAGATATGTTTAAAAATCAGGCTTTTTGCAAAGCAGGGGCACAGCTGAGATAAGTTCTGTATTTTCTTGCAAGGCTTGGGTAGATATGTTTAAAAATCAGGCTTTTTGCAAAGCAGGGGCACAGCTGAGATACGTTCTGTATTTTCTTGCAAGGCTTGGGTAGATATGTTTAAAAATCAGGCTTTTTGCAAAGCAGGGGCACAGCTGAGATAAGTTCTGTATTTTCTTGCAAGGCTTGGGTAGATATGTTTAAAAATCAGGCTAAAGGAGAGAGATAAATTAGCGTCAGATTGGGCTGCAAACATTTAGAGGAATGGGGAGGGAATATCTATGAACATTTGAGCTAAGGGTCATAAAAGCAAAAACACAGGGAAAGTTAAAATTACAGAGATAACACAGAGGTATTCATGTAGGGGAATAAAACCATTAAAGTCCAAAAAAGATACATGGCCTTAGCTGATTAAACTAACTTTTAACATAATGGTCAGACATAATGGTAATAAAATATGCATTTTAAATCATAAAAACAAAACAATAAATAGCCAATACATATAACAATACACACATCAGAAAATAACAGGGTAGGTTAAATATAATGATATAACTATCTTGCAGGATCTACCTTTTTGCAAAGCAGGGGCACAGCTGAGATAAGTTCTGTATTTTCTTGCAAGGCTTGGGTAGATATGTTTAAAAATCAGGCTTTTTGCAAAGCAGGGGCACAGCTGAGATAAGTTCTGTATTTTCTTGCAAGGCTTGGGTAGATATGTTTAAAAATCAGGCTTTTTGCAAAGCAGGGGCACAGCTGAGATAAGTTCTGTATTTTCTTGCAAGGCTTGGGTAGATATGTTTAAAAATCAGGCTTTTTGCAAAGCAGGGGCACAGCTGAGATAAGTTCTGTATTTTCTTGCAAGGCTTGGGTAGATATGTTTAAAAATCAGGCTTTTTGCAAAGCAGGGGCACAGCTGAGATAAGTTCTGTATTTTCTTGCAAGGCTTGGGTAGATATGTTTAAAAATCAGGCTAAAGGAGAGAGATAAATTAGCGTCAGATTGGGCTGCAAACATTTAGAGGAATGGGGAGGGAATATCTATGAACATTTGAGCTAAGGGTCATAAAAGCAAAAACACAGGGAAAGTTAAAATTACAGAGATAACACAGAGGTATTCATGTAGGGGAATAAAACCATTAAAGTCCAAAAAAGATACATGGCCTTAGCTGATTAAACTAACTTTTAACATAATGGTCAGACATAATGGTAATAAAATATGCATATTAAATCATAAAAACAAAACAATAAATAGCCAATACATATAACAATACACACATCAGAAAATAACAGGGTAGGTTAAATATAATGATATAACTATCTTGCAGGATCTACCTTTTTGCAAAGCAGGGGCACAGCTGAGATAAGTTCTGTATTTTCTTGCAAGGCTTGGGTAGATATGTTTAAAAATCAGGCTTTTTGCAAAGCAGGGTCACAGCTGAGATAAGTTCTGTATTTTCTTGCAAGGCTTGGGTAGATATGTTTAAAAATCAGGCTTTTTGCAAAGCAGGGGCACAGCTGAGATAAGTTCTGTATTTTCTTGCAAGGCTTGGGTAGATATGTTTAAAAATCAGGCTTTTTGCAAAGCAGGGGCACAGCTGAGATAAGTTCTGTATTTTCTTGCAAGGCTTGGGTAGATATGTTTAAAAATCAGGCTAAAGGAGAGAGATAAATTAGCGTCAGATTGGGCTGCAAACATTTAGAGGAATGGGGAGGGAATATCTATGAACATTTGAGCTAAGGGTCATAAAAGCAAAAACACAGGGAAAGTTAAAATTACAGAGATAACACAGAGGTATTCATGTAGGGGAATAAAACCATTAAAGTCCAAAAAAGATACATGGCCTTAGCTGATTAAACTAACTTTTAACATAATGGTCAGACATAATGGTAATAAAATATGCATATTAAATCATAAAAACAAAACAATAAATAGCCAATACATATAACAATACACACATCAGAAAATAACAGGGTAGGTTAAATATAATGATATAACTATCTTGCAGGATCTACCTTTTTGCAAAGCAGGGGCACAGCTGAGATAAGTTCTGTATTTTCTTGCAAGGCTTGGGTAGATATGTTTAAAAATCAGGCTTTTTGCAAAGCAGGGGCACAGCTGAGATAAGTTCTGTATTTTCTTGCAAGGCTTGGGTAGATATGTTTAAAAATCAGGCTTTTTGCAAAGCAGGGGCACAGCTGAGATAAGTTCTGTATTTTCTTGCAAGGCTTGGGTAGATATGTTTAAAAATCAGGCTTTTTGCAAAGCAGGGGCACAGCTGAGATAAGTTCTGTATTTTCTTGCAAGGCTTGGGTAGATATGTTTAAAAATCAGGCTTTTTGCAAAGCAGGGGCACAGCTGAGATAAGTTCTGTATTTTCTTGCAAGGCTTGGGTAGATATGTTTAAAAATCAGGCTAAAGGAGAGAGATAAATTAGCGTCAGATTGGGCTGCAAACATTTAGAGGAATGGGGAGGGAATATCTATGAACATTTGAGCTAAGGGTCATAAAAGCAAAAACACAGGGAAAGTTAAAATTACAGAGATAACACAGAGGTATTCATGTAGGGGAATAAAACCATTAAAGTCCAAAAAAGATACATGGCCTTAGCTGATTAAACTAACTTTTAACATAATGGTCAGACATAATGGTAATAAAATATGCATATTAAATCATAAAAACAAAACAATAAATAGCCAATACATATAACAATACACACATCAGAAAATAACAGGGTAGGTTAAATATAATGATATAACTATCTTGCAGGATCTACCTTTTTGCAAAGCAGGGGCACAGCTGAGATAAGTTCTGTATTTTCTTGCAAGGCTTGGGTAGATATGTTTAAAAATCAGGCTTTTTGCAAAGCAGGGGCACAGCTGAGATAAGTTCTGTATTTTCTTGCAAGGCTTGGGTAGATATGTTTAAAAATCAGGCTTTTTGCAAAGCAGGGGCACAGCTGAGATAAGTTCTGTATTTTCTTGCAAGGCTTGGGTAGATATGTTTAAAAATCAGGCTTTTTGCAAAGCAGGGGCACAGCTGAGATAAGTTCTGTATTTTCTTGCAAGGCTTGGGTAGATATGTTTAAAAATCAGGCTTTTTGCAAAGCAGGGGCACAGCTGAGATAAGTTCTGTATTTTCTTGCAAGGCTTGGGTAGATATGTTTAAAAATCAGGCTTTTTGCAAAGCAGGGGCACAGCTGAGATAAGTTCTGTATTTTCTTGCAAGGCTTGGGTAGATATGTTTAAAAATCAGGCTAAAGGAGAGAGATAAATTAGCGTCAGATTGGGCTGCAAACATTTAGAGGAATGGGGAGGGAATATCTATGAACATTTGAGCTAAGGGTCATAAAAGCAAAAACACAGGGAAAGTTAAAATTACAGAGATAACACAGAGGTATTCATGTAGGGGAATAAAACCATTAAAGTCCAAAAAAGATACATGGCCTTAGCTGATTAAACTAACTTTTAACATAATGGTCAGACATAATGGTAATAAAATATGCATTTTAAATCATAAAAACAAAACAATAAATAGCCAATACATATAACAATACACACATCAGAAAATAACAGGGTAGGTTAAATATAATGATATAACTATCTTGCAGGATCTACCTTTTTGCAAAGCAGGGGCACAGCTGAGATAAGTTCTGTATTTTCTTGCAAGGCTTGGGTAGATATGTTTAAAAATCAGGCTTTTTGCAAAGCAGGGGCACAGCTGAGATAAGTTCTGTATTTTCTTGCAAGGCTTGGGTAGATATGTTTAAAAATCAGGCTTTTTGCAAAGCAGGGGCACAGCTGAGATAAGTTCTGTATTTTCTTGCAAGGCTTGGGTAGATATGTTTAAAAATCAGGCTTTTTGCAAAGCAGGGGCACAGCTGAGATAAGTTCTGTATTTTCTTGCAAGGCTTGGGTAGATATGTTTAAAAATCAGGCTTTTTGCAAAGCAGGGGCACAGCTGAGATAAGTTCTGTATTTTCTTGCAAGGCTTGGGTAGATATGTTTAAAAATCAGGCTAAAGGAGAGAGATAAATTAGCGTCAGATTGGGCTGCAAACATTTAGAGGAATGGGGAGGGAATATCTATGAACATTTGAGCTAAGGGTCATAAAAGCAAAAACACAGGGAAAGTTAAAATTACAGAGATAACACAGAGGTATTCATGTAGGGGAATAAAACCATTAAAGTCCAAAAAAGATACATGGCCTTAGCTGATTAAACTAACTTTTAACATAATGGTCAGACATAATGGTAATAAAATATGCATATTAAATCATAAAAACAAAACAATAAATAGCCAATACATATAACAATACACACATCAGAAAATAACAGGGTAGGTTAAATATAATGATATAACTATCTTGCAGGATCTACCTTTTTGCAAAGCAGGGGCACAGCTGAGATAAGTTCTGTATTTTCTTGCAAGGCTTGGGTAGATATGTTTAAAAATCAGGCTTTTTGCAAAGCAGGGGCACAGCTGAGATAAGTTCTGTATTTTCTTGCAAGGCTTGGGTAGATATGTTTAAAAATCAGGCTTTTTGCAAAGCAGGGGCACAGCTGAGATAAGTTCTGTATTTTCTTGCAAGGCTTGGGTAGATATGTTTAAAAATCAGGCTTTTTGCAAAGCAGGGGCACAGCTGAGATAAGTTCTGTATTTTCTTGCAAGGCTTGGGTAGATATGTTTAAAAATCAGGCTAAAGGAGAGAGATAAATTAGCGTCAGATTGGGCTGCAAACATTTAGAGGAATGGGGAGGGAATATCTATGAACATTTGAGCTAAGGGTCATAAAAGCAAAAACACAGGGAAAGTTAAAATTACAGAGATAACACAGAGGTATTCATGTAGGGGAATAAAACCATTAAAGTCCAAAAAAGATACATGGCCTTAGCTGATTAAACTAACTTTTAACATAATGGTCAGACATAATGGTAATAAAATATGCATATTAAATCATAAAAACAAAACAATAAATAGCCAATACATATAACAATACACACATCAGAAAATAACAGGGTAGGTTAAATATAATGATATAACTATCTTGCAGGATCTACCTTTTTGCAAAGCAGGGGCACAGCTGAGATAAGTTCTGTATTTTCTTGCAAGGCTTGGGTAGATATGTTTAAAAATCAGGCTAAAGGAGAGAGATAAATTAGCGTCAGATTGGGCTGCAAACATTTAGAGGAATGGGGAGGGAATATCTATGAACATTTGAGCTAAGGGTCATAAAAGCAAAAACACAGGGAAAGTTAAAATTACAGAGATAACACAGAGGTATTCATGTAGGGGAATAAAACCATTAAAGTCCAAAAAAGATACATGGCCTTAGCTGATTAAACTAACTTTTAACATAATGGTCAGACATAATGGTAATAAAATATGCATATTAAATCATAAAAACAAAACAATAAATAGCCAATACATATAACAATACACACATCAGAAAATAACAGGGTAGGTTAAATATAATGATATAACTATCTTGCAGGATCTACCTTTTTGCAAAGCAGGGGCACAGCTGAGATAAGTTCTGTATTTTCTTGCAAGGCTTGGGTGGATATGTTTAAAAATCAGGCTAAAGGAGAGAGATAAATTAGCGTCAGATTGGGCAGCAAACATTTAGAGGAATGGGGAGGGAATATCTATGAACATTTGAGCTAAGGGTCATAAAAGCAAAAACACAGGGAAAGTTAAAATTACAGAGATAACACAGAGGTATTCATGTAGGGGAATAAAACCATTAAAGTCCAAAAAAGATACATGGCCTTAGCTGATTAAACTAACTTTTAACATAATGGTCAGACATAATGGTAATAAAATATGCATTTTAAATCATAAAAACAAAACAATAAATAGCCAATACATATAACAATACACACATCAGAAAATAACAGGGTAGGTTAAATATAATGATATAACTATCTTGCAGGATCTACCTTTTTGCAAAGCAGGGGCACAGCTGAGATAAGTTCTGTATTTTCTTGCAAGGCTTGGGTAGATATGTTTAAAAATCAGGCTAAAGGAGAGAGATAAATTAGCGTCAGATTGGGCTGCAAACATTTAGAGGAATGGGGAGGGAATATCTATGAACATTTGAGCTAAGGGTCATAAAAGCAAAAACACAGGGAAAGTTAAAATTACAGAGATAACACAGAGGTATTCATGTAGGGGAATAAAACCATTAAAGTCCAAAAAAGATACATGGCCTTAGCTGATTAAACTAACTTTTAACATAATGGTCAGACATAATGGTAATAAAATATGCATTTTAAATCATAAAAACAAAACAATAAATAGCCAATACATATAACAATACACACATCAGAAAATAACAGGGTAGGTTAAATATAATGATATAACTATCTTGCAGGATCTACCTTTTTGCAAAGCAGGGGCACAGCTGAGATAAGTTCTGTATTTTCTTGCAAGGCTTGGGTAGATATGTTTAAAAATCAGGCTTTTTGCAAAGCAGGGGCACAGCTGAGATAAGTTCTGTATTTTCTTGCAAGGCTTGGGTAGATATGTTTAAAAATCAGGCTTTTTGCAAAGCAGGGGCACAGCTGAGATAAGTTCTGTATTTTCTTGCAAGGCTTGGGTAGATATGTTTAAAAATCAGGCTTTTTGCAAAGCAGGGGCACAGCTGAGATAAGTTCTGTATTTTCTTGCAAGGCTTGGGTAGATATGTTTAAAAATCAGGCTAAAGGAGAGAGATAAATTAGCGTCAGATTGGGCTGCAAACATTTAGAGGAATGGGGAGGGAATATCTATGAACATTTGAGCTAAGGGTCATAAAAGCAAAAACACAGGGAAAGTTAAAATTACAGAGATAACACAGAGGTATTCATGTAGGGGAATAAAACCATTAAAGTCCAAAAAAGATACATGGCCTTAGCTGATTAAACTAACTTTTAACATAATGGTCAGACATAATGGTAATAAAATATGCATATTAAATCATAAAAACAAAACAATAAATAGCCAATACATATAACAATACACACATCAGAAAATAACAGGGTAGGTTAAATATAATGATATAACTATCTTGCAGGATCTACCTTTTTGCAAAGCAGGGGCACAGCTGAGATAAGTTCTGTATTTTCTTGCAAGGCTTGGGTGGATATGTTTAAAAATCAGGCTAAAGGAGAGAGATAAATTAGCGTCAGATTGGGCTGCAAACATTTAGAGGAATGGGGAGGGAATATCTATGAACATTTGAGCTAAGGGTCATAAAAGCAAAAACACAGGGAAAGTTAAAATTACAGAGATAACACAGAGGTATTCATGTAGGGGAATAAAACCATTAAAGTCCAAAAAAGATACATGGCCTTAGCTGATTAAACTAACTTTTAACATAATGGTCAGACATAATGGTAATAAAATATGCATATTAAATCATAAAAACAAAACAATAAATAGCCAATACATATAACAATACACACATCAGAAAATAACAGGGTAGGTTAAATATAATGATATAACTATCTTGCAGGATCTACCTTTTTGCAAAGCAGGGGCACAGCTGAGATAAGTTCTGTATTTTCTTGCAAGGCTTGGGTGGATATGTTTAAAAATCAGGCTAAAGGAGAGAGATAAATTAGCGTCAGATTGGGCTGCAAACATTTAGAGGAATGGGGAGGGAATATCTATGAACATTTGAGCTAAGGGTCATAAAAGCAAAAACACAGGGAAAGTTAAAATTACAGAGATAACACAGAGGTATTCATGTAGGGGAATAAAACCATTAAAGTCCAAAAAAGATACATGGCCTTAGCTGATTAAACTAACTTTTAACATAATGGTCAGACATAATGGTAATAAAATATGCATTTTAAATCATAAAAACAAAACAATAAATAGCCAATACATATAACAATACACACATCAGAAAATAACAGGGTAGGTTAAATATAATGATATAACTATCTTGCAGGATCTACCTTTTTGCAAAGCAGGGGCACAGCTGAGATAAGTTCTGTATTTTCTTGCAAGGCTTGGGTAGATATGTTTAAAAATCAGGCTAAAGGAGAGAGATAAATTAGCGTCAGATTGGGCTGCAAACATTTAGAGGAATGGGGAGGGAATATCTATGAACATTTGAGCTAAGGGTCATAAAAGCAAAAACACAGGGAAAGTTAAAATTACAGAGATAACACAGAGGTATTCATGTAGGGGAATAAAACCATTAAAGTCCAAAAAAGATACATGGCCTTAGCTGATTAAACTAACTTTTAACATAATGGTCAGACATAATGGTAATAAAATATGCATTTTAAATCATAAAAACAAAACAATAAATAGCCAATACATATAACAATACACACATCAGAAAATAACAGGGTAGGTTAAATATAATGATATAACTATCTTGCAGGATCTACCTTTTTGCAAAGCAGGGGCACAGCTGAGATAAGTTCTGTATTTTCTTGCAAGGCTTGGGTAGATATGTTTAAAAATCAGGCTAAAGGAGAGAGATAAATTAGCGTCAGATTGGGCTGCAAACATTTAGAGGAATGGGGAGGGAATATCTATGAACATTTGAGCTAAGGGTCATAAAAGCAAAAACACAGGGAAAGTTAAAATTACAGAGATAACACAGAGGTATTCATGTAGGGGAATAAAACCATTAAAGTCCAAAAAAGATACATGGCCTTAGCTGATTAAACTAACTTTTAACATAATGGTCAGACATAATGGTAATAAAATATGCATATTAAATCATAAAAACAAAACAATAAATAGCCAATACATATAACAATACACACATCAGAAAATAACAGGGTAGGTTAAATATAATGATATAACTATCTTGCAGGATCTACCTTTTTGCAAAGCAGGGGCACAGCTGAGATAAGTTCTGTATTTTCTTGCAAGGCTTGGGTAGATATGTTTAAAAATCAGGCTAAAGGAGAGAGATAAATTAGCGTCAGATTGGGCTGCAAACATTTAGAGGAATGGGGAGGGAATATCTATGAACATTTGAGCTAAGGGTCATAAAAGCAAAAACACAGGGAAAGTTAAAATTACAGAGATAACACAGAGGTATTCATGTAGGGGAATAAAACCATTAAAGTCCAAAAAAGATACATGGCCTTAGCTGATTAAACTAACTTTTAACATAATGGTCAGACATAATGGTAATAAAATATGCATATTAAATCATAAAAACAAAACAATAAATAGCCAATACATATAACAATACACACATCAGAAAATAACAGGGTAGGTTAAATATAATGATATAACTATCTTGCAGGATCTACCTTTTTGCAAAGCAGGGGCACAGCTGAGATAAGTTCTGTATTTTCTTGCAAGGCTTGGGTAGATATGTTTAAAAATCAGGCTAAAGGAGAGAGATAAATTAGCGTCAGATTGGGCTGCAAACATTTAGAGGAATGGGGAGGGAATATCTATGAACATTTGAGCTAAGGGTCATAAAAGCAAAAACACAGGGAAAGTTAAAATTACAGAGATAACACAGAGGTATTCATGTAGGGGAATAAAACCATTAAAGTCCAAAAAAGATACATGGCCTTAGCTGATTAAACTAACTTTTAACATAATGGTCAGACATAATGGTAATAAAATATGCATATTAAATCATAAAAACAAAACAATAAATAGCCAATACATATAACAATACACACATCAGAAAATAACAGGGTAGGTTAAATATAATGATATAACTATCTTGCAGGATCTACCTTTTTGCAAAGCAGGGGCACAGCTGAGATAAGTTCTGTATTTTCTTGCAAGGCTTGGGTAGATATGTTTAAAAATCAGACTAAAGGAGAGAGATAAATTAGCGTCAGATTGGGCTGCAAACATTTAGAGGAATGGGGAGGGAATATCTATGAACATTTGAGCTAAGGGTCATAAAAGCAAAAACACAGGGAAAGTTAAAATTACAGAGATAACACAGAGGTATTCATGTAGGGGAATAAAACCATTAAAGTCCAAAAAAGATACATGGCCTTAGCTGATTAAACTAACTTTTAACATAATGGTCAGACATAATGGTAATAAAATATGCATTTTAAATCATAAAAACAAAACAATAAATAGCCAATACATATAACAATACACACATCAGAAAATAACAGGGTAGGTTAAATATAATGATATAACTATCTTGCAGGATCTACCTTTTTGCAAAGCAGGGGCACAGCTGAGATAAGTTCTGTATTTTCTTGCAAGGCTTGGGTAGATATGTTTAAAAATCAGGCTAAAGGAGAGAGATAAATTAGCGTCAGATTGGGCTGCAAACATTTAGAGGAATGGGGAGGGAATATCTATGAACATTTGAGCTAAGGGTCATAAAAGCAAAAACACAGGGAAAGTTAAAATTACAGAGATAACACAGAGGTATTCATGTAGGGGAATAAAACCATTAAAGTCCAAAAAAGATACATGGCCTTAGCTGATTAAACTAACTTTTAACATAATGGTCAGACATAATGGTAATAAAATATGCATATTAAATCATAAAAACAAAACAATAAATAGCCAATACATATAACAATACACACATCAGAAAATAACAGGGTAGGTTAAATATAATGATATAACTATCTTGCAGGATCTACCTTTTTGCAAAGCAGGGGCACAGCTGAGATAAGTTCTGTATTTTCTTGCAAGGCTTGGGTAGATATGTTTAAAAATCAGGCTAAAGGAGAGAGATAAATTAGCGTCAGATTGGGCTGCAAACATTTAGAGGAATGGGGAGGGAATATCTATGAACATTTGAGCTAAGGGTCATAAAAGCAAAAACACAGGGAAAGTTAAAATTACAGAGATAACACAGAGGTATTCATGTAGGGGAATAAAACCATTAAAGTCCAAAAAAGATACATGGCCTTAGCTGATTAAACTAACTTTTAACATAATGGTCAGACATAATGGTAATAAAATATGCATATTAAATCATAAAAACAAAACAATAAATAGCCAATACATATAACAATACACACATCAGAAAATAACAGGGTAGGTTAAATATAATGATATAACTATCTTGCAGGATCTACCTTTTTGCAAAGCAGGGGCACAGCTGAGATAAGTTCTGTATTTTCTTGCAAGGCTTGGGTAGATATGTTTAAAAATCAGGCTTTTTGCAAAGCAGGGGCACAGCTGAGATAAGTTCTGTATTTTCTTGCAAGTCTTGGGTAGATATGTTTAAAAATCAGGCTTTTTGCAAAGCAGGGGCACAGCTGAGATAAGTTCTGTATTTTCTTGCAAGGCTTGGGTAGATATGTTTAAAAATCAGGCTTTTTGCAAAGCAGGGGCACAGCTGAGATAAGTTCTGTATTTTCTTGCAAGGCTTGGGTAGATATGTTTAAAAATCAGGCTAAAGGAGAGAGATAAATTAGCGTCAGATTGGGCTGCAAACATTTAGAGGAATGGGGAGGGAATATCTATGAACATTTGAGCTAAGGGTCATAAAAGCAAAAACACAGGGAAAGTTAAAATTACAGAGATAACACAGAGGTATTCATGTAGGGGAATAAAACCATTAAAGTCCAAAAAAGATACATGGCCTTAGCTGATTAAACTAACTTTTAACATAATGGTCAGACATAATGGTAATAAAATATGCATATTAAATCATAAAAACAAAACAATAAATAGCCAATACATATAACAATACACACATCAGAAAATAACAGGGTAGGTTAAATATAATGATATAACTATCTTGCAGGATCTACCTTTTTGCAAAGCAGGGGCACAGCTGAGATAAGTTCTGTATTTTCTTGCAAGGCTTGGGTAGATATGTTTAAAAATCAGGCTAAAGGAGAGAGATAAATTAGCGTCAGATTGGGCTGCAAACATTTAGAGGAATGGGGAGGGAATATCTATGAACATTTGAGCTAAGGGTCATAAAAGCAAAAACACAGGGAAAGTTAAAATTACAGAGATAACACAGAGGTATTCATGTAGGGCAGAGCTTTCCAAACTTGTTATGTTGGTGACACACTTTTTAGACCTACATCATTTCGCGACACAGTAATTCAGTTGTACTAGCAAAAAGGAGGTTAAACTAACTTGTTTTAAGAGATACAGACACATACATAAATTATATAATACTGAAATATATTTACAAGTAACAGTATGTATGTGCAAGAATTAAAAAAGTTTAATAACACCAATAGCTACTTTCTATTTTAATGGGATTTATGAGGTTGATGGGATGAACACAGTTTCTGAATATTTAGTGGAATATTAGATAAAGACACTCGCATTTCATCATCAAGCATTTTTAAGCTTCCACTTCCTATCCATATATCAAGAGCAGGAGCAGCAATGCACTACTGGGAGCTAGTTGCCAAAAAAAACCCAACTGACTTCAGCTCAGCATTTAAGCTGCCGCCCTCAGAGTTCGGTGAGCCCGATTGACTACTGCCCACGCTGCAAACACACTGCTGTCCCACTCACTGACTACACATGCAGTCATGAGCCAATTAAGGAGACTACACGTGCAGTCAGGAGCCCATTTGCCGCCAATGGGAATAGTTTCAGTTCCCACTGAGCTGCGCCAATAGGTTAAGATGATCTGTATCCCCCTAGGTATCAATCACGTGTCAACCATGTGATATGCGTAGCAGGCAGGCGGAAAGTCAGAAACCAAAAAAAAAAAAATTAAAAAAAAAATTGTGCTGAACCAGGGACACACCTACACACTGCTGCCGACACACTAGTGTGTCCCGACACACAGTTTGGAAAGCACTGATGTAGGGGAATAAAACCATTAAAGTCCAAAAAAGATACATGGCCTTAGCTGATTAAACTAACTTTTAACATAATGGTCAGACATAATGGTAATAAAATATGCATATTAAATCATAAAAACAAAACAATAAATAGCCAATACATATAACAATACACACATCAGAAAATAACAGGGTAGGTTAAATATAATGATATAACTATCTTGCAGGATCTACCTTTTTGCAAAGCAGGGGCACAGCTGAGATAAGTTCTGTATTTTCTTGCAAGGCTTGGGTAGATATGTTTAAAAATCAGGCTAAAGGAGAGAGATAAATTAGCGTCAGATTGGGCTGCAAACATTTAGAGGAATGGGGAGGGAATATCTATGAACATTTGAGCTAAGGGTCATAAAAGCAAAAACACAGGGAAAGTTAAAATTACAGAGATAACACAGAGGTATTCATGTAGGGGAATAAAACCATTAAAGTCCAAAAAAGATACATGGCCTTAGCTGATTAAACTAACTTTTAACATAATGGTCAGACATAATGGTAATAAAATATGCATATTAAATCATAAAAACAAAACAATAAATAGCCAATACATATAACAATACACACATCAGAAAATAACAGGGTAGGTTAAATATAATGATATAACTATCTTGCAGGATCTACCTTTTTGCAAAGCAGGGGCACAGCTGAGATAAGTTCTGTATTTTCTTGCAAGGCTTGGGTGGATATGTTTAAAAATCAGGCTAAAGGAGAGAGATAAATTAGCGTCAGATTGGGCTGCAAACATTTAGAGGAATGGGGAGGGAATATCTATGAACATTTGAGCTAAGGGTCATAAAAGCAAAAACACAGGGAAAGTTAAAATTACAGAGATAACACAGAGGTATTCATGTAGGGGAATAAAACCATTAAAGTCCAAAAAAGATACATGGCCTTAGCTGATTAAACTAACTTTTAACATAATGGTCAGACATAATGGTAATAAAATATGCATATTAAATCATAAAAACAAAACAATAAATAGCCAATACATATAACAATACACACATCAGAAAATAACAGGGTAGGTTAAATATAATGATATAACTATCTTGCAGGATCTACCTTTTTGCAAAGCAGGGGCACAGCTGAGATAAGTTCTGTATTTTCTTGCAAGGCTTGGGTAGATATGTTTAAAAATCAGGCTAAAGGAGAGAGATAAATTAGCGTCAGATTGGGCTGCAAACATTTAGAGGAATGGGGAGGGAATATCTATGAACATTTGAGCTAAGGGTCATAAAAGCAAAAACACAGGGAAAGTTAAAATTACAGAGATAACACAGAGGTATTCATGTAGGGGAATAAAACCATTAAAGTCCAAAAAAGATACATGGCCTTAGCTGATTAAACTAACTTTTAACATAATGGTCAGACATAATGGTAATAAAATATGCATATTAAATCATAAAAACAAAACAATAAATAGCCAATACATATAACAATACACACATCAGAAAATAACAGGGTAGGTTAAATATAATGATATAACTATCTTGCAGGATCTACCTTTTTGCAAAGCAGGGGCACAGCTGAGATAAGTTCTGTATTTTCTTGCAAGGCTTGGGTGGATATGTTTAAAAATCAGGCTAAAGGAGAGAGATAAATTAGCGTCAGATTGGGCTGCAAACATTTAGAGGAATGGGGAGGGAATATCTATGAACATTTGAGCTAAGGGTCATAAAAGCAAAAACACAGGGAAAGTTAAAATTACAGAGATAACACAGAGGTATTCATGTAGGGGAATAAAACCATTAAAGTCCAAAAAAGATACATGGCCTTAGCTGATTAAACTAACTTTTAACATAATGGTCAGACATAATGGTAATAAAATATGCATATTAAATCATAAAAACAAAACAATAAATAGCCAATACATATAACAATACACACATCAGAAAATAACAGGGTAGGTTAAATATAATGATATAACTATCTTGCAGGATCTACCTTTTTGCAAAGCAGGGGCACAGCTGAGATAAGTTCTGTATTTTCTTGCAAGGCTTGGGTGGATATGTTTAAAAATCAGGCTAAAGGAGAGAGATAAATTAGCGTCAGATTGGGCTGCAATCATTTAGAGGAATGGGGAGGGAATATCTATGAACATTTGAGCTAAGGGTCATAAAAGCAAAAACACAGGGAAAGTTAAAATTACAGAGATAACACAGAGGTATTCATGTAGGGGAATAAAACCATTAAAGTCCAAAAAAGATACATGGCCTTAGCTGATTAAACTAACTTTTAACATAATGGTCAGACATAATGGTAATAAAATATGCATATTAAATCATAAAAACAAAACAATAAATAGCCAATACATATAACAATACACACATCAGAAAATAACAGGGTAGGTTAAATATAATGATATAACTATCTTGCAGGATCTACCTTTTTGCAAAGCAGGGGCACAGCTGAGATAAGTTCTGTATTTTCTTGCAAGGCTTGGGTGGATATGTTTAAAAATCAGGCTAAAGGAGAGAGATAAATTAGCGTCAGATTGGGCTGCAAACATTTAGAGGAATGGGGAGGGAATATCTATGAACATTTGAGCTAAGGGTCATAAAAGCAAAAACACAGGGAAAGTTAAAATTACAGAGATAACACAGAGGTATTCATGTAGGGGAATAAAACCATTAAAGTCCAAAAAAGATACATGGCCTTAGCTGATTAAACTAACTTTTAACATAATGGTCAGACATAATGGTAATAAAATATGCATATTAAATCATAAAAACAAAACAATAAATAGCCAATACATATAACAATACACACATCAGAAAATAACAGGGTAGGTTAAATATAATGATATAACTATCTTGCAGGATCTACCTTTTTGCAAAGCAGGGGCACAGCTGAGATAAGTTCTGTATTTTCTTGCAAGGCTTGGGTAGATATGTTTAAAAATCAGGCTAAAGGAGAGAGATAAATTAGCGTCAGATTGGGCTGCAAACATTTAGAGGAATGGGGAGGGAATATCTATGAACATTTGAGCTAAGGGTCATAAAAGCAAAAACACAGGGAAAGTTAAAATTACAGAGATAACACAGAGGTATTCATGTAGGGGAATAAAACCATTAAAGTCCAAAAAAGATACATGGCCTTAGCTGATTAAACTAACTTTTAACATAATGGTCAGACATAATGGTAATAAAATATGCATATTAAATCATAAAAACAAAACAATAAATAGCCAATACATATAACAATACACACATCAGAAAATAACAGGGTAGGTTAAATATAATGATATAACTATCTTGCAGGATCTACCTTTTTGCAAAGCAGGGGCACAGCTGAGATAAGTTCTGTATTTTCTTGCAAGGCTTGGGTAGATATGTTTAAAAATCAGGCTAAAGGAGAGAGATAAATTAGCGTCAGATTGGGCTGCAAACATTTAGAGGAATGGGGAGGGAATATCTATGAACATTTGAGCTAAGGGTCATAAAAGCAAAAACACAGGGAAAGTTAAAATTACAGAGATAACACAGAGGTATTCATGTAGGGGAATAAAACCATTAAAGTCCAAAAAAGATACATGGCCTTAGCTGATTAAACTAACTTTTAACATAATGGTCAGACATAATGGTAATAAAATATGCATATTAAATCATAAAAACAAAACAATAAATAGCCAATACATATAACAATACACACATCAGAAAATAACAGGGTAGGTTAAATATAATGATATAACTATCTTGCAGGATCTACCTTTTTGCAAAGCAGGGGCACAGCTGAGATAAGTTCTGTATTTTCTTGCAAGGCTTGGGTAGATATGTTTAAAAATCAGGCTAAAGGAGAGAGATAAATTAGCGTCAGATTGGGCTGCAAACATTTAGAGGAATGGGGAGGGAATATCTATGAACATTTGAGCTAAGGGTCATAAAAGCAAAAACACAGGGAAAGTTAAAATTACAGAGATAACACAGAGGTATTCATGTAGGGGAATAAAACCATTAAAGTCCAAAAAAGATACATGGCCTTAGCTGATTAAACTAACTTTTAACATAATGGTCAGACATAATGGTAATAAAATATGCATATTAAATCATAAAAACAAAACAATAAATAGCCAATACATATAACAATACACACATCAGAAAATAACAGGGTAGGTTAAATATAATGATATAACTATCTTGCAGGATCTACCTTTTTGCAAAGCAGGGGCACAGCTGAGATAAGTTCTGTATTTTCTTGCAAGGCTTGGGTAGATATGTTTAAAAATCAGGCTATTTGCAAAGCAGGGGCACAGCTGAGATAAGTTCTGTATTTTCTTGCAAGGCTTGGGTAGATATGTTTAAAAATCAGGCTTTTTGCAAAGCAGGGGCACAGCTGAGATAAGTTCTGTATTTTCTTGCAAGGCTTGGGTAGATATGTTTAAAAATCAGGCTTTTTGCAAAGCAGGGGCACAGCTGAGATAAGTTCTGTATTTTCTTGCAAGGCTTGGGTAGATATGTTTAAAAATCAGGCTAAAGGAGAGAGATAAATTAGCGTCAGATTGGGCTGCAAACATTTAGAGGAATGGGGAGGGAATATCTATGAACATTTGAGCTAAGGGTCATAAAAGCAAAAACACAGGGAAAGTTAAAATTACAGAGATAACACAGAGGTATTCATGTAGGGGAATAAAACCATTAAAGTCCAAAAAAGATACATGGCCTTAGCTGATTAAACTAACTTTTAACATAATGGTCAGACATAATGGTAATAAAATATGCATATTAAATCATAAAAACAAAACAATAAATAGCCAATACATATAACAATACACACATCAGAAAATAACAGGGTAGGTTAAATATAATGATATAACTATCTTGCAGGATCTACCTTTTTGCAAAGCAGGGGCACAGCTGAGATAAGTTCTGTATTTTCTTGCAAGGCTTGGGTGGATATGTTTAAAAATCAGGCTAAAGGAGAGAGATAAATTAGCGTCAGATTGGGCAGCAAACATTTAGAGGAATGGGGAGGGAATATCTATGAACATTTGAGCTAAGGGTCATAAAAGCAAAAACACAGGGAAAGTTAAAATTACAGAGATAACACAGAGGTATTCATGTAGGGGAATAAAACCATTAAAGTCCAAAAAAGATACATGGCCTTAGCTGATTAAACTAACTTTTAACATAATGGTCAGACATAATGGTAATAAAATATGCATATTAAATCATAAAAACAAAACAATAAATAGCCAATACATATAACAATACACACATCAGAAAATAACAGGGTAGGTTAAATATAATGATATAACTATCTTGCAGGATCTACCTTTTTGCAAAGCAGGGGCACAGCTGAGATAAGTTCTGTATTTTCTTGCAAGGCTTGGGTGGATATGTTTAAAAATCAGGCTAAAGGAGAGAGATAAATTAGCGTCAGATTGGGCTGCAAACATTTAGAGGAATGGGGAGGGAATATCTATGAACATTTGAGCTAAGGGTCATAAAAGCAAAAACACAGGGAAAGTTAAAATTACAGAGATAACACAGAGGTATTCATGTAGGGGAATAAAACCATTAAAGTCCAAAAAAGATACATGGCCTTAGCTGATTAAACTAACTTTTAACATAATGGTCAGACATAATGGTAATAAAATATGCATATTAAATCATAAAAACAAAACAATAAATAGCCAATACATATAACAATACACACATCAGAAAATAACAGGGTAGGTTAAATATAATGATATAACTATCTTGCAGGATCTACCTTTTTGCAAAGCAGGGGCACAGCTGAGATAAGTTCTGTATTTTCTTGCAAGGCTTGGGTGGATATGTTTAAAAATCAGGCTAAAGGAGAGAGATAAATTAGCGTCAGATTGGGCTGCAAACATTTAGAGGAATGGGGAGGGAATATCTATGAACATTTGAGCTAAGGGTCATAAAAGCAAAAACACAGGGAAAGTTAAAATTACAGAGATAACACAGAGGTATTCATGTAGGGGAATAAAACCATTAAAGTCCAAAAAAGATACATGGCCTTAGCTGATTAAACTAACTTTTAACATAATGGTCAGACATAATGGTAATAAAATATGCATATTAAATCATAAAAACAAAACAATAAATAGCCAATACATATAACAATACACACATCAGAAAATAACAGGGTAGGTTAAATATAATGATATAACTATCTTGCAGGATCTACCTTTTTGCAAAGCAGGGGCACAGCTGAGATAAGTTCTGTATTTTCTTGCAAGGCTTGGGTAGATATGTTTAAAAATCAGGCTAAAGGAGAGAGATAAATTAGCGTCAGATTGGGCTGCAAACATTTAGAGGAATGGGGAGGGAATATCTATGAACATTTGAGCTAAGGGTCATAAAAGCAAAAACACAGGGAAAGTTAAAATTACAGAGATAACACAGAGGTATTCATGTAGGGGAATAAAACCATTAAAGTCCAAAAAAGATACATGGCCTTAGCTGATTAAACTAACTTTTAACATAATGGTCAGACATAATGGTAATAAAATATGCATATTAAATCATAAAAACAAAACAATAAATAGCCAATACATATAACAATACACACATCAGAAAATAACAGGGTAGGTTAAATATAATGATATAACTATCTTGCAGGATCTACCTTTTTGCAAAGCAGGGGCACAGCTGAGATAAGTTCTGTATTTTCTTGCAAGGCTTGGGTAGATATGTTTAAAAATCAGGCTAAAGGAGAGAGATAAATTAGCGTCAGATTGGGCTGCAAACATTTAGAGGAATGGGGAGGGAATATCTATGAACATTTGAGCTAAGGGTCATAAAAGCAAAAACACAGGGAAAGTTAAAATTACAGAGATAACACAGAGGTATTCATGTAGGGGAATAAAACCATTAAAGTCCAAAAAAGATACATGGCCTTAGCTGATTAAACTAACTTTTAACATAATGGTCAGACATAATGGTAATAAAATATGCATATTAAATCATAAAAACAAAACAATAAATAGCCAATACATATAACAATACACACATCAGAAAATAACAGGGTAGGTTAAATATAATGATATAACTATCTTGCAGGATCTACCTTTTTGCAAAGCAGGGGCACAGCTGAGATAAGTTCTGTATTTTCTTGCAAGGCTTGGGTGGATATGTTTAAAAATCAGGCTAAAGGAGAGAGATAAATTAGCGTCAGATTGGGCTGCAAACATTTAGAGGAATGGGGAGGGAATATCTATGAACATTTGAGCTAAGGGTCATAAAAGCAAAAACACAGGGAAAGTTAAAATTACAGAGATAACACAGAGGTATTCATGTAGGGGAATAAAACCATTAAAGTCCAAAAAAGATACATGGCCTTAGCTGATTAAACTAACTTTTAACATAATGGTCAGACATAATGGTAATAAAATATGCATATTAAATCATAAAAACAAAACAATAAATAGCCAATACATATAACAATACACACATCAGAAAATAACAGGGTAGGTTAAATATAATGATATAACTATCTTGCAGGATCTACCTTTTTGCAAAGCAGGGGCACAGCTGAGATAAGTTCTGTATTTTCTTGCAAGGCTTGGGTAGATATGTTTAAAAATCAGGCTAAAGGAGAGAGATAAATTAGCGTCAGATTGGGCTGCAAACATTTAGAGGAATGGGGAGGGAATATCTATGAACATTTGAGCTAAGGGTCATAAAAGCAAAAACACAGGGAAAGTTAAAATTACAGAGATAACACAGAGGTATTCATGTAGGGGAATAAAACCATTAAAGTCCAAAAAAGATACATGGCCTTAGCTGATTAAACTAACTTTTAACATAATGGTCAGACATAATGGTAATAAAATATGCATATTAAATCATAAAAACAAAACAATAAATAGCCAATACATATAACAATACACACATCAGAAAATAACAGGGTAGGTTAAATATAATGATATAACTATCTTGCAGGATCTACCTTTTTGCAAAGCAGGGGCACAGCTGAGATAAGTTCTGTATTTTCTTGCAAGGCTTGGGTAGATATGTTTAAAAATCAGGCTAAAGGAGAGAGATAAATTAGCGTCAGATTGGGCTGCAAACATTTAGAGGAATGGGGAGGGAATATCTATGAACATTTGAGCTAAGGGTCATAAAAGCAAAAACACAGGGAAAGTTAAAATTACAGAGATAACACAGAGGTATTCATGTAGGGGAATAAAACCATTAAAGTCCAAAAAAGATACATGGCCTTAGCTGATTAAACTAACTTTTAACATAATGGTCAGACATAATGGTAATAAAATATGCATATTAAATCATAAAAACAAAACAATAAATAGCCAATACATATAACAATACACACATCAGAAAATAACAGGGTAGGTTAAATATAATGATATAACTATCTTGCAGGATCTACCTTTTTGCAAAGCAGGGGCACAGCTGAGATAAGTTCTGTATTTTCTTGCAAGGCTTGGGTAGATATGTTTAAAAATCAGGCTAAAGGAGAGAGATAAATTAGCGTCAGATTGGGCTGCAAACATTTAGAGGAATGGGGAGGGAATATCTATGAACATTTGAGCTAAGGGTCATAAAAGCAAAAACACAGGGAAAGTTAAAATTACAGAGATAACACAGAGGTATTCATGTAGGGGAATAAAACCATTAAAGTCCAAAAAAGATACATGGCCTTAGCTGATTAAACTAACTTTTAACATAATGGTCAGACATAATGGTAATAAAATATGCATATTAAATCATAAAAACAAAACAATAAATAGCCAATACATATAACAATACACACATCAGAAAATAACAGGGTAGGTTAAATATAATGATATAACTATCTTGCAGGATCTACCTTTTTGCAAAGCAGGGGCACAGCTGAGATAAGTTCTGTATTTTCTTGCAAGGCTTGGGTAGATATGTTTAAAAATCAGGCTAAAGGAGAGAGATAAATTAGCGTCAGATTGGGCTGCAAACATTTAGAGGAATGGGGAGGGAATATCTATGAACATTTGAGCTAAGGGTCATAAAAGCAAAAACACAGGGAAAGTTAAAATTACAGAGATAACACAGAGGTATTCATGTAGGGGAATAAAACCATTAAAGTCCAAAAAAGATACATGGCCTTAGCTGATTAAACTAACTTTTAACATAATGGTCAGACATAATGGTAATAAAATATGCATATTAAATCATAAAAACAAAACAATAAATAGCCAATACATATAACAATACACACATCAGAAAATAACAGGGTAGGTTAAATATAATGATATAACTATCTTGCAGGATCTACCTTTTTGCAAAGCAGGGGCACAGCTGAGATAAGTTCTGTATTTTCTTGCAAGGCTTGGGTAGATATGTTTAAAAATCAGGCTTTTTGCAAAGCAGGGGCACAGCTGAGATAAGTTCTGTATTTTCTTGCAAGGCTTGGGTAGATATGTTTAAAAATCAGGCTTTTTGCAAAGCAGGGGCACAGCTGAGATAAGTTCTGTATTTTCTTGCAAGGCTTGGGTAGATATGTTTAAAAATCAGGCTTTTTGCAAAGCAGGGGCACAGCTGAGATAAGTTCTGTATTTTCTTGCAAGGCTTGGGTAGATATGTTTAAAAATCAGGCTTTTTGCAAAGCAGGGGCACAGCTGAGATAAGTTCTGTATTTTCTTGCAAGGCTTGGGTAGATATGTTTAAAAATCAGGCTTTTTGCAAAGCAGGGGCACAGCTGAGATAAGTTCTGTATTTTCTTGCAAGGCTTGGGTAGATATGTTTAAAAATCAGGCTTTTTGCAAAGCAGGGGCACAGCTGAGATAAGTTCTGTATTTTCTTGCAAGGCTTGGGTAGATATGTTTAAAAATCAGGCTAAAGGAGAGAGATAAATTAGCGTCAGATTGGGCAGCAAACATTTAGAGGAATGGGGAGGGAATATCTATGAACATTTGAGCTAAGGGTCATAAAAGCAAAAACACAGGGAAAGTTAAAATTACAGAGATAACACAGAGGTATTCATGTAGGGGAATAAAACCATTAAAGTCCAAAAAAGATACATGGCCTTAGCTGATTAAACTAACTTTTAACATAATGGTCAGACATAATGGTAATAAAATATGCATTTTAAATCATAAAAACAAAACAATAAATAGCCAATACATATAACAATACACACATCAGAAAATAACAGGGTAGGTTAAATATAATGATATAACTATCTTGCAGGATCTACCTTTTTGCAAAGCAGGGGCACAGCTGAGATAAGTTCTGTATTTTCTTGCAAGGCTTGGGTGGATATGTTTAAAAATCAGGCTAAAGGAGAGAGATAAATTAGCGTCAGATTGGGCAGCAAACATTTAGAGGAATGGGGAGGGAATATCTATGAACATTTGAGCTAAGGGTCATAAAAGCAAAAACACAGGGAAAGTTAAAATTACAGAGATAACACAGAGGTATTCATGTAGGGGAATAAAACCATTAAAGTCCAAAAAAGATACATGGCCTTAGCTGATTAAACTAACTTTTAACATAATGGTCAGACATAATGGTAATAAAATATGCATTTTAAATCATAAAAACAAAACAATAAATAGCCAATACATATAACAATACACACATCAGAAAATAACAGGGTAGGTTAAATATAATGATATAACTATCTTGCAGGATCTACCTTTTTGCAAAGCAGGGGCACAGCTGAGATAAGTTCTGTATTTTCTTGCAAGGCTTGGGTGGATATGTTTAAAAATCAGGCTAAAGGAGAGAGATAAATTAGCGTCAGATTGGGCTGCAAACATTTAGAGGAATGGGGAGGGAATATCTATGAACATTTGAGCTAAGGGTCATAAAAGCAAAAACACAGGGAAAGTTAAAATTACAGAGATAACACAGAGGTATTCATGTAGGGGAATAAAACCATTAAAGTCCAAAAAAGATACATGGCCTTAGCTGATTAAACTAACTTTTAACATAATGGTCAGACATAATGGTAATAAAATATGCATTTTAAATCATAAAAACAAAACAATAAATAGCCAATACATATAACAATACACACATCAGAAAATAACAGGGTAGGTTAAATATAATGATATAACTATCTTGCAGGATCTACCTTTTTGCAAAGCAGGGGCACAGCTGAGATAAGTTCTGTATTTTCTTGCAAGGCTTGGGTAGATATGTTTAAAAATCAGGCTTTTTGCAAAGCAGGGGCACAGCTGAGATAAGTTCTGTATTTTCTTGCAAGGCTTGGGTAGATATGTTTAAAAATCAGGCTTTTTGCAAAGCAGGGGCACAGCTGAGATAAGTTCTGTATTTTCTTGCAAGGCTTGGGTAGATATGTTTAAAAATCAGGCTTTTTGCAAAGCAGGGGCACAGCTGAGATAAGTTCTGTATTTTCTTGCAAGGCTTGGGTAGATATGTTTAAAAATCAGGCTTTTTGCAAAGCAGGGGCACAGCTGAGATAAGTTCTGTATTTTCTTGCAAGGCTTGGGTAGATATGTTTAAAAATCAGGCTTTTTGCAAAGCAGGGGCACAGCTGAGATAAGTTCTGTATTTTCTTGCAAGGCTTGGGTAGATATGTTTAAAAATCAGTCTTTTTGCAAAGCAGGGGCACAGCTGAGATAAGTTCTGTATTTTCTTGCAAGGCTTGGGTAGATATGTTTAAAAATCAGGCTTTTTGCAAAGCAGGGGCACAGCTGAGATAAGTTCTGTATTTTCTTGCAAGGCTTGGGTAGATATGTTTAAAAATCAGGCTTTTTGCAAAGCAGGGGCACAGCTGAGATAAGTTCTGTATTTTCTTGCAAGGCTTGGGTAGATATGTTTAAAATCAGGCTTTTTGCAAAGCAGGGGCACAGCTGAGATAAGTTCTGTATTTTCTTGCAAGGCTTGGGTAGATATGTTTAAAAATCAGGCTTTTTGCAAAGCAGGGGCACAGCTGAGATAAGTTCTGTATTTTCTTGCAAGGCTTGGGTAGATATGTTTAAAAATCAGGCTTTTTGCAATGTCAATGTCAATTTTGCTATTTAGACATTCTCAGGTTATTTATACAGGTTATTTACATTAAACTGCTATACCCAAATGGCACTACGTCAGTTTTATGTGATTTAACCAATCACCTAAAGCACACTATTTTAAATCCATATATTGAGGTATTGTGACACATGATGGTATGCCAAGCTTTGTTATTGAGCTTTTATTAGTGACAACTCACGTAACATGCACCACACCAATAGGAATCAGCGGTCAAATCATAAAGGATATCCCAGCCCTACTGCAATAAAATGATGCTACCAGCAATAAAATGATGCCCCCAGCACCCTGCAATAAAATGATGCTACCAGCAATAAAATGATGCCCCAGCACCCTGCAATAAAATGATGCTCCCAGCAATAAACTGATGCCCCCAGCACACCTGCAATAAAATTATGCTCCCAGCCCCCTCTGTAATAAATTATGCCCCAGCAATAAAATGATGCTCCCAGCCCCTGCAATAAAATTATGCCCCCAGCAAGAAATGATTTCCCCAGCACCCCTGCAATAAAATGATGCTTCCAGCCCCCCTGCAATAAAATGATGCCCCCAGCCCCCCTGCAATAAAATGATGCCCCCAGCACCCTGTAATAAAATCATGCTCCCAGCAATAAAATGATGCCCCAGCACCCTGCAATAAAATGATGCCCCCAGCACCCTGCAATAAAATGATGCTCCCAGCAATAAAATGATGCCCCCGCCATCCTGCAATAAAATGATGTCCTGAGCCCCCCTGCAATAAAATTATGCCCATAGCAATAAAATTAAGTCCCCAGGCCAGCTCCCCTGCAATAAAATGATGCCCCCAGCAATAAAATTATTTCCTCAGCCCCACCTGCAATAAAATGATGCCCCCCAGCCCTCCTGCAATAAAAGTATGCCCCCAGCCAGGCCAGCCCGCCTGCAATAAAATGATTCCCCCATCCAGCCCCCCCTGCAATAAAAGGATGCCCCCAGCCAGCCCCCCCTGCAATAAAATTATGCCCCCAGCCAGCCCCCCCTGCAATAAAATTATGCCCCCAGCCAGCCCCCCCCCTGCAATAAAATTATGCCCCTCAAATCTACAGGTATTTCCGTATTTCACATATCTAATGCTCACTGCATTTCTGCCCCATAGCTGGAGGAGAAGTGCTCATTAATCTAAGGCTATTACAGTAAAGGTAGGAATACAATAGGAAATGCAGCATTTGTACGTCCTGTCACTTAGTGCTGCTGCTGCCTACCTGTCTGTCCATCATTTCTGCAGTTTCTGCAGCAACTGATCACATTGTACCCAAGTGACAATATCTGACCTCCACACAGTGACACAGTGCAGCACTGCCCCAGCCAGTCCCCCCTGCAGCCCCCCCGCAACAAAATTATGCCCCCAGCCAGAGCCAGCCCCCCCTGCACCAGACAGTCAGACACAGTGACAACATTGACTCACCACTCTCGTTGTCAACTCGGACTCTGGCTGCGCTCCGCTGCGCCGATGGATCATGCGGCTGGCTGCCTGTGACTCCCGCCACTCTGCTGCACCTTACCAGACAGTCTGATCTCCGAGTCCGCCCCTCCTCCCCTCTCACTCCTCCTGGTGCGCGGAAAATTTAAAATAAAAAATGGCGGCAAAACAGAAAAAAAAATGTAATCTAAAAAAAATTAAAAAAAATTACAAAAAAATAAATAAATTCTTTTTTAAGCCTGTGCGGGCCCCCCCGCCTTGCCCAAAGGCCGGCCCTGCACTCACACAGCCACTGAATCTGACTGAGAGCACGCCACTCACTGACTGACTGCAGCTGAGCACTTGTCTTCAATCATGATCCTCTCTGCTGCTCTGACGGACACGCATGAACACCTGACCTGCGCATTGCGGCTGCGCAACTATTTCCCGCCCGGCAACTCAGCCCAGAGACTCAGACATAGTGATGTCTGATTGGCTGAGGGGCGGGCAGGCAGGGCTGAGGGCTCCCGAGGCTAGCAAAGTAAAGCCTCCGGTGGGAGCAGTTATGGGCTGCAATAGAGACTGCTGCATTAGCTTTTATTCCCCACTGGGTGGCAGTCTCTAAAGCGGTCCATAACATAACACAGTATTACATTCACATTGCGCAATGGAAGGATAGCTGGCCTCTACCTTCATGCGCAATATGAATGTATTACTTGATATTACGTTTTTTTTTTAAAACAATAAATAATTGCAATAAAACAATGAATTTGGTGGAGGGGTGGGGGGTCACCTTTTTAGATGAAAAAAAAAATGAAAAAAAAAACTATACCTTTTTTATTTTATTTTTTTTTTATATAAAAAAGGCTGTAATTCTCACATTGGCCAGGGGAGGCACTGCCTCACCTGCCTCCAATGAATGCGGGTCACTGAATGCTAACCTGGCAGCACTAATGTTTTACCTTGAGTGGAGATAGTGCTCATTAGTGGTAAAAATATATCTCTCCACTTGTAATCTAGGCCTCAGACAGGTGTAAATAAGGGGTATGAGATTTTTATATTGTAAATTCTTATTTTTCATTTCAACTAAAAATGATCATTCTTACTTTTATTAGAAATTTCTAAAATAATGAATAAATAATACATTTAAACAAATTTACAAATAAAATATTAATATCAAATATTGGTTTTCATTATAAGTGTAGGGACACTTTTAAGCACATGCTAAAATAAAACATTAATGGTAAGTTTTGCGCAAGCGAAAAGGAGTTTATCGCGTTTGCGTGCGTAGGGTGTTGCGCTTGTATTAGAAGGTGAAAGTAAAGGCAATCGCTTGAGTGCAATTGAAGTTAACGCTCATCGGGATAGCACTTCCTCAGAGCTTTGGTAAACTCACAAAACAAAAAAGTGGCGCAAAACACATCAAAATACATTGAAAAGTACAGGTACACTCATAATAACACCATCTAATATAAATTATATTTAAAAAGTATTGCACAAAAAAGTTATATTGGGCTCAAAGATATGAGGTCTCAGGTGTTATATATATTATATACGTATACAGTATATGACACATGAGAAAGCCCTATTGAATGTGAGGGGTGAAACCCTCATTACAACGCCGCTGGTAGATGCCTAGCCTCGAGTTTATGAAGACCCTATGTCCGGTTGTAATGTTTAGATGTCAGAGAAAACGGTCCGGTGAGCAGTAATGAAAGTAAAGCTCTAGGAGGATTGCTATCACTTTATAAGCCTGTGCTGCCTAATCACTACAGAATCAGTCCGGTGAGTTAATTGGAAGGGGGAGCTCTGGGAGAATCGCAGAAGCAAGGTGCGGTAGGCAACTTTTATGAATTATCCCCTGCTGCACTAGTATACTCTGGGAGCACTGAGATATGCAATATAATCATTTGGAGGATATGTTTTTGAGTCAATAGAGATTTTCTCAATAATCATTTTAGTTCCAACTATGATGGGGTACCCCGTTCAATCTTATTATGGTCGCTCACATAAATTGCCAGTGGTGATTGTATTTTGTTTTCAGCTTTTGGTTATAGTTATATAGAACCAATAAATGGTTTTGATTTTTTGGTTTGCTTCCCCTACTTCATATGTTAGTTTACTTTAAATTGAGCCTAAAATAAGTGGTGCTGGATAGGATCTACTTACTTTTCCCTTCTGAATGATATATATTTTTATATATATATATATATATATATATATATATATATATATATATATATATATATATATATATACTGTATAGATTATATACTGTATACATATGTTAAATGTGGAGTTTAGCATCCCACATGATGTAGCCATGTAACCATGTTATATTTTATTGAACCATGTTATATTTTATTTCACCATGTAACCATGTTATATTTTATTTAAACGTTATATATTTTTTTGAAATCATACATTTTTTATTGAGGTTTTTATAAGTAACAACATAGTGAAAAATGCAAAATGTATATATGTTCTTTCAAAATGACAATAATATATCCGTACAGATTTGTACACGTATAGGCAAACACCGGTCATGTGACCAAATTAAGACATTGTACCTGGAATATATAAACATTATGACTCAGGAATCCGAAATTGAAAGTTAAAAACTTTTGATATGGCTAGAAATTTATGCTTGTTTTCCAAGAATATACATAAAACGGAATGTCAGTATAAACAAAAATAAGAGTGACAGATTCATTAGCATTACAAACCAAACATATAAGAATGAAACCTCTTTTTTTATTTTTATTAAATGTACCTCTCTGATTTGTTAAAAGGTCACTCTTGGACCTATGTATAATAGCTTATTGCAATGGAGGTAAACTAGAAAGATATGAAGCCACTCTTGGGAATTGTACATAAAAACAAAATGTACAGATACTCTGCAATAATAAATATTAGCAAGGTTAGAACCAGCTATTTAAATATATGTGAGTGGTTGATTGCAGCCTTATGTGCAATAGTTACAATATGTTGTATGATGAAAAACCCCAGTATCCCTTAGTAGCCTAATGGTTGTGGCATATTGAAGGACTCTATAAGTATAGCTGAGCTAATTTCTTTGGGACCACACAAAGCCGTTAACCTATAAAATGGGAGTATAAGCTAGCAGGAGGGTCAGAGGAATACCACTATATCTCAATTGAATATGACTACCAATGACTTTAAATGGGTATATGTAGAGGAGGGAGCATCTACTAGTGAGGAGATAAACTATAATTCAAGGTCTCAGGCTTCTCAGAGTCAATACATTGATAGATTCTAGAGAAGGAATAAACTTGACCTGTCTATATACAAAAATGATAGGGGCAAACTTAAATTCCTAATTGTGGCTTATATAAAAATGTGTATAATATCAATGGTCTGGACCACACTCTCTTGACACAGAGAACAAGAAAATAATTTAATGTTAGATGTAAATTGGAAAGTTGATTAAAATTCTTTGTTCTATCTGGATCACAACAGAACAATTGTGGGTTTTATTTCCCTTTAAGAATTAAAACACAAACCTGAAGAGTGAAGAAAAAATATTTTCAATGACCTAGATTCTAAAAGATTGTAAATTATTAGAAAGTGGTTGTTGAATATGACAAGATGGGCCTTTTTCATCCACAAATAGTATACATTGTTTTCAGCAATGCACATTAACGCTGAAAGTTTGAGTGCATGGCTTTTAAATATATATAATCATTTTCACCTCTATCTCATAAAAAGTGTTCCTAGATCTGTAATGGCACCTAAACGTAATACACACGGGCCTTTAACAGGCTATATGAGTTAATAAATGTGGATTTTCATCCAGATAATTATTTCCTTCTATCTTCTGAATTCCAAAGATAATTTGAATGGCAGGACATGCCTATAAATAAATTGCTTTTAAAATCCTATTTCATGAGGAACATTTCTCGAGCAAATGCATTTTATGCAAAAATACAGCATGATAAATAAAGATCTCTAAAGAAAATTATATGTTTATTTGGGTTTAATAACTCAGTCAATAGAACTGTAAAGCTATAAAAAAAATAAAAAAAAGTATGATTTGGGTTATAATATATTTACATAGTAATAATTAAAACACTTAGATTTCTTGATAAAAAATGTTTTATGACACTTTTCCAATGACAACCAATTATACATGTTACTTTAGGTATTAAAATATTAAAGCCTTGCAAAATGTTTTTATGTCTTTAAAAAGTTAACCTATTTTATCTACTGGTAAGCTAACACAGTCCTAACATATGTGATCATGTACTTAAAGGGACTCAAAAAATATTTGTATTTTCCTTTTCTATCTATAAGAAGACATTTTGAATTATAGCTTTGGCTTTTTTTTGTAAAAAAAATTATTTTTGTTTTTATGCTTGTGAAACATGACATTGTCTACTAATAAAAGAGTGGACCTGATCCCGTCAGTCCCTAAAGCAAAATTAACATAAGAGGCTTTAAAGGGACAGTTTACACCAGAGGTATCAAATTTAATGTATCTGGGGGCCACTGGCCAAGTATTCTTCGCCCATGGGGGCCACTTGAAACTGAGTAAGTGCTAGATGTACTAGGAAATGGAAGTGCCATTTACCCAACCAATAGTGCATGGTGAGAGTTGTAGCACACAACAGACATACAGTGGTCTTTATTAAGCTTGTGAAGTGATCAATCTGGAACTGTGTAACAATGTAAAATATGACACTTATCCAAGTAGTGCATGGTGGGAGTCTACATTGGATACTTGTCTTTATATTTATCTTGTGAGTGCCTATATAGAACATCAACTAGTTACATCTTTTAGAACCGTAAAAAAATTGACAGCCCAAATTATTGGTTTACCTATTAAACAAGGGAGGGCCATTTAAATCTACCTAGGTTTCTGCAAATAGCCCCAGAGCCAGCATCGACGTGCACATGCTCACAATTACGTAATCGCACTTCACATATGTTTAAAAGGAATGTGTGGAATCTGATTATGTAATCACAAGCATTTATATACATTTTAAGTTCAGAAATGTTCAGTATGCTTGGGGATACAATAGGCAAAATAAGGTATTTCAAATGAGAATATAAAGGATCTATTTGTAAACAATTTAATACACTCCAGTAGGTAAAATGGATAATTGGGTACACATTAAAAAGGAGAAAATATTAGAGTACATTTTCCCTTTAGAAAAATGAATGATTACAGGAAAAGAGTAGGATAAAGAAAAGTTGACAGATAAATTAGCTAAATAAGCTAAAAGTATTAACCCAAGCCTTCCTTTTGAGAAAGTGAAACAAGTATTAAAGTATAAATATCAAAGGTATTTTACAGCAAAGTAATGAATAATTATTGCCATTATGCCTCACTTTTAATTATGAATCATTTTATGCATTGTTGAAATGTAGAGATTAATGATCCTTTAGTTATGTTGTGGATCACAGTTATGGTTATTTTTGAGGGGATAGTTGTAGCCAGGTTGAATACAAATTTTTAGGGCTGTCAAATTTAGGGCTACAGTCAGTATGTGTCGGCACCTGAGACAACTGGTGATATGCTTTTAAGTATCAAATGAATCTCTCGCCCCTCTTGGTCACGCAATGTCCAGTGTCACCCAGCCTAACCTGTAGAAAAGCAGAAAAAACGACCCTCTGTGTGCAAACCAGGTGCACACGGAGCCGGTCCGGCACTTGGCGCCCTCTCTGACCGCTCCAGTCTCCTCTGCTCGATCACTCTACGATGGCGTGTGATGTCACTGGACTTACTTCTGGTTCACGGAACTTCTTTCTCCTTGGTAATGCTATGCGTTCCCCGGCAACCACCAAGACCAGGATTGGTGTGCTGAGATGTGCAGATGTAGATGTAACACACTGGTAACTGGTGCAACCTCGGTTCCACAGGATAAAGACAACAAAGTTCAAATGAGGTGCACAGACAGCCAGTTTTGAATACAAATATTCTTTTCTTTATTGCAAGTAAAATTACTGGTTCCCTACAGGGATACAGGAATCACAAGTTTAGTAGTGAGTGGAGATAGCTTCACTCTAGTGACTGCTGATATGTTTCGGCGAAACATATCAGCAGACAGTCACTAGAGTGAAGCTATCTCCACTCACTACTAAACTTGTGATTCCTGTATCCCTGGAGGGAACCAGTAATTTTACTTGCAATAAAGAAAAGAATATTTGTATTCACAACTGGCTGTCTGTGCCCCTCATTTGAACTTTGTTGTCTCTATAGGAGTCCAAGGTTAGGGTAATTTTTCTTTAGGGGTATTATAAACTTGACTGCTTTTTGTCTCTAAAATTCTGTACTTTGTTCACTTCACGCCTTTATACTGTTTGAATGAGTACTTATTGTTCCTTTAATAACATTTTTAAAGGTACATAAAACCCAACAATATACTTTTGTGATTCAGATAGAGCATACCATTTTAAATAACTTTCCAATTTCTTGGTTTTTCTTGCTATCCTTTGTAAAAAAAGCAGGAACGTGAGTGGGCACATGTCTGCAGCACTATATGGTAGCAGTTTTGCAACAATGTTATATATTAGCTAGCACACTAGAGGGCAGCACTATTTTATGTCATGTTGTGCTCCAGACATGTGCACGCAGTCTATCTAGATTTTTTTTCAACAAAGAATAACAAGAGAACAAAGTAATTTTAATAGAAGTAAATTGGATTTTTTTTTTAAATTAAACCAGTACTATAGTGATTGGTATCATTGTCCTTTTTTTATAGTGCTTAGAGTGTAATTCAGTTTAGTGTACTATAGTATTTATGTTTAATCCAACCAAAGACATTTACTGGGCCTTGTTACTGGTGTAGGGATCAAAGCTGTTTTAAAATTAAAGGGCCAGATTCAGAGTGGAGTGTTTAGTTACACATAAGTGATAAGGGGTATATCGCGGGTCTTTCCGCGAGTCGGGTTTTCCACTCATATTACAAGTTTAAAGTAAATGCAATCCCTAGAGCGCAATCGTGATTTATTCTAGAATCCTAACCGTGTCCTCAGAGCTCTGGTTAACTGTTTCACAAAATAAGTGTCCCAAAACACAGTAAAAATATGTTACAGTTACACTCATAATACCACCATCTAATAAAAATTAAAGTTATAAGGGCTCAATAATATGAGACTTTAACATTGATATACATACATAAACATGTCTAAAGATGTATATATAGATATGTGTATATATATATTCATATCTGTACATATGTATTTATATGTGTATTTATGTATTTACAGACATATACTGTATACACATATAAACACATAAATAAATATGATATGTATACATAAATAGACAAATATATATATATATATATATATATATATATATATATATAAAGACAGAAGATAAATGAACCAGTAGAAAGAATCCACTGAATCACTCCTAGGCGCTCACTGTCAAATAAAAGCTATGCCACAAGGTATATATTCTATACCCAGCACCTCATAAAAAATTCCAGCAAGATGTATCCAGCTGCCAAACCCCAAATGGCAGAGGAGACCTATCACTCCTCAATAAAGAAACATAAATAGAAAGAGGCAGGGTGGCGCAGAAAACTCAAACCAGAAAATACAATAAATAAAATACAATACAGTTTACAGTAAAATATTATAGCAATATATAGTAAAATGAAATAATATAATGTGATACAAATGTCTATTAGCTGTAAAAAATCCTAAACGATCAGAAGTAATCAGGAGCACATCAAATATGGAGAGCAAAGTCTTCAGGCGTTAGTCCCCTATTAGATGTACACTTACTTGAATGAACCTCAATCACATAAGGTAAGAATGTAGCACTTTCATAATAGAGTAAGGCACTTCCTGTAGAAAAGATAGAACGATCAACTGGATCTCCCAGAGTGTAGACTTCTGTATCTTGGAATATGGATAGTAGAATCCTCCAAATGTCCTCGTGCTCTCTTTAGTAAGTAGTAACTCATCGATTATGTAAATTCCACATCAAGCTTTACAGAAGCTGTCAAAAGAAATAAAAGGGGCTGTCTGTTGCAGGCAACTCAATATCAGACGCTCTTGGCAAATTCAACTTGAACCACACAGACAAAACCAGCAGTGAATCTCTTTGTGAGCAGAGATTCACTGCTGGTTTTGTCTGTGTGGTTCAAGTTGAATTTGCCAAGAGCGTCTGATATTGAGTTGCCTGCAACAGACAGCCCCTTTTATTTCTTTTGACAGCTTCTGTAAAGCTTGATGTGGAATTTACATAATCGATGAGTTACTACTTACTAAAGAGAGCACGAGGACATTTGGAGGATTCTACTATCCATATTCCAAGATACAGAAGTCTACACTCTGGGAGATCCAGTTATCGTTCTATCTTTTCTACAGGAAGTGCCTTACTCTATTATGAAAGTGCTACATTCTTACCTCATGTGATTGAGGTTCATTCAAGTAAGTGTACATCTAATAGGGGACTAACGCCTGAAGACTTTGCTCTCCATATTTGATGTGCTCCTGATTACTTCTGATCGTTTAGGATTTTTTACAGCTAATAGACATTTGTATCACATTATATTATTTCATTTTACTATATATTGCTATAATATTTTACTGTAAACTGTATTGTATTTTATTTATTGTATTTTCTGGTTTGAGTTTTCTGCGCCACCCTGCCTCTTTCTATTTATATATATATATATATATATATATATATATATATATATATATATATATATATATATATATATATATATATATATATATATATATATATACACAGTATACACACACACACATGTATTGGAGCCCTTTGCAGTTAAGTAGATGAAAACATGAAAAAACATTTATTCAAAATTCATTTTAATTATGTTTTAAACTGTCTTCTGAAAATTGGGAATATATCCTATGTATTTATAAATACAAATATATATATAAATTCATTAAAATTTTGGGGGGAAATAAAAAACTGAAATTAAAATCCTCCATGTCTCAAAATTAAATCAATGTAAATATTTTCATAGGAAATTAGCACATCTAGGCAAGTATCCCCGCTTGATACTAGCCTAGATGTGCTAATTTCCTATGAAAATATTTACATTGATATATATATATATATATATATATATATATATGTACTGTATATATATATATATATATATATATATATATATAGTGTCAAATGGCCGGTAGCCCAGCACTCTAACCTCTGTACAGAGTTATTTCTCTCCATTGGGAACACGGCAGGTTAGCCGTAATAAGATGTAAAATTTGTCTTAAAGAAGACTCAAGGATAGAGCTGAAACTTCGACAATAATTATTTAATAAATAATTCAAGGATTCAAATCCTGCCAGTGCCCTCCATCTTCAGCGCACTTGAAACAGTATCCCTATATAGGTCCACCTATGGAGGTATTATTACAACTGCTGGAATAATGGCTAAGCCTTAATTACTTTAAATTTGAGCAGAGTTATTATCTACAGACAGAAGGAACAGTGATGGGGTCCAATGTGGCCCCATCTTATGCAAACCTCTACATATCTGATTTTGAAGATCTGAAGACGGACTGCTTTAAGGATGATAGGATTCGGTCATATAGACGGTATATAAATTACCTGTTCCTGATTTGGTCGGGAACACAGGATGAACTGGACGAATGGTTTGAGATCCTGAACCAAACTACTAACAATCTAAAGTTTAAAATTACTTCTTCCAAGTCCAGCATAGATTTCTTGGACCTCAGAATCTGTAAGAAAGAACAATGTTTGTAAACCACATTGTACAGCAAGGACACTGATATAAACTCCTTACTCAGGGCTGACAGTTGTCATTCACCGGCACTAAAACATGCTCTCCCTAAATCACAGCTTAAAAGGGTTGTAAGGAACAATTCTATGGGCACTTTGAAAAATGAACAGTTGGTGGACATGAAGGAGAAGTTCAGCAAGAGAGGATATTATGAGAAGTACTTATTATTCACTATGATTGAAGTAGAAGGATTAACTCAAGATAAAGCATTAACGAAGAAACAGCAAGAAAACAAGGATGAGAAGAGGCTTACCTTTGTGACCACCTTTACCCCTGACAAATCCCTTCCACTATATAATCATGAGGCCCCAAGAGTTTGTTACAAGAGAGGCAGATCACTGTGGGATATATTAATGAGACCAGACTTCAAGGCCAGTTACAGCACAGGAACTTGGCTGGGAACACCTAAAGCTGGATGATACAAATATAGCGGGTGTACAACCTGCAATGGCCTAACACAAGGCAAATTCTTTACATACCCCTGGACCATAAAGAGGTACTATATTAAGTTTTGGCTAACCTGTGCCACCAGATATGTGGTATATTTGCTACATTGTAGCTGTGGAAGATACTATGTTGGGAAGACAAATGATGACCTGAGGACCCGTATGGCCAATCATAGGTGTGTGATAAGGAGCGCCCTAGCCACGGGCAAAGCCGACCAACCAGTTGTCACTTTCTTTCAGCTAAATATTCTGTATCCGAACTTAAATATATGATCATTGATCATGTTCCACCATTACCCAGGGGTGGAGATAGAGCCAGGCTCCTACTACAGAAAGAAAGTAGATGGATCTTCAGACTCCAGACTCTAATACTGAGAGGACTGAACACCAACATGGATTTACAATGTTTTCTTTAAATTACACATAAGGTTTTTTGTGTGAATATGTCTAGATTAAGATAGTTGATGTAGTTCTTTTTTATAAAGGAACTACTAGATTTTGTTACATCAGGGCCATTGATAATGTTCTATTCTAGCCCCTGTAAGTGCATTACATATTCCCTTAATTCGGTCCAAAAGAGTTTGTAACAGCCTCTAGAGGATGCCCTTAATTATCGAATACTAGTGTTTATACTTTTGAAACAGGTATCTATGTTCCAATGTGAATAGGTATAGGCAATATACAAGCATTTCCTGTGCAGGAGCAGTTATTGTGGCTTGGTTTAGCAGAATGGTAAAAGGTTCTCCATTTGTTAATGTGACCAGCTTTTTCTAATAGCAATATTTGTCTCCTAGTTAGTAAGTAATGAAATGGAACATAGTGTTAGATTTTATACAGGGAATATGATGGAACATGTCACATATGTAACATATAACTAGGACTCCTTCTGAATGTTTACATATAATGGTGAGGGATATATATATACACTCATTTTATACACTTGGGGCCAGCGGTGGTTCTTTAATTGTTGGCAGTGTGCTGGGAATAATGTAGTATTGTCTGTTTTATCTGACATACAAGAATAGTGCTAGTATATCTAAGAGTAGTTGAGTGTAGGCATAAGGTATACCTGAACCAATAACGATGTTGCTAAATACGCTGTATATCTAATCAATTAAATGTGAAGTGGTAGCAGATTGTATGGCATTCAGTGAGAGAAGAGTCCTGAGGGATCATTATGTATACTTATAATAATATGCTGTGTATAGAGTATAGACAAAGAGTATCTGACGCTATGTATGTTAATAACAGTGCTTTACCAATAATTATCACTTTGCTTTTTAGATTGACCTGTGTGATGTACCGTAGCAGGCCGCTGGCGCATGCGCAGTTGCGCCATCAGTACGTCGACACTGCATACACGCTCAGGAATATTGTGCACGGTGTGGGGTATATATGGGGGTAAGTTTACTGTATAATATTATGTTTTTAATGGTCTGAGGAAGGGGTTAAAATCCCCGAAATGTCACATTAAAAGGATTTGATTATCTTAAAACCGGAGAGTGCCTTAATTGCTGTGTATCTATTTAAGACTGCTTAAAGAGCACCCTGGAAGTTGCTTAAACCGTTTTGGAGTGCTGGTCTGTATTTTTATTTTGTTATATATATACAGTATATATATATATATATATATATATATATATATATTTAAACAAGAAATTTGATTAAGCACATCTAATAAAAACATATATTTTTTTGCAGCATTAAGAAACAAGTTTATAATATGTGAAATAATATGTGGTCTTATGTGTTTGGAGGTGTGCCAATGTTTGTTTCTAAATTATACTTATTTTGGTCATTTTGGCAGCACTCCCACAATATGAGCATTTAAAATAATATGTGTTTTTATTAGATGTGCTTAATCAAATTTCTTGTTTATTTATCACTAGGGAAACTGACCAAAGCCCTTTGGTTTAAAGCACTCCACCCTGTTCAGTTGTGTTCCAGACTATGGCCTAGATTACGAGATGTGTGTTAGCCTTAAAAAGCAGCATTAAGAGGTCTTAACATTACAGGTGTACCGCTCACTTTTTTGGCCAGACTCGGAAATACCACAAATCCACTTATGTCAATTGCATATCCTATATTTTCAATGGGACTTGCATAGCGCCGGTATTACGAGTCTGACCAAAAGTGAGCGGTAAACCCTCTACTGTCAAGCCAGGTACCGCATTTAAAAGTCAGTAGATAAGAGTTTTACACTACAACGCCGTAGCATAAAACTCTTAACTAAAGTGCTAAAAAGTACACTAACACCCATAAACTACTTATTAACCCCTAAACTGATCCCTCCCCCCACATCGCAAACACTAAAATAAATATTTTAATCCCTAATCTGCCGAACCGTACATCGCCACCACTATAATAAATATATTAACCCCTTACTTAGTCTTGATAAAGGCCTAGCACGGGCCGAAACACGTAGACCTCAGCACTGGTAAGCCTTGTTTTATTGCTATCACTTTTTGAAGACCATCTACACTATATATTTCTCTTTCACAGGAGGACTATCGTTATTTATTATTGGGAATTTTTTGTGTTACTGCAACTTTAAGGATCACTGTGATATCGATTTGTGAACATTAAGACACTCATGTATTGACCTCAGAAGTCACACAACACATTTTTTCTATTGGTCATTTTTGTTCGTATTACTTTAAATATATACATATTCTCATGGTTTAAACCTATTTTTATTTTTTGCATTTTTTACTGTTTTTTGAGACACCGTTTTTTATTGGACACATTTTTTATTGGACACATTGATCTGTTGGATTATTATAGTATTTTTCACCATCAATACAGCATTTTGTATCACCATTTCTGTTGACTCTTCATTGGACATAGAAGTTATTACCTATTGAAGCACTATTGGGGTCTCAATACTAACCCCTCCATTAGTACTTACTGACATTCAAGGTTTTATTTGAAGGTAGCACTTTGAAGATTACAACAGTTTTATGATTGATTGTTTTTAATTGATTGTATATTTACCACGATTCACATTTTTATCTGTATTTTTATCTGTATATTTATCTGTATATTTGTTATTTTAATGTTTCAGCATGGATCCATGATATTGACTTGTATGCATTGAATAAATCTCATTGTGAATTTTACCATTAGAGTTTTATTGTTAGAAGTACCTTTGCCTCCGTTAGGACAGGCGCCTGGGTTTTCCCCTATATTTTCCTAACCCTAACACCCCCTAACAAATATAATTTAAATAAATCTAAATTATATTACTACAATTAACTAAACTATTCCTATTTAAAACTAAATACTTACATATAAAATAAACCATAATCTAGCTACAATATAAATAATAGTTACAATGTAGCTAACTTACGCCTAGATTTAGAGTTCTGCGGCCAAAGGGGTGCGTTAGCTATGCGTGCTTTTTTCTGGCCGCACCATTTAAATACCGCTGGTATTTAGAGTTCAGAGAATGGCTGGGTTTTCAGTGCGTTAGACTCCAAAAAGGGAGCGTAGAGCATAATTTAACGCTACTGCAACTCTCGATACCAGAGGTGCTTACGGACGCGACAAGCTTCAAAAACATGCTCGTGCATGATTCCCCCATAGAAAACAATGGGGTTGTTTGAGCTGAAAAAAAAACTAACACCTGCAAAAAAGCCGCGTTCAGCTCCTAACGCAGCCCCATTGTTTTCTATGGGGAAACACTTCCTACGTCTGCACCTAACACCCTAACATGTACCCCGTGTCTACACACCCCTAGCCTTACACTTATTAACCTCTAATCTGCTGCCCCCGCTATCGCTGACCCCTGCATATTTTTTTAACCCCTAATCTACCGCTCCGTAAACCGCCGCTACTTACATTATCCCTATGTACCCCTAATCTGCTGCCCCTAACACCGCCGACCCCTATATTATATTAATTAACCCATAATCTGCCCCCCACAACGTCGCCTCCACCTGCCTACACTTATTAACCCCTAATCTGCCGACCGGACCGCGTCACTATTATAATAAAGTTATTAACCCCTAATCCGCCTCACTCCCTCCTCAATAACCCTATAATAAATAGTATTAACCACTAATCTGCCCTCCCTAACATCGCCGACACCTAACTTCAAACATTAACCCCTAATCTGCCGACTGGAGCTCACTGCTATTCTAATAAATGTATTAACCCCTAAAGCTAATTCTAACCCTAACCCTAACACCACCCTAAGTTAAATATAATTTTTATCTAATAAAATAAATTAACTATTATTAAATAACTTATTCCTATTTAAAGCTAAATACTTACCTGTAAAATAAACCCTAATATAGCTACAATATAAATTATAATTATATTGTAGCTATTTTAGGATTAATATTTATTTTACAGGCCACTTTGTAATTATATTAACCAGGTACAATAGCTATTAAATAGTTAATAACTATTTAATAGTTACCTAGTTAAAATAATTACAAAATTACCTGTAAAATAAATCCTAACCTAAGTTACAATTAAACCTAACACTACACTATCAATAAATTATTTAAATACAATACCTACAAATAACTGCAATTAAATAAACTAACTAAAGTACAAAAAATAAAAAAGAACTAAGTTACAAAAATTTAAAGGAACTGTCATTCGGCGAGTAGGCGTCGGTTGAAGAGGTTGGATCCGCATCAGTTGGAAAGAAGATGGCTCCGCTCCGCACCAGAAGAAAGAAGATTGAAGATGCGGCTTGATAGAAGACTTCATCCCGATGATGGACTTCCGACTTCAGCCCGATGATGGAGTTCTTCAGCCGCCGCTTGGATCCAGACTTCAGCCCGAGGATGGACGTCACTCTTCAGCCCCCCGCTTGGGCTTGGATCAACACTTCCGAGGCTTGGATCAAGACTTCCGAGGACGGATCGGTGAACCTGGTATGATGAAGATAAGGTAGGAAGATCTTCAGGGGCTTAGTGTTAGGTTTATTTAAGGGGGGTTTGGGTTAGATTAGGGGTATGTGGGTGGTGGGTTGTAATGTTGGGGGGGGGGGTATTGTATGTGTTTTTTTTACAGGCAAAAGAGCTGAATTCTTTGGGGCATGCCCTGCAAAGGGCCCTGTTCAGGGCTGGTAAGGTAAAAGAGCTTTGAACTTTTTAAATTTTAGAATAGGGTAAGGCATTTTTTTATTTTGGGGGGCTTTGTTATTTTATTAGGGGGCTTAGAGAAGTGTAATTAGTTTAAAATTGTTGTAATATTTTTCTAATGTTTGTAAATATTTTTTATTTTTTGTAACTTAGTTCTTTTTTATTTTTTGTACTTTAGTTAGTTTATTTCATTGTATTTATTTGTAGATATTGTATTTAATTAATTTATTGATAGTGTAGTGTTAGGTTTAATTGTAGATAATTGTAGGTATTTTATTTAATTAATTTATTGATCGTGTAGTGTTAGGTTTAATTGTAACTTAGGATAGGATTTATTTTACAGGTAATTTTGTAATTATTTTAACTATTTTAGCTTTTAAATAATTCTTAACTATTTAATAGCTATTGTACCTGGTTAAAATAAATACAAAGTTACCTGTAAAATAAATATTAATCCTTAAATAGCTATAATATAATTATAATTTATATTGTAGCTATATTAGGGTTTATTTTACAGGTAAGTATTTAGCTTTAAATAGGAATAATTTATTTAATAAGAGTTAATTTATTTTGTTAGATTTAAATTATATTTAACTTAGGGGGGTGTTAGTGTTAGGGTTAGACTTAGCTTTAGGGGTTAATCCATTTATTACAGTAGCGGCGAGATTCGGTCGGCAGATTATGGGTTAATAATTGAAGTTAGGTGTCGGCGATGTTAGGGAGGGCAGATCAGGGGTTAATACTATTTATTATAGGGTTATTGAGGCGGGAGCGAGGCAGATTAGGGGTTAATAACTTTATTATAGTAGCGGTGCGGTCCACTCGGCAGATTAGGGGTTAATAAGTGTAGGCAGGTGGAGGCGACGTTGTGGGGGGCAGGTTAGGGGTTAATAGATATAATATAGGGGTCGGCGGTGTTAGGGGCAGCAGATTAGGGGTACATAAGTATAACGTAGGTGGCGGTCGGCAGATTAGGGGTTAAAAAAAATTAATCGAGTGGCGGCGATGTGGGGGGACCTCGGTTTAGGGGTACATAGGTAGTTTATGGGTGTTAGTGTACTTTAGAGCACAGTAGTTAAGAACTTTATAAACCGGCGTTAGCCCAGAAAGCTCTTAACTACTGACTTTTTTTCTGCGGCTGGAGTTTTGTCGTTAGAACTAACGCTCACTTCAGCCACGACTCTAAATACCGGCGTTAGAAAGATCCCATTGAAAAGATAGGATACGCAAATGACGTAAGGGGATCTGCGGTATGGAAAAGTCGCGGCTGGAAAGTGAGCGTTAGACCCTTTAATGACTGACTCTAAATACCGGCGGTAGCCCAAAACCAGCGTTAGGAGCCTCTAACGCTGGTTTTGACGGCTACCTCCCAACTCTAAATCTAGGCCTAATGGTTTATTTTTATTTTACAGGCAACTTTGTATTTATTTGTACTAGGTAGAATAGTTATTAAATAGTTATTAACTATTTATTAACTAACTAGTTAAAATAAAGACAAATTTACCTGTAAAATAAAACCTAACCTAAGTTACAATTACACCTAACACTACACTACAATTAAATTAATTACCTAAATTAAATACAATTAATTACAATTAAATAAAATTATCTGAAGTACAAAAACAAACAAACACTAAATTACAGAAAATAATAAAGAAATTACAAGATTTTTAAACTAATTACACCTAATCTAATCCCCCTAACCAAATAAAAAGTCCCCCCAAAATAAAAATGCCCTACCCTACACTAAATTACAAATAGCCCTTAAAAGGGCCTTTTGCGGGGCATTGCCCCAAAGTAATTAGCTCTTTTACCTGAAAAAAAATTACAATCCCCCCCATCATTAAAACCGACCACCCACACAACCAACCCCACTCTAAAACCCACCCAATCCCCCCCTTAAAAAAAACCTAACACTAACCCCCTGAAGATCACCTTCCCGGGAGACATCTTCACCCAACCAGACCGAAGTCCTCAACGAAGCCGGGAGAAGTCTTCATCCAAGCTTGGCAAAGTGATCTTCTATCTTCATCCATTCGGCACTGAGTGGGTCCATCTTCAAGACATCTGACGTGGAGCATCCTTTTCTTTCCACTGCCAACAACTGAATGAAGGTTCCTTTAAATGACGTCATCCAAGATGGCGTCCCTTCAATTCCGATTGGCTAAATGAATTCTATCAGCCAATCGGAATTAAGGTAGAAAAAATCCTATTGGCTGATGCACTCAGCCAATAGGATTGAACTACAATCCTATTGGCTGATCCAATCAGCCAATAGGATTGAGCTGGCATTCTATTGGCTGTTCCAATCAGCTAACAGAATGCCAGTTCAATCCTATTGGGGGTATTGGGTGGGTTTTAGAGTAGGATTGGTTGTGTGGGTGGTGGGTTTTAATATTGGGGGGGATTGTAATTTTTTTTTCAGGTAAAAGAGCTGATTACTTTGGGGCAATGCCCCGCAAAAGGCCCTTTTAAGGGCTATTTGTAATTTAGTGTAAGGTAGGGCTTTTTTATTTTGTTAGGGGGATTAGATTATGTGTAATTAGTTTAAAATTTGTTTATAATTTCTGTAATTTAGTGGTTTTTTGTTGTACTTTAGATACTTTTATTTAATTGTAATTAATTGTATTTAATTTAGGTAATTATAACTTAGGTTAGGTTTTATTTTACAGGTAAATTTGTCTTTATTTTAACTAGGTAGTTATTAAATAGTTAATAACTATTTAATAACTTTTCTACCTAGTTAAAATAAATACAAAGTTGAATGTAAAATAAAAATAAACCCTAAGCTAGCTACTATGTAACTATTAGTTATATTGTAGCTAGCTTAGGGTTTATTTTATAGGTAAGTATTTAGTTTTAAATAGGAATAATTTAGTTAATTGTAGTAATTTTATTTAGATTTATTTTAATTATATTTAAGTTAGGGGGTGTTAGCATTAGGGTTAGGCATAGGTTTAGGGGTTAATAACTTTATTATAGTGGCGGTGACGTTGAGGGTGGCAAATTAGGGGTTAATAAATGTAGGTAGGTTGCGGCGACATTGGGGGCGGCAGAGTAGGGGTTAATAAATAAAATGTAGGTGTCGGCGATGTTGGGGGTGGCAGATTAGGGGTTCATAAGTATAATGTCGGTGGCGGCGGTGTCCGGAGTGGCAGATTAGGGGTTAATAATATAATGCAGGTGTCGGCGATGTCGGGCAGCATATTAGGGGTTAATAAGTGTAAGATTAGGGATGTTTAGACTCGGGTTCATGTTAGGGTGTTAGGTGTAGACATAAATGTATTTTCCCCATAGGAATCAATGGGGCTACGTTAGGAGCTTTACGCTGCTTTTTTGCAGGTGTTAGTTTTTTTTTTTAGCCAGCTCTCCCCCATTGATACCTATGGGGAAATTGTGCACAAGCATGTTTTATCAGCTCACCGCTAACGTAAGCAGCGCTGGTATTGAGGTGAGATGTGGAGCAAAATTTTGCTCTACGCTCAGTTTTTTGCGGCTAACGCCGGGTTTGTAAAATCCCGTAATACCAGCACTGTCTGTAAGTGAGCGGTGAGTATAAACAGTACGTTAGCACTGCACAGCCTCTAATGCAAAACTCGTAATCTAGGCGTATTTTACTGTGTGTATATAAAGCCTGGAAGCCTCATTCTGATGTGAGGTATAGTATTGCAATCCTACTTTGGCACAGTGGAGGCTCATCCAGTTGTGCACAATCGCACGTGAACCTCCCAGGGGGCAAGGAGAAAAAAAAATGGGGCAAAAAAAAAAAAATCAGCCAAAAAAAAAAATGTTTAATATTTTTTTTTTTTATTATTTTTTTTTTATTAGTGTGTGTGTGTTTTTTGTTATTTTTGTTAGCCACTAGCTTCCTCAGCACCGGGTATAGTGAAGTCAGTGTCAGTACGGTACCACACACACCACACCATGATTTACCAATGCCATAATAAATAACCCCATAGTCTGTCTAAGTCTTGAAGCAGGAGGGAGCTAGGACCCAGGCGGACCGACGCTGACGTCACCAGCGTAGAGAGTGAGACCGCATCAGTCAGTGAGTCACTAGCGTCTCCTCTTCTCTGAGTCTCTGTCACTCACAGTCACTGATCGCACGTGCGATCAAGCAAAACCCTATCCTACACAGTGATCGCTATGTATCACTGTGCAGGCGTTGCTCCTCCCAGCCCGGCACTGGTAATTGAGCCCTATTCGCACAGGCTGAAGTGTGCGAGCTGACTTCAGCCTGTGCTCTGGCTCCTCCCAGTCTGCCTGTCATGGGTGAGTCTCGCCTCTGATACGCTACTAGCGTCACGTGACCGCCCCCACAAGCCTCCTCCCCCTCAACGGCGCGAAAATCTCATAGAGGAGATAGCCGTTGAGCGGATAGGAGCCTTGTTTGCTGAGCACTGAGTCTGTTTTGTTCAACAACTTGAGTTGTCTCAAAAAAACGATTTAGGCAGCCCTTGCTGGCTGCAGACGTGGTGTTGCTGACAGTGAGTCCAGGACTCCTGACAGAAAAGTTTCTTTACTAAGTTTAAGTTATATTTAATAATTTAGCAGCGAATACTATAGTTTAAATTAGCTTAAGCTGCCTTAGTTACAGTGGGTGGGCAGTGGGCCTTATTTTGCTTCAGGCCTGCAGCTGCTGAGCCTGAGCTTATTAGTTTAGTTTAAAATTTTAAACTAACTGTATATTAGTTAGTTAACTAAAATTACTAAATTAAATTTACACAACAGAGTTGAGATTACTATTAGAGACTAGAGAGTCAGTGAGACAGACACCAGTGTGTGTGAGAAAAAAAAAGTTCATTTAGTGTTTTAACTTAACATTTAGAGTACTTAGGTAGAGTGGGAGTTCTCTCTTAAAACAATTGGCTTTAGTCAGTAAGTTTAGTGGAGTAATTTGGGAATAATAAAATATTTTTTTTGTCAGCAGATTAGAAGTTTTGCAAAAAATATATATATTTTTTTTTTTATTTTTTTTTTTACAAATACAGAAAGCAGTTAACTGCTGTGCTGTACTACTAGTTGTTGACCATTGACGGCTGTCATGGTTGTTTACCATTAAACATTAATACATTTAATTTAAGTATTTTAGCAGATTAATTAGCAGATTGCAATTAGAAGTTTTGAAAAAAAAAGAACAAAGTTTTTTTTCACAATAAAAGCAGTAAACTGCTGTGCTGCTTTTGATACTACTAGTTGTTGACCGTTGATGGCTGTCACAGTGGTTTACCATTAAACATTAATACATTTAATTTAAGTATTTTAGCAGATTAATTAGCAGATTGCAATTAGAAGTTTTGAAAAAAAAAGAACAAAGTTTTTTTTCACAATAAAAGCAATTAACTGCTGTGCTGCTTTTGATACTACTAGTTGTTGACCGTTGACGGCTGTCACGGTGGTTTACCATTAAACATTAATACATTTAATTTAAGTATTTTAGCAGATTAATTAGCAGATTGCAATTAGAAGTTTTGAAAAAAAAAGAACAAAGTTTTTTTTCACAATAAAAGCAGTAAACTGCTGTGCTGCTTTTGATACTACTAGTTGTTGACCGTTGACGGCTGTCACGGTGGTTTACCATTAAACATTAATACATTTAATTTAAGTATTTTAGCAGATTAATTAGCAGATGGCAATTAGAAGTTTTTCACAAAAAAAACAGTTAACTGCTGTGCTGCTGCTGATACTAAAATTAGGCAGTAAACCGGCATATTTAACATTTTATATTATATATATATAGTGAGCTATATTATTATAATTATTATAAGATATTACCTATTAGTTGTAGTTGATATTTTCTAACAGCTGCCTGCAATATATTTTATAACAACCAGCACCGCAAAACTACTTGCCATTGCCTACTAGTGTTGTAGATTTTCTAACAGCTGCAGAGCTACATAAAGTACCTACAAGTTATATATTACATAACAACCGCCAAACTATTAAACTATTACTGCAAGTTGAGATGTATATTTTCTAATAGCTGCAGAGCTACCTACCTACAAGTTATATATTACATAACAACCACAAAACTATTAAACTTTTAATATATTTTCTAACAGCTGCAGAGCTACCTACCTACAAGTTATATATTACATAACAACAGCCAAACTATTAAACTATTACTGCATGTTGAGTTGTATATTTTCTAATAGCTGCAGAGCTACCTACCTACAAGTTATATATTACATAACAACCACAAAACTATTAAAATTTTAATATATTTTCTAACAGCTGCAGAGCTACCTACCTACAAGTTATATATTACATAACAACCGCCAAACTATTAAACTATTACTGCAAGTTGAGTTGTATATTTTCTAATAGCTGCAGAGCTACCTACCTACAAGTTATATATTACATAGCAACCACAAAACTATTAAACTTTTAATATATTTTCTAACAGCTGCAGAGCTACCTACCTACAAGTTATATATTACATAACAACCGCCAAACTATTAAACTATTACTGCAAGTTGAGTTGTATATTTTCTAATAGCTGCAGAGCTACCTACCTACAAGTTATATATTACATAACAACCACAAAACTATTAAACTTTTAATATATTTTCTAACAGCTGCAGAGCTACCTACCTACAAGTTATATATTACATAACAACCGCCAAACTATTAAACTATTACTGCAAGTTGAGTTGTATATTTTCTAATAGCTGCAGAGCTACCTACCTACAAGTTATATATTACATAACAACCACAAAACTATTAAACTTTTAATATATTTTCTAACAGCTGCAGAGCTACCTACCTACAAGTTATATATTACATAACAACCGCTAAACTATTAAACTACTAGTCCTAAAGCCCGTTCACACGGGCCGTGTTGTGTTATATTTAATTCTCTCTCTCTCTCTCTCTCTCTCTCTCTCTCTCTCTCTCTCTCTCTCTCTCCCCTGCGCGCGCGATCAGCTGTGCTGCCCGGTTCTCCCCTGCGCGCGCGATCAGCTGTGCTGCCCGGTTCTCCCCTGCGCGCGCGATCAGCTGTGCTGCCCGGTCCTCGCGCTGCTGTCGGGTGGGTGCGCGTGCGATCAGCTGCAAGAGTTTGTCTGAACTGTGCATGACGGCTTCAGACAAACTCTTGTCCTTTATAATATAGGATTACTTCAAGTTGAGTTGTATATTTTCTAACAGTTGCAGAGCTACCTACCTACAAGTTATATATTAGATAAGAGCAAAGGACTATTCTTTGTGTGTAAACTAACAGTTAAGATGGCACTTAGTAAAATTAGTGTGTCTGAGCTAAAGCAATTACATTTTTCAACGTTGCCCATTGAAAGAAAAATGGAAATTAAAATGCTCAGGCCAACACCTATGCTTAACCTTACCCAGGTGACAAAATGTAAAACTAGAGATTACAAAAGAGAATTCAAACCTGAGGTATATGATAAATATCCATGGATTTGTGGTTGTGAATTATCTAACAGACTCTTTTGTTTTTATTGTCTCCTGTTTGCAAAACAAAGTGGGGATTCAAGCTGGGTGAGTTATGGGGTCGCCGATTTATCACATTTAAGTAAAAAAAACAATAAACATAATTGCTCCCAATCACATTTAAACTCCACATTAGAGTTTAATTTGCTAGGAAGGGTTGATATTCGGCAACAACTTGACAGTGCATATCGTTTGAATATTAAAAGACATAATGAGCAAGTAACCAAAAATCGCTATGTTCTTTCCAAAATAATTAATTGTATTTTATTTTGCGGCACATTTGAGCTTGCACTTCGAGGACATGACGAACGCGATGATTCATTAAATCCAGGCATTTTCAGAGGTCTTATAAACTTCTCAGCAGAGCTTGATGCATCTCTAAAAGAACATCTCGCTAGTGCCACTGTTTTTAAAGGAACGTCAAAAGAAATTCAAAACGATTTATTAGACTGTATGCTTACTGTTTGCCAGAACCAAATAAAGAAGGAAATCTCAAATGCAAGTTTTGTAGCAGTGATAGCAGATGAAACTACTAATGTTTCATCTGCCTTCCAATTGGTTGTTGTTTTTAGATACATTATAGGTAATGGACAACCGGTTGAGAGATTCTGGGAATTCACTAATCCAGCTGGACATGATGCAGAATCTTTAGCTACGTGTATTCAAGCTACTTTGGAAAAAGTTATAGACAACCCAGAGAAACTGATATCGCAGAGTTACGACGGTGCAAGCGTGATGAGTGGTCAGCATGCAGGTGTTTAGGCTATAATTAAACGTACCTACAAGAATGCACATTTTGTGCATTGCTATGCACATCAGCTCAATTTAATTGTCAGCCAAGCAAGCAGTCAAAATCAACAAGTTTGAGTATTTTTTTCAAATCTAAGTGGCATTACTAACTTTTTTAGTAACTCGCCACAAAGGATAGCTATTCTAGATGAAACTGTTAGAAGAAGGATACCTCATGGTTCAGCCACCAGGTGGAATTTCAAGAGTCGAACCGTCAATACAGTTTTTGAAAACAGGGAACAGTTAATTGAATGCATGGAAAAAATAGAGTCAACATCGAAAAAAGAAATAGCTATAAATCAAGCAGGGGCTATTCGGCGTATGTTACAAGACTCGGTATTCGTGTTTTGGCTTACAGTTTTTCACAATATTATGCCACATGTAGATGTGTTATACAACCAACTTCAGAAAACACAAACAGATGCGGCACTTATTCGAAAACATATTAACATTTTCCAGCAGACAATGGAAAACGAAAGGAATAGAATGGACACAGTGACCATGACGATATCAGAAACAGAGGAAACATCTAGGAAAAGGAAGAGAGAAAATATTCACATTGCTCAGACTGTGGCAGCTAAAGAGATATGCGATGTTATCACAAATCAAGTAAAAGATAGATTTTCTTTTATAACTCACTACTCGGCTGTTTCTCTCGTCCAAGCGGAAAAATTTGCGGATTACGAGAAAATTTTTCCAAATCAGCTTCTTGAACAAACATCAGCGGTTTATCACACATTACAGAAAGATCGCCTGAAAACTGAACTAGGAGTAATTTACAGAAGACCAGATTTCCGAAATATGAATGGTGCCATCAGTCTTCTACAGTTTGTAATAGAAAATAACTTGGACTGCACTTTCTCGGAGACTTACAAACTGTTGCAAATTATTTCGACTATTCCCGTGACAACTGCTGAGGCTGAGAGATGTTTCTCAACTTTAAAACGAGTTAAGACATTTCTAAGGAGCACCATGACTGAGGAAAGACTGACTGCTCTAGCCATGCTCACAATTGAAAAACAATTGATCAATGACATGCCTACATTCACCGAAAATGTTATTGATTTATTTGCCTCAAAAAAAGACAGGCGGATTGACTTAATTTACAAAAATTGTACTTAGGTTATCAACATTCTGTTTTAATCTTTACCGTTGAAGTTAATTATTAAGCACTAGTGTAATAGAAATAATCTTCTTTTGTAGAAAGTAAAATGTGGGTGTATTTATCTTCATGTTGCCAAGGCCTTTGGCTGCATTGCCTAATATCGAACACTGGGGGCTGGGGCAACAGTAATTGAAATGTGGTTGTATTTCTCTATAAAGTGGAAGGTTCTTTAAATCCAGGAATATATATGTTTTCATAAATGTACATTCAACATTCTTATTATTTTGCAGCTTTAATTCATTATTTGGTTAATATATATATATATATATGTTATTATATAATTTAACTGAGCACCATCATGTATATTTTAAGACTAGACATGGGCAGGTAGTGTAGGCTCCTCCATTTGTGCACTGTCGCACGTGAACATGGCTGTACTGAAGAGTATGCATTCATAGATTTAAGATGTCTGTGTCCACTATGAGGAACACAGTGAGCAATGCATGGTGAGGATATGGAAGACCACAGGCACAGTTCTTGTTAAGGCCAGAAGTGGCAGGGCAAGTAAAATATCAGAGAGGGCCAGAGGCAAAGGCAAAGGATGGTGAGAACGGTCAAAAACAGCCCACAGACCACCTCCAAAGACCTGTACTACTGGGAATATTGTTGAGGGTCTCATGGATTCCACTCAATACAGATACTTGAGAATAATGTTGAGGAATCAGTCACAAACTTCAGTTGAAGTTACCCCCAGGCCGGGGCTGGATATTTCAAGAAGACGATGACCAAAAACACTGCTGGTTCAAATGGGTGGGGCCATTTGAGGGGCGTGACTTTCACAAAGGGTGTGGCTTTTAAAATGGGTGCGGCTTGTTAACGGGGTGTGGTTTTAAAAAGGGGCGTGTTTTTCAAAGGGGCGTGGCTTTCTAATAGGGGGAGGGTCTTGTGCACCCCCATCCTAAAAATTCACCAGCCGCCACTGCTTTGGCATATTAGAATTGTATTATTCAGCCCAGTTAGGCTAATTTCATAGTGTTATGACCAGTCTATTGTGCGACACCTTCTAAGTGGTGACTGGCTGAGCAGAATATGGCCATATTGTGTAAGATCCCATTTTTATTTAATAATTTAAGAAATATTAAGAAGGCAATTTTTTGCAGCATTAAGAAACAAGTTTAAAATATGTGAAATAATATGTGGTATTATGTGTTTGGAGGTGTGCCAATGTTTGTTTCTAAATTATGTATATATATTTATAGATCCTCTGCACCTCTCAAAAATGAAGAAAAATATTTATATAAAAAGTAGCATTTTTTTGACAAAAAGATAAAAAAAACATGAAAATCACCATAAAAAATGTAAGAAAAACATTATGGTCTGATGGAAGAGAGTGCCAAATATTGTACCAATAACCATTGATAGCCTGTTCTATGGCGATTTACCACCTGGGTGCAGCTTTTTAGCCCAGTAATGCTTCTCACAGTGTAGAACTTTCCTGTAGTCAGTCTGATCCCGTCTATTATGGTCAGTCCAGGCATTTCCTCTCTGAACAAGGAATACACACGCACATACATATATATATATATATATATATATATATATATATATATATATATATATATATATATATAAAATGTATTTATGAATACATAGAACATATTCTATGTAAAGAACATTGGAATTTAACATATTCATATTTTGATGTCGGGTTAGAGCACTTGAGAATATGGGATCGGGTTTGCACATGAGTAAAGTGTTAGGTGTTTTCCACTTTTTTCCCTTTAACTTCTATGAAGGAATAGGTTATTGCACGCCGTGCGATATTGTAAGTTCGGCTTTTTGGGCTCATTGGGTTAGCCCGCAAGCGAAAACAGTATACTTTCAATGCATAATACGAGCGCAACACAATGCATGCAAAAAGCTTACTTCTAGCACAGTTAACACTTGGGCAAGAGCCTCAAATGGACAGTCAACACTAAAATTGTTATTGTTTAAAAAGATAGACAACGGTGAAAGGGTAATACAGAGATTATCTATTTTTTTAAAACAATAAAAATTCTGGTGTAGACTGTCCCTTTAAATAGTGATCAATCTGTAATCTGGCCCAAAGGGTTTTTAATGGCATAGTGGACAGTAATATAAAACTGTGTTAGACTATGATGCTACCAGGAAACACATTTTGCATTTTACTTTGGAAAGAACACTTGTGTCCTGTTGATGGAAGTTTTGTTGAATATATTTGCAGCAAATTTTCCAAAATGCATAGGTTTTGCTGAAAAAATAAGTATTTTTTTCCAGCACAGGAACATACATTTAAAATATATATATATAATAATAATAAAAAAGATTAATACATTTAGAAATGCCTTCTCTTACGTTCCAAATGGAAACAAAAACAATAGATACATATAATTTTAAAGGTTTCTTAAGAAATGCAACAGTTATTTGCAATATGATGCTAAAATGAAGGTGAAATGTATGATTTTATTTTAGCTTTTGTGATGAATAAGCAAAGCTGCACAATATTTTTACCTTAACTTATAAAAAATTAAGTGTTGCAGATTTAATATTGCAGTGCCTCATTATCTTTTTATAATCATAGATGGCACATAAGAAAATAAGCTGACAAGCCTTACATAAGGTAAAACAATATGCAGTGTTAAAAAAAATAGAAAAATAATGAAGCCATAATTCAGCAGCATTAAAACGTGTCTGAGATGTTACAGCATACAACTTTATTTGATTTATTTTATTAAAGGTTAGAAGATAATGAAGTTAATGGGTTTGAAATGTCAATAAAACTGCTACAAATCATCACTAATAGTACACATAAAATAACTAATATGACATGTGCATTTTGCCCAGAAGTGCTTATTAAGAAATAGCAGTATTTTTTATAGAACAGCTACAATTATGCTTGAACAACACCGGAATATCCTGTATAGGGCTTCAAAATGGTCTTTACAGATTCTTCTTCAAAAATGACTTTCAATTGATTTTTTTAGCAAAGCTGTCTCAGTTATTACTTCCTGTTTGAACAATTTTTATTTTTGTAAAGAAAAGAAATATAATGTAAAACAGAAAATCATTCTGAGCAATGGCTAACATTATATTTAGCTACATAACAGTCATATTTTTTAAAAAAATATTAACTTCAGCCATACTCCTAGGTCCACTTCAGCCATACTCCTATGTCTGGTAACAGACAAGGAGGTGGTGTAGGTATTTTACTTTCCTCTTATTGCACCTTTCAACAAATACAACCCATCTCTTCCCTTTACATTTCCCTCATTCGAAACTCACATTATTTGCTTATTCTCTCCCTTCTCTATACGTGTTGCAGTATAATACTGCCCCCCTGGCTCCTCAACTCAATTTCTAGACCACTTTGCTGCCTGGCTACCTTATTTCCTTTCCTCAGACACTCCTGCCCTCATTCTTGGTGACTTCAACATCCCTCTTGAAAATCTCACTGCCTCCTCTGAAAAACAACTTCTGCAAATCACTTCCTCTTTCGGTCTGTCACAATGGACTGACTCTCCCACTCACAAAGATGGTCACTCCCTTGATCTGATCTTTAGCTATCAATGCACTATTTCAAACGTCACAACCTCCACTTTTCCTCTTTCTGACCATCATCTCCTCACTTGCAACATCTTATTCCTCCCGACAACTCTCCCTCCTTCTACCCCTCACACCAAACTTCATAGAAGCATTATGTCATTAGATCATCAACAGCTTGCTAGTTCTCTCGAACCTCTCCTCTCATCCATCTCCTCATTTTCCTGCCCTGACCAATCTATTTGCCACTATAATTCCACCCTTGCATCGTTCCTTGACAATCTGGCCCCTCCTACCATAGCTTGGAAATCACACCCTTACCCCTGGCATACTCCTCTGACATGGTAGCTACGCAGATGTTCCCATACTGCTGAGCGGCACTGGAGAAAATCTCGGAGTTCAGCTGAGTTTCTTCACTACAAGTTCATCTTCAACTCCTACTACTCTGCCCTAAAATTTTATAAGCAACACTACTTCTCTACTCTTATCTCCACTCTTTCATCAAGCCCAAAACATCTGTTTTCCACTTTCAACACTCTTCTCTGCCTACTCCCACCTCCTAATACAACTTCTCTGTCAGGTCAAGATTTTGCCAGCCACTTCAATAACAAAATTATATCAGAAACAAAATCAGCTCTCAGGATGCTTGCAGCCTCTCACTTCTACAAAAGCTTGCAATTAGATATATTTAGCCCTTTCACCTCTGTTACTGAGGAAGAAGTTTCTGCACTTATACTGAGCTCTCACCTCACTACCTGTCCCCTCGACCCCATCCCCTCACAGTTACTCCCCTCCCTCTCTTCTACCCTTACCCCTATACTCACACACATTTTCAACCTCTCTCTCAGCACTGGTATATTTCCCTCATCTCTAAAACATGCACTGGTCACACCTATCCTCAAAAAAGCATTCTCTCGGTCCAACCTCCCCATCCAACTACCGCCTTATTTCCCTACTCCCTCTTGCTTCAAAGCTTCTTGAAAAGCTAGTACATGCATGCCTATCTTATTTCCTTATATTACACTCCCTCATTGACCCACTGCCATCTGGATTTTGCCCCCATCACTCCACAGAGACAGCAATCATTAAGGTTACCAATGACCTACTCACAGCAAAACCCAAAGGACACTCCTCTCTGCTTATCCTCCTTGATCTTTCTGCAGCATTTGATACTGTTGACCACCCTATTTTGCTCCAAAGCCTCCAATCCTTCTGCATTTGGGACACAGCCCTCTTGTGGTTCTCTTCCTACCTGTCTAACTGTACCATTAGTGTAGCCTTCTCTGGGGCTTGCTCTGCCCCGTTACCACTTTCTGTAAGCCCGAAGGGTTTCAATATCATTTGTATGGCAACGACACTCAAATCTACATTTCTGCTCCAGACCTATCTCCTTCCTTGCTAACCCGTGTCACTAACTGTCTTTCTCACATCTCTTCCTAAATGTCCTCTCACTACCTTAAGCTAAATCTCTCCAAAACTGAGCTCCTTATTTTTCCCCCTTCTTCTAAAATCTCCACCCCCCCCATCTCTCTATAACTGTTGACAACTCCATCATTACCCCTACCCTGCATGTCCGATGTCTTGGGGTCACACTTGACTCTGATCTTTCTTTCACTCCTCATGTTCAGGCCTTGGCTAAATCCTGTTGCTTCCACCATAAAAACATCTCTAAAATTAGCCTTTTCCTTACACAAGACAAAACTAAGATCTTAATCAACTCTCGCATCCATTCCTGCCTTGACTATTGCAACTCCGTCCTCTCTGGACTCCCTAGCTGCTGTCAACAATCCATAATGAATGCCTCTGCCAGGCTCATCTTTCTTACACGTCGCTCTTCATCTGCTGCACCTCTCTGCCAATACCTTTGCTTGCTTCCTCTTGCCTCCAGGATTAAACACAAAATTCTGACACTGACATACAAATCCCTCAACTGCACTGCTCCCCTCTATATCTCTGACCTTGTCTCTAGATACTCTCCATCCCGTCCCTTTTGCTCCACTCACAACCTCCTACTCACCTCCTCTGTTGTTACCTCCTGACATTCCCATTTACAGGACTTCTCCAGACTGGCTCCCATCTTGGGAAACATCTGCCTCGCTCCACAAGACTCTCCCCTAGTTTTGAAAGCTTCAAGCACACGCTAAAGACTTTTCTGTTCAGAAGACTCTTCTGTTCATATGTATGTATGTGTTTACATGTGTATATATGTCTGCAAACACATATATACACATATAAATACATAAGTACACACACACATACAGTATATGTCCGTCAGACCTCGCTGAATATGGAGAGCAATAAGCTCTCCGTATTCAGAATTGCACAGCAGCTCACAAGAGCTGCTGGTGCAAGGCTGTCCCCTGCAGACTCGCGGCCAATGGGCCTCCAGCAGGGAGGTGTCAATCAACCCGATCATACTCGATTGGGTACAATCGGGTTGATTGACAGAGCAGGTGGACAGGGTTATGGAGCAGCGGTCTTTGTGACTGCTGCTTCACAAAAACGGGGCATCAAGGTCCATTCAGAGCTTGATAGATAGGCCCTGTGTATTTACTGTAAATACTCATCATTCTTTTGTGAAGAACATTGAAATGTGAAATAATATTTTCATGTTGGGTTAGTTCATTTGAGAAAATGCGATTGAGTAGGTTGTTTTTTTTTTTCTTCCACTTCCTGCGCTCCATTGACTTCTATGAGGGAATATGCTAACGTAGTCACAATATTCAAAGTTTGGCTTCTTGCGCATGTTGGAGTAGCGAGCGAGCAAAATCTTTTTACTTTCAACTTGTAATACGAGTGTACCCGACGCGCAAAAAGCTTATTTCTAGCAGATCGATCAACCATGTGACTTTAAGGCTTCTCATAGGACACCATGATAAAAACTCTCTTTTAAAAACACTTTAAAATGATTTTATTCTACTAGTCCTCAAAATATACCATAGTTGTAAAGACATTACAAGCCTTATGATAAAATAGGCCCAACTATGAAATGAAGTAAGCAAAATACATTTATTCAGTAACTTACTAAATTACTACATACCTTTGACATTTGAAGTAAATGGTTATGCAATTAGCAAAATACTAAGAAATACATTATTTTTAATCACATAGGCCCTGAGGTAAACTTCAGCCAAATCTATGGTCCAAATAGCTGAAGCAATTTAAAAGCATCATTTGCTAATTACATAAATCACAAGCCTCTCTCTTCTATTCTTGGTGTTGCAATCAGCCCTTCATTATATGGAAACTTGCATTAGCAAGTAACATCTATACCATTACTCCAGTGATCCTCGCTGTCAGCCACAATGTAAGGCTTAGAATAAAATATTTTAGGAGCAAAGGTCACTCATAATAAGACCATCCGATTGAACTTGAATCTGATTAGCTGATTCAATCAGCCAATCAGATTTTTCCTACCTTAATTCCGATTGGCTTATAGAATCCTATCAGCCAATCGGAATTCGAGGGGCGCCATCTTGGATGACGTCACTTAAAGGAACCTTCATTCATCGTCCAGTCGTTGTTGAAGAAGGATGTTCCGCGCCGGAGGTCTTGAAGATGGAGCCGCTCCTCGTCGGATGGCTGAAGATAGAAGATACCGCTTGGATGAAGATGTCTGCCGCTCCGGATGTCCTCTTCTGCCCAGATAGGATGAAGACTTCTGCCGCTCCGGATGTCTTCTTTTGGTCCATTGGTGCCCGGCTGGGTGAACACGGCTCAAGGTAGGGAGATCTTCAGGGGGGTAGTGTTAGGTTTATTTAAGGGGGTTTGGGTTAGAGTAGGGGTATGTGGGTGGTGTGGGTTGTAATGTTGGGGGGTTATTGTTGTTTTTTTTACAGGCAAAAAAGCTGATTTCTTTGGGGCATGCCCCACAAAAAGCCCTTTAAAGGGCTGGTAAGGTAATAGAGCTGTTAACTTTTTTAATTTAGATTAGGGTAGGGAATTTTTTTTATTTTGGGGGGCTTTGTTATTTTATTAGGGGGCTTAGAGTAGGTGTAATTAGCTTAAAATTATTGTAATCTTTTTTTATTTTTTGTAATTTAGTGGGGTTTTTTTTTTGGTAATTTAGTTTAGTTTATTTAATTGTAGGTAATTGTAGGTACTTGTAGTTAATTTATTTAATTTATTTATTGATAGTGTAGGGTTTAATTGTAACTTAGGTTAGGATTTATTTTACAGGTAATTTTGTAATTATTTTAACTAGGTAGCTATTAAATAGTAAATAACTATTTAATAGCTATTGTACCTAGTTAAAATAAATATAAAGTTGCCTGTAAAATAAATAGAAATCCTAAAATAGCTACAATATAATTATTAGTTATATTGTAGCTATATTAGGGTTTATTTTACAGGTAAGTATTTCGTTTTAAATAGGAATACCTTAGTTAATAATATTTAATTTATTTTGTTAGATTAAAATTATATTTAATTTAGGGGGGTGTTAGGGTTTGGGTTAGACTTAGCTTTAGGGGTTAATACAATTATTATAGTAGCAGTGAGGTCCGGTCAGCAGATTAGGGGTTAATACTTGAAGTTAGGTAGCGGCGATGTTAGGGAGGGCAGATTAGGGGTAAATACTATTTATTATAGGGTTTGTGAGGCGGGAGTGCGGCGGTATAGGGGTTAATACATTTATTAGAGTGGCGGCTAGGTCCGGTCGCATATTAGGGGTTAATAAGTGTAGGTAAGGTAGCGGCAACGTTGGGGGGGCAGATTAGGGGATAATAAATATAATATAGGTGTTGGCGATGTTAGGGGCAGCAGATTAGGGGTACATAGGGATAATGTAGGTTGCGGCAGTGTCCGGAGCGGCAGATTAGGGGTTAATAGTGTAATGCAGGGGTCAGCGATAGTGGGGGCGGCAGATTAGGGGTTAATAAGTGTAAGGTTAGGGGTGTTTAGACTCTGGGTACATGTTACGGTGTTAGGTGCAGACTTAGAGAGTTTTTCCCCATAGGAAAAAATGGGGCTGCGTTAGGAGCTTAATGCTGCTTTTTTGCAGGTGTTAGGTTTTTTTTCTGCCCAAACTGCCCCATTGTTTCCTATGGGGATATCGTGCACGAGCACGTTTTTCCAGCTAGCCGCTACCGTAAGCAACGCTGGTATTGAGGGTTGAAATGGCGGTAAATTATGCTCTACGCTCCCTTTTTGGAGCCTAACGCAGCCCTTCAGAGAACTCTAAATACCAGTGTTGTCTTAAGGGTGCACTGGAAAAAAAAGCAGCGTTAGCTATGCAGGTCTTTACCGACAAAACTCTAAATCTAGGCGCATGACATTTAAATGTTCGTTTTTTCTCAATAAATTTTAACAGAAAGCTGGTTGTAAAACTGGACTGTGAAATACCAGACACTTGCCAACCCTAAAAAACAAACTAAAATAGGATTTTAACTGTCTTTAATTACTCCAATATATGAAATACCATTGATGAGGGTGCTCAGTATCTAACAGGCTTTTATGGGACCAAATTAAAACACAGAACAAAAAAAATCAATCAATCAATCAACAAATAAATAAAAGCTATGGGTATACAGTTTGATCGTTTGGAATGATGTTGACTGTGAACATATTTTGAAAACCTGTGCAAACCCCTTTGCTTAGATCTTCAAATGGATTGGAATAGACCTCATTATAGGGATAGTTTTCACCTGATTTCAAAGTGGACTGATGCTTTATGCATGCTAGTACCTTTGTTCAAATTCAGTTAGCATTGTAAAAAAAATAATTAAGCTATTAATTTATCTATGCTAAGGGATATAGAATTTTTGGAATTTGAATATCCCAAAGTTAGGGTTTTAGTTGGTTAGTTTATTAATGTATTTATATTTGGCTGTAGAACACAAACAGTTAAATCTAACCACAACACTTTACATGCTCGTCTAGGGTCTCTAGAATCTAACTGAAAAGGATAAACAAAATATAAATCTGGGTAATTATGATCGCAAAAACAAAATATAAAAATGCAGTTACTTCCAATTTTCTTTTCACAATATGTATATGAAAAAGGTAAGATGTTATATACCTATAAATAAATATACTGTTATACATTATTAATAGAAAACACTTTGAAGATTGCTAAAATAACCATGACTATTTGATTTATCATAAGGTATATCTAAAGCAGAATACAGTATAGCAACCTTCCTACAGGAAAGTGAAATTGCTATAAAAATACTATGTCCTAGATTACAAACGCAGAACAGAACAAAAAACATGCACTCTCTGGTCTTTTTAGAAATATCCTTTACTGTGAAAAGTAGTGACGTTTTGGGGACCAAATATCCCCTTCCTCAGACACAGTGTATATACATTGCAAACAATATATAGCAAACAATCAAAACCCCAACCCCCAAATTAGGACCAAAAAAACACCAAATGGTAGTCATACTGACCACCCAATCACATAGTAAACAATTAAGGTGTATGTCATAGTAAAAAGAAAAAAATTCTGTCTGAGCTTAATAATGCATAAAGGTGAATTAATCATATGTGACATATATCACATAACCAGAGCAATATGACCTCAATGAAGGAACAGAAGCGTATAAAAACTAGCAGTTGGAGAATTACAAATTATATAACATATCTTACTTAGACCGCAACATGATAACCACATGTTATATACTTCATAAATTTCATAGATACACAGAGCAATGTGGGCAAAAACAAATCAAGACACAATATACAATGATGAAACTATATGGAGCCGTTATTACTCACGGAACCTTTACGGCATATTCCAAAAGCATTGTCAAAATACTTCCTGAAGAGTCAGATGTAAGATTGGTCCAATCAATGGCCGGCATCTGCGATGCTATGGCAACGCACCTTTCAGTGCCGAGATAAACACAGCAGTAGTAGAAGACCCAATCAGCAGGAAGAATCAAATGGGCGGGATAAACCAACGATGCGTGGTCAACTGCACGAAAAAAAGGAAAAGAAAAACACATGTTAAGGATATCATAGCTAATGCGTACAGTCATCAAATATGTACATCACACTGGATTTAAGGGACCACACTTACTAACCATATGAATAAAATATATAGCACACTCACATGAAAAAAGCGTACTCTACAGGGGAAAGCACAATATATGGGAAATGGTTGATTACCAAGTCAAGTGCATAGTAATGTGCAAAATAATATGATCTATGTGCAATATAAAATGGAGCCTATGAAAAGAGGATAAAGTTGACACATTACTCAATAGGATTAAGAAACTAATCTAATGGTGGTGAATGTAAATATACAACAATACCCTGATCCCAAACATATATAAGGGACAAATTATTTATATATGGTTCCCAAAGATAAGGGGTTTATGTAAGACATAGACCCTCATTGTCAACAGCTAGGGAGTCCCATAGTTATAAAAAACAGTGCCAATCTATGACAGTATTAAGTCGATTGGGTTGCACAGTGTTCAGACGGTAGATCCACCTCGCTTCTGTTTGCAGGAGTATCTTGTTCCTATCACCCCCACGTTTCAGAGGGGGGATGTGGTCTATTAGGACAAAATGTAGATCATTCACCGTGTGGCCAGCCTCCAAAAAATGCCTCGCCACTGGCTGCTCACTCTTCTTATTCTTTATGGCAGTCCTGATAGCTGATCTTTGATTGGTAAAGCATTTCCGGGCATCGTCTAAAGTCTTACCAACATAAAAACACCCACAGCTACAATTCAGCAGATAAACTACATAAGTGGTGATGCAGGTGATAAAGTGCCAAATGGAAAATCTCTTATTGGTATGTGGATGTCCAAAAGTAGGGCCAGGTACCATTGCACTGCAGGTCGTGCACCCTGTACACCTAAAGCAACTCTGTTTCTTATTACGTTGAAGCCAATGAGCTTTTTTGTAGCAATGGGAAGGATCCGTGATCATTAAGGTGTCCTTTAATTTCTTTTTCCTTTAATAGCCTACTCTGGGATGTTGCCATTTGTTGAATGGGATATATGGGTCACTTTTAATGATGTTCCAATGCTGGTTAAGGCTCTTGCCCAAATTGCTTGTGGCAGGACTGTATACAGTGGTAAACATCAAGCGCTGTGTACTAACTTTATCCATGTCGGCAGCCATGATATTGGAGTCTTCAACCATTCTTTTACTTTGGTCGATAAGCCTTGGATTGTAGCCTCGCTGTACAAATTTGCTAGCCATTTCAGATAGTTGGGACTGTCTCATTGGTGGTTCACTGTTATTCCTTTCTACACTGATCATCTGTGCCTTAGGGATGGTTTTCAGGAAAGATGTTGGATGATTACTCGTCGTGTGTAGCAGTGAATTTCTATCTATAGGTTTGCAATAGAGAGATGTTCCTAATTGATTTTGTTCTTACTTGAAGATCTTCAAATCCAAAAATCCAATTGCGCTTTCATTGTAATTGAGTTTGAATTTCACCGGGTTATCCAAGGCATTCAAGTGGTCAAACCAACTCCTCAGTTCTTCCACTGTACCACTCCATACAATGAAGAGGTCTTAAATGTAGCGACGATAAAACCTTACCTCAGGTATATCGAAGACATCCATCACTGTTACCACATACTTCTCTTTGAATAAGTTGGCCAGGGAAGGAGCCACATTTGATCCCATGGCCGTCCCCGATACTTGTTGGTAAAAGCAGTGTTCAAAACGGAAATAATTGAGCCTTAGGCTTAGATCAAGCATCTGGATAAGGAAATTGTTCAGGGGACCGATGTACAGTTTTCTATTTAATGCCTCCATTACACATTGCTTACCACTTTCGTTCGGTATAATGGTATACAAACTGGTAACATCAGCAGTCGCAAGGATCCATGTGTCTTCAACATGGAGTTTCACCACTTCATCGATCAGCTGTAAAGAATCACGTACATAGGATTGCATGTTTCTGACAAGAGGTTGCAAGAAGTGATCAACAACAACTGCTAATCTAGAAGTGATCGAATTACGTGCTGAGACGATCAGTCTCCTCGGGGGTCTTTCCATGTTCTTATGGATTTTTGGCAGCATGTACAATATAGGCCAGGAAGTAAAATCCAACTTCAAATATTTGGAGGTATTTTCATCTAGCCATCCAGAATTGTAGCCCTGTATTACTGCTTCATCAATGATACTCTTGAACTCCCCTGTTGGGTCACTCTTTAGTGGCACATAAGTGGTTTCGTCACTCAACTGCTGGAGTATTTCCTCATGATATTAGGAGTATTCCAGGACCACCACCGCACCCCCCTTGTCCGTTGTCCTTTTTACAATATCTGGATCAGAGGACAAGGATATGATGGCTTGTTTCTCATCTTCTAAAAGATTGTTACAGTATTTTACATGTTCCATTCCCTTGACATCCTGGCAAACCATTCTCATAAAGGTCTTTATACTCAGATTCAAGCTATGTGGATCGAAGGTACTTTTACATTTAAAAGGATGGCTTGATGCTTGAGTATCTGTGTCTTTAAAAAAATATTTTAGTCTCAAGGAACTTTTTGAATTTCTGGCAGTCAATATAGGTATCAAATTTGTCACTTCTGCGGGTAGGGAAAAAGCTTAGACCCTTGTTAAGAAGGCTTTGTTCAGCAGTGGTAAGGGGTTAGGTGGCTAATATTTACGACCAGGTCCGTCACCAAATTAAGAGTCTGTGTTACCTTGGGGGTAGCGGTGTCTTTCTCTCTCCAGCCCCCCCCCCGCCATAAGTGGGGCCTCCCTCTTGTTTTCTTTGGCCAGCTTTTGTAGTGACCCCCTGAAAAAACTACAGTTTGGAGTGATTGCTTGGTATAGTAGTGTTGGCGCCTCCTCCTCTGTATATAGGGTCCTCGATTATTACCCCTATCAACCACCGATACACTCTTTTGTCCTTATGGTCCTTACAGATGGTCTGCAACTTTCTATTCTTAAATTGGATGAGATTATCCTTATACTCCTTACTTTGAGTGGCTAGATTATCAAGCCATGATTCAGAAGTGTCCTCCCTTAGGACTTGGATCTTCTTTGTCTCACATTCTTGTATCTAAAGTTTCACTTTATCCAAACTATCTCTCACTTCTTCTGTAACAAGTAGTATTAAGTCGAGTGAGCACTTGTTGAGAATTGCGCACCAGAGCTTACAAAAATCAGGGTTCACTCGTCCGATTGTGGGCAGGTTTCTTATACGAAACCCCCTGGGGATCAGCTTCCTGAAGTTTCATATCCACCTCCTTTTGCTTTAGTTTAAGCAGTGCCAAATAAATGGCATTGGCCGAGTCCTCACTTGCCATATCCTCATCAATAGCAAAGAGGATTCTAGCTGCATCATTCTCTGTGAAAGTCAACACTTCTGTATCTTCCACATCAGTATCCATATTGTACTCCAGTTACAAAGTGCAGTGCACGTGAAAAGTGCTAAAGTGCAGAAATGTCCCTGGGGAAAAGGTTAGCTACTTGTGGGTGCATCAACATGGTAGATACAGTAACAAGGGAGAGCACTCTCATTCAGTCCAACAACTGCCATATAACAAGACGATATGTACAAATTAAATAGACATCAAAAAACATGTCAACACACACTGTGTAAATAGGTTCTAGTGCGTGTGGATTCAACCTTTTATGAATGCGGTGTATGGCGATACTTGCCGTAAGCCTGGCTGGAGTATCGCTCATTGGTTGCCATGGTAACCACAGACGCTTTCAAGTGCGAGTACCTGTACACGTCTGAAAGCGTCTGTGGTTACCATGGAAATCAATGATCCTCCAGCCATGCTCACAGCGCCATACACTGCATTCATAAGGTTGAATCCACACACTCTAGAGCCTATTTATACAATGTGTGTTGACATGTTTTTTGATGTCAATTTAATTTGTACATATCATCTTGTTATATTTTTGTTATTCTGAAACCGGAAGTGAGGTCACTTCCGATTCAGTGGAACATATGGCGTGCGTTCCACCTACAAATTTAGCATTTTTGAATTGATTGTTAACACCAGGTTTGGATTAATTGATTATTTCACTGTACACACTATATAAGAGTGTTGTTTGGCACCTTAAATTTATTCTGAGGAAGGCGATATATTAGTCCCCGAAACTTCAATAAACTTTATACCTATTGATACCTTAAATTCCTGTGAGTGCATTCTCTTTGGTATATATATCCCTCTCTTCCTGACTATGGTGCATAGTGTGGGATGCTGCTCATTTCCTACACTTCATTTTATGGCCAGACTGGTGTGCATCATCCATGTGAGACAGGATGCAGTCTCAGAATTTTGATGTCATCACTTATTATTTAAAGGGCCTCTGTTCAGTATTCATTGCCTTTGCGTTGTCTCAGACCTGTTTGTGAGAGTTCCTGTGTATTAATTGACTGCCTGACATCCTTCCTGGTTCCTGATCCCTGGCTTGTTCCTGACTCTGCTGTTTTCCTTGTTCCTGATTTCGGCTCGTCTGACTATTAGCTTTGGCTCCTGACTCGGCTCGTCTGACTACTAGCTCTGGTTTTGACTCCTGGCTTGTTATTTAACCTGTGGACTTTTTATTATTTTTTTGCTATTAATAAAGGTGTGATTATTTTTGCAATTCTCGTCTCAGTCTGATTTCTGGCACCCTGACAAATATTTACATTAAATACATAGTTAAACAATTTATTAAATATGAATATTACACAAATATTATTTGACATGTTTTCATCTACTTGAATGCAAAGGGCTCCAATGCACACACACACATGTATATATATATATATATATATATATATATATATATATATATATATATATCGATATATATATATATATATCGATATATATATATATATATATATATATATATATAAACTGTATCTCACAAAAGTGAGACCACCCCTCACATTTTTGTAAATATTTTATTATATCTTTTCATGTGACAACACTGAAGAAATTACACTTTGCTACAATGTAAAGTAGTGAATGTACAGCCTGTATAACAGTGTAAATTTGCTGTCCCCTCAAAATGACCCAGCAAACCGTTGGCAACAAAAGTGAGTACACCCCTAAGTGGAAATGTCCAAATTGAGCCCAATTAGCCATTTTCCCTCCACGGTGTCATGTGACTTGCTAGTGTTACAAGGTCTCAGGTGTGAATGGGGAGCAGATGTGTTAAATTTGATGTTATTGCTCTCACACTCTCTCATGCTGGTCACTGGAAGTTCAACATGGCACCTCATGGCAAAGAACTCTCTGAGGATCTGAATAAAAGAATTGTTGCTCTACATAAAGATAGCCTAGGCTATAAGAAGATTGCCAAGACCCCGAAACTGTGCTACAGCACAGTGGGCAAGACCATACAATGGGTTCACAGGACAGGTTCCACTCAGAACATGCCTCGCCATGGTCGACCAAAGAAGTTGAGTGCACATGCTCAGCGTCATATCCAGAGGTTGTCTTTGGGGAATAGATGTATGAGTGCTGCCAGCAATGCTACAGAAGTTGGAGGGGTGGGGGGGTCAGTCTGTCATCGCTCAGACCATATGCCGCACACTGCATCAAATTGGTCTGCATTGCTGTTGTCCCAGAAGGAAGCATCTTCTAAAGATGATGCACAAGAAAGCCCGCAAATAGTTTGCTGAAGACAAGCAGACATGTATGACTTGAATCATGTCCTGTGGTCCGATGAGGCCAAGATAAACTTATTTGGTTCAGATGATGTCAAGCATGTTTGGCGGCAACCAGGAGAGGAGTACCAAGAGAAGTGTGTCTTGCCTACTGTCAAGCATGGTGGTGGGAGTGTCATGGTCTGGGCCTGCATGAGTGCTACCAGCACTGGGGAGCTACAGTTCATTGAGGAAACTATGAATGCCAATATGTACTGTGACCTACTGAAGCAGAGCATGATCCCCTCGTGTCAGAGACTGGGCCACAGGGCAGTATTCCAACATGATAATGACCCCAAACACACTTGCAAGACGATCACTGTCTTGCTAATGAAGCTGAGGGTAAAGGTTATGGACTGGTCAAGCATGTTTCCAGACTTAAACCCTATTGAGCATCTGTAGGGCATCCTCAAACGGAAGGTGGGGGATCACTCTGTGTTGTCGTCATGGAGGAGTAGAAGAGGACTCCAGTGGCAACCTGTGAAGCTCTGGTGAACTCCATGCCTAAGATGGTTAAGGCAGTGCTGGAAAATAATGATGGCCACACAACATATTGACACTTTGGGCCCAATTTGGACATTTCCACTTAGTGGTGTACTCACTTTGGTTGCCATTGGTTTAGACATTAATGGCTGTGTGTTGAGTTATTTTGAGGGGATGGCAAATTTACACTGTTATACAGGCTGTACACTCACTACTTTACATTGTAGCAAAGTGTCATTTCTTTAGTGTTGTCACATGAAAAGATGTAATAAAATATTTACAAAATTGTGAGGGGTGTACTCACTTTTGTGAGATACTGTATATACATTTATATATTATATGTATTTATGTGTTTATATGTGTATATATGTCTGTAATACATAAATATATACACATATAAATACATAAATACAAATGTACACACAAAGACACACACACACACACATATATATATATATATATATATATATATATATATATATATATATATATATATATACCAAACTGTTCAGAGGAGTGAATCCACCCTTCTGGGTCAACTGCCTTGGTTCAAATATGAGAAGTATACAAACCAAAAAGCTGCACTCTCTAGACTCTTAGACAGTGTGTCAAAAGTTTATTGACGTTTCGGGGATTAAATCATCCCCTTCATCAGAATAATTAAATGTGTTAAAACATCACTCTTAAATAGTGTTCAAAGTGACATAAATCAATAAATCCATACCTGCTGTGAATAGACAATTATAACTCATTGTGTTCGCCGTTGGAACGCACGCAATACGCTCCACAATACCAGAAGTGCACTCACATCCAGTTACGAATACAAGAAAAAATCAATATGTATAGTGGATCGTTTCAAATGTGATCAACAAGAAAATAAAATAAAAGTGAGCATATGTGTATTGTAGAATCAGTTAGTGATACATCAAAACTATGTTATAAACACTATAAAGTGTTGGTGTGTTCGTCAAAGGCAGATCTAAGACTGCTGCTAGTGGACTCAGTTGCCATGGTAACTTTATACACAAATATTTGCGGTTGCTAATAGAAACATATGTAACAAAGTGATCCTTGTAAGAAAACTTAGTGCAACCCTTAGAATATACATTGCATTCAAACTTTGTCTGATACTTCAAGCATAAGGCAACAGTGTTGTGTGACAAATGTACTGGCTCGAGTTCTAATTGATGTAAGGTACTTCACATTAATGATCATGTGTGTTACCCTTAATACTATCAATCTTTTGTTACTAATTTCCAGACAACCTGGTGTATCCAGTGATTTAACGTGTGTTCTAAATCATGTCTAACACACGTGGTGCACTAATAAAAGAACAAGTTCAGGATATTTTAATATAACATGCAGTTATAACAATCCGTGTGGTGCCCTTTACAAACATATATCCAAATATACATACATAGGTAACAGAACTAATTGTCCTTGATGGAAACAACTATGGGGTAAATACATAATACATAAGTAACAGAACTAATTGTCCTTGATGGAAACAACTATGGGGTAAATTTTCCATAGTACGGACAGACATGATCCGCTATAGCGAATCATGTCCGCCGCACATTGATAAATGCTGACAGCATACGCTGTCGGCATTTATTATTGCACCAGCAGTTCTTGTGAACTGCTGGTGCAATATTGCCCCCTGCAGATTCACGGCCACTAGCAGGGGGTGTCAATCAACCCGATCATATTCGATCGGGCTGATTGCTGTCTGCCACCTCAGAGGTGGTGGACGAGTTAAAGAGCAGCAGTCTTAGGACCGCTACCACTTAACTTCCGCTTCAGGCGGAACTGAAGTGGAGTGGGTCGGAAGCAGCATCCACTGCTTCAATAATTGACCCCTATGTGTCAGTTCAGTGGAATAGAATTGGGAACGTTCAATTAGATGATACCTTGTAGGCTCAATACTAGGGGACACCACTGTAAACGGGTGTCTTCCATGGGTTGTAAGTTAGGGTGCAAACAGGATCAGAAAATGAACCCAGTCCGCTCCCCCAACTACAGCTGCCAGCCCGGAGAACTTGCAAACCCAAAGGTATGCATAAACCTGGCTGCAACTGTCCCAACAGACACAGAGACAATGCACCCCAGGTATGTATCTGGTGTCTTCTCCTAGATTTTCGCCTTAAAATCCAGTGTGGAATTGAGTCAGAGGATGGATGGTTCCCAATCTAGAAATCCATTCGGCTTCTCGCCTTAAAAGTATTCTGTCCCAATTATCACCTCGGTTGAAATTTGTGGACATGATCGATAAGGATGATTCTGATGGAGAATACCGGATGCATTTTTTCTAAGCAGTGATGTGCCATGGGCTGATCAGAGTGTCCGGTATTGAGGGCTTGCCTGATGGCCACTCTATGATTGGCCTTCCTTAATAGTTCCTCATGTTTAACCCACATAGTACCAGGCACAAGGGAAGTTCTATATCTAATTCTGTAAGATTTATTTCTGTGGGGGTGATGGAAAGACTTGGTAGTAATTAGGGAATTACAAGTCACATAGCCTAAACACATATAACACCCCTTGATGTTCATTCTTTGCATAGGTGGTAACAGAGTTTAGGGTCTGTTTTAACCAAAAGATTGCATAAATTGGTCACTCTTCTGTATCCCACCATAGGTCTGGTGTTCTTCACACAATGTAGTTTTGGATCAGAGGTTAACAGAGTCTTATGTTTCCTCAAAATGGTACCTGCTTGGGTATTGGTAGATGCAAATGTGGTCACCATGATAAGTGGTTTGTCCATGGTCTCTTGCTCCCTGTTTGCGTGTGTCTCATTGACTTGACAATGTTGTCAAACCCTTTCCATAATTGTGTCAACCATCCCATCAAAAGATTAACTGGTGAGACCCTTGCTAATTTATATTTCACAATATTTAAACTTAAGAAAAGAGAAACAGATTTGTCATTACACAGCAGTTATTTATCTGAATGCTATCGCATTAGTCATATCCCTAGGGGTTTTAGAATCTGTAAAACACACCCACTATAGGAAGAGATAATCCAGACTTTAGAAGAAAGTTGTGTAATATTTTAAACAAGTGTTATTTGGACCTTATCCTCCTTGTAATTGAGGAGGTCACTAATCTCCTAGCTAAAGTCAAAACAGAAATTCAGCTATTTGAGGGGCTACATAAAACCACCTTATCCACAGACCCCAAGGAGAATTGGCTTAACAAACTGAGCCAACAGGTATATAAGTACAAAAATTAATTAATTGTCTTTAAAGATAAGAAAATTGATACAGTTAATACTGACTATGAAAAGGGAGAATATATAAGTGTCTTAGTACTACACTATTTAATCAGCCTAGAAGAACACAATATCAAGGTAGAGTGAGGTTTGTCACTATTGATACTAGTGGAGCTGAATCTTCAGACACAGATAGGGATTTATCCCCACACAGTCTTTTGCTTGCCACATATCTCTGACTACACTAAGCGGAACACACAACAGTGTGAAAAATATAGATCACACCATTTTTTAAGGGTAACTACAAGGTGGGAGGCACAAATGGCCCCACATCAGGAGGGCAAAATTTAAATTTAAGACACAGACCTCCCCGTCGGGGACGGTAGAGAAAATTGTTATCAACCTAAGCTCACATGTTCTGACACCAGCTGAAATGAGATTATTGAACAAGGGGTTATCATTTGTACCCAGTCACGGCATATCAGAACTTGATCTTAAAGTAGATATATACAGTTTTCAGAGACTACTCAAGATTAAAGAACATTTTCAATATCATACTCCCCTCCCCGGGAATACTCAAACTAAGTGTAAAAAAACCAGCAGTTTTGAGCCCTCTAATTGTAGCCCCAGTACTAAAACATTTATTAGACTAATTTCACAGGATATGGAATCAAAACTTACTGAATCGAAGTGGAAAAATAATCTCACAAGGGATGAACAATTAGCAATCAAGACACTTCAATCAGATGCCAAATTAATAATTAGGCCAGTAGACAAGGGCGGGGCCACAGTCTTAAAGAATTATTCAAGTTACAGAGAGGACATAGTACAACAACTATCAGAGGACAAAACATACAAGAAGTTGACTTTTGATCCTATACTCCCATATAAAAAGGAACTTGATAACATGATAGGCTTGAGTTTTATACACAGATATATCAGTGAACAGATAAGAGACTTCTGCATCTCAGATTTCCCTATCACCCCTATCCTATACACTATTCCAAAAATATACAAAACACTTCATAAACCCCCTGGTTGGCCTATAGTCTCAGTCAGGGGGTCTATTTTACAACCTGTGGCCCTATACATTGACACCTTGTTACAACCTATGGTTAAAAACACTAAATCATTCCTATTGGACATCAATGACCTAATTACCCAATTAGCAAAGATCCAGATCCAGGAAGGGGACCTTTTGGTCAGTTTATATGTAAATAATCTGTACACCATCATTCCCCATGATCAAGGATTACAGGCGGGCAGTTAAAACCCGTCTCCTTGAATTCAGAGAGTATACTGGACCCCTATTGAGTATGTCCTATCCCTTGTTGAGTTATGTCTTAAAAGAACTACTTTAGGTTTGAGGACAGTTATTATATACAGTTATAGAAGATTCATCAACAACATCTTATTGATCTGGAGGGGTGGCTGTGAGACATTGAATACCTGATTCAACAAATATAACAGCACAGATACCAAAGTGCGATATAAGATCAAGGTTGAGGAACATAGCATACATTTCCTAGATTTATCCATATTCATTACACAGAAAACATTGGGCACCCCACTCTACACTAAGCCGACTGACCGCAATTCCCTTTTAAGGGCAGAGAGTTGTCACCCACCCTCACTCATTAGAGGTATTGTGAAGTCGCAAATGATTAGGATATTAAGAAACAACACACATACAGAAACAGAGGTCTCCCAGTTACAATAAATCAGAAATAGATTTCTAGAAAGGGGTTATAAAGCAGCGATGGTTGACACAATTATGGAAAGGGTTGGAAAACATTGTCAAGTCGATGAGACACATGCAAACAGGGAGCAAGAGACCATTGACAAACCCCTTATAATGGTGACCACATTTGCACCTAACAATACCCAAGCAGGTACCATTTTGAGGAAACATTGGTCTCTGTTAACCTCTGATCCAAAACTACCTTGTGTGAAGAACACCAGACCTATGGTGGGATACAGAAGAGGGACCAACTTAAGGGATCTTTTGCTTTATTCAGACCCTAAACTCTGTTACCAACCTATGCAAAGAATGAACATCAAGGGGTGTTATAGGTGTTTAGGCTGTGTGACTTATAATTCCCTAATTACTACCAAGTCTTTCCATCACCCCCACAGAAATAAATTTACAGAATTATATATTCAATTTCATGTAATACAACACATGTAATATACCTTCTTATTTGCCCTTGTGCCCGGTACTATGTGGGTAAAACAAAAGGAGCTATCAAATGAACGAATGGCCAATAATAGAGTGGCCATTAGGCAAGCCCTCAATACAGGACACTCTGTTCAGCCCATGGCACGTCACTGCTTAGAAAAAATGCATCCGGTATACTCCATCAGAATTATCCTTATCGATCATGTCCCCAAATTGGACCAAAGTGGTGAACGGGACAGAATACTTCTAAGGCGAGAAACTGAATTGATTTATAAATTGGGAACCATCCATCCTTGGACTCCATTCCACACCAGATTTTAAGTCGATAATCTAGGAGAAGACACCAGATACATACCTGGGGTGCAGTATCTCTCAGTCTGTTGGGACAGTAGCAGCCAGGTATACGGCATACCTTTGGGTTTGAAAGTATTCCAGGCTGGCAGCTGTAGTTGGGGGAGCGGACTGGGTTTGTTTTCTCATCTTGTTTGCACCCTAACTTACAACCCACGGAAGACAGTCATTCACCCGTTTACAGTGGTGTCCCCTAGTATTGAGCCTATAAGGTATCATCTAACTGAGCATTCCCATTTCTATTCCAATGAACTAACAGATAGTTGTTTCCATCCAGGACAATTAGTTTTGTTACTTATATGTATGTATATTTGGATACGTTTGTAAAGGGCACCGCACAGATTTTTATAACTGCATGTTATATCAAAATATCCAGAACTTGATATTTTATTAGTGCACTACGGGTGTTAGACATGATTTAGAACACACGTTAAATCACTGGATACACCAGGTTGTCTGTAAATGAGTTACTAAAGATTGATAGTATTAAGGGTAACACACATGATCATTAATGTGAAGTGCCTTACATCAATATTTACTCAAGCCAGTACATTTGTTACTCAACACTGTTGCCTTATGCTTGATGTATCAGACAAAGTTTGGATGCAATGTATATTCTAAGGGTTGCACTAAGTTTTGTTACAAGGATCACTTTGTTACATATGTTTCTATTAGCAACCGCAAATATCTGTGTATACAGTTACCATGGCAACTGAGTCCGCTAGCAGCAGTCTTAGATCTGCCTTTGACGAACACATAGTTTTGATGTATCACTAACTGATTCTACAATACTCATGTGCTCACTTTTTTTGTTCTTGTATCCGTAACTTCCGGTGTTGTGGAACGCATGGCGTGCGTTCCAATGGCGAACACAATGAGTTATAATTGTCTTTTCACAGCAGGTATGGATTTATTGATTTATGTCACTTTGCACACTATTTAAGAGTGATGTTTTAACACATTTAACACACTTTTTGGAACAAGTCCTGATAGTGCAGTTTTTTGGTTTGTATATATACAGGTATATATATATATATATATATATATGCAGTTTTTTTGTTTATACATATATATATATATATATATATATATATATATATATATATATATATATATATATACATACATACAGTATATGTATACAGTATCTCACAAAACTGAGTACACCCCTCACATTTTTGTAAATATTTTATTATAGCTTTTCATGTGACAACACTGAAGAAATTACACTTTGCTACAATGTAAAGTATTGAGTGTACAACTCTAGTGTTACAATGTATCAGGTGTGAATGGGGAGCAGGTGAGTTATAATTGTCTTTTCACAGCAGGTATGGATTTATTGATTTATGTCACTTTGCACACTATTTAAGAGTGATGTTTTAACACATTTAATTATTCTGATGAAGGGGATGGTTTAATCCCCGAAATGTCAATAAACTTTTGACACACTTTTTGGAACAAGTCCTGAGAGTGCAGTTTTTTGGTTTGTATATATACAGGTATATATATATATATATATATATATATATATATATATGCAGTTTTTTTGTTTATACATATATATATATATATATATATATATATATATATATATATATATATATATATATATATATATATATATACATACATACAGTATATGTATACAGTATCTCACAAAACTGAGTACACCCCTCACATTTTTGTAAATATTTTATTATAGCTTTTCATGTGACAACACTGAAGAAATTACACTTTGCTACAATGTAAAGTATTGAGTGTACAACTCTAGTGTTACAATGTATCAGGTGTGAATGGGGAGCAGGTGTGTTATATTTGGTGTTATCACTCTCACACTCTCTCATACTGGTCACTGGAAGTTCATCATGGCACCTCATGTCAAAGAACTCTCTGAGGATCTGAAAAAAAAGAACTGTTGCTCTACATAAAGATGGCCTAGGCTATAAAGAAGATTGCCAAGACCCTGAAACTGAGCTGCAGCACTGTGGGCAAGACCATACAGTGGTTTCACAGGACAGGTTCCACTAAGACCAGGCCTTGCCATGGTTAACCAAAGAATTTAAGTTCACTTGCTCATAGTCATATCCAGAGGTTGTCTTTGGGAAATAGACATATTAATACTGCCAGCAGTGCTGCAGAGGTTGAAGGGGTGGGGGTCAGCCTGTCAGTGCTCAGACCATACGTCGCACACTGCATCAAATTGGTCTGCATGGCCATCACAGAAGGAAGCCTCTTCTAAAGATGATGCCCAAGAAATCCCGCAAACAGTTTGCTGAAGACAAGCAGACTAGGGACATGGATTACTGGAACTATGTCCTGTGGTCCGATGAGACCAAGAATTTGGTTCAGATGGTATCAAGCATGTTGCGGCAACCAGGTGAGGAGTGCAAAGACATGATTGGTGGTGGGAGTGTCATGGTCTGGGCCTGCATGAGTGATGCCAGCACTGGGGAGCTACAGTTCATTGAGGGAACCATGAATGCCAACATGTACTATGACATACTTAGGCAGAGCATTATCCCCTCCCTTCGGAGACTGGGCCGCAGGGCAGTATTTTAACATGATAACGACCCCAAACACCTCCAAGACGACCACTGCCTTGCTAAAGAAGCTGAGGGTAAAGGTGATGGACTAGCCAAGCATGTCTCCAGACCTAAACCCTATTAAGCATCTGTGGGGCATCCTCAAATGGAAAGTGGGGGAGCACAAGGTCTCTAACATCCACCAGCTCCGTGATGTTGTCTTAGAAGAGGACTCCAGTGGCAACCTGTGAAGCTCTGGTGAACTCCATGCCAAAGAGTGTTAAGGCAGTGCTGGAAAATAATGGTGGCCACACAAAATATTGAGACTTTGGGCCCAATTTGGACATTTCCACTTAGGGGTGTACTCACTTTTGTTGCCAATGGTTTAGACATTAATGGCTGTGTGTTGAGTTTTTTTTGAGGGGGCAGCAAATGTACACTGTTATACAGGCTGTACACTCACTACTTTACATTGTAGCAAAGTTTATTTCTTCAATGTTGTCACATGAAAAGGTATAATAACATATTTACAAAAATGTGAGGGGTGTTCTCACTTTTGTGAGATACTATATATATATATATATATATATATATATATACACACACACAAATATGTAGACATATGTATGCATGTATATCTATGTTAAAGCCCTTTGTATGTTAAAGCCCTTTGTAAGACCTTATATCTTTTAGCCCTTATAACCTTTTATGCAAAAGATGCAAAGGATCAGAGGATTTGCCGAAAACTAGCAGTTTTTTTTTTTTTATTTATTATTTTTATTGATAACAAAAGTTTCAAAGTTGTACAAATACATTGGCATATGAAGGCAACAATTTACTGATTAGAGATAAAGTCAATTTCAATGATAAGTCTGAATGGCAAGTCGAGACCTATTTTCGACCTGGGATTTATACTTAAATGTCCAGAAGTGTTGGATGTATACCAGGCCAGGTATCATCAAAGTTCCACAATGTTATATTGTTAATACCTTCTTCATTGGTACATAGAAACAAACAAGAAATAAACGAACTTAAGAAACAAACAGTTCAACATTGTAGGGCATCCTCTGGTTTGTAAATGGCACTCTCTAAAACAAACTCTCTATCGCTGAATCTGGTCCATTGAAATTCTGGTAGGAAGCTAGTTTTGATTAATTTCGTTTACAAAGTAGAGACTACCAATCACCCCCATCCCCAGCTATCTCCCTAGGAAGTGTTATATTCATACCAGTCTTTGTTCAATTTGAGATGTGGTGTATGCTTTAAAGGTGTTACACAGGCCGCGTAGCTGGGCTCATAAGGGACTCCTCCCATAAGAACCGTGCATTCAAAAAGAGTTCTAGCTTATTACGGCAAAGGTAGCCATACTGTTCTAAGGAGAATTGTTCCTCCACTTCATCCATCCACATACCTCTAGTAATGGTGACAGGTTTTTTTCCATAGCCGCGCTATCAGTTTTCTTGCGCTATTAAGGCCTATCTGCAAGTTCAATAATTTTAACTGGCATGCTATCTTAGGTAGATTGTTAATCAAGGCTATGCTAGGGTTCAATGTGAATTCAGTTGAGATGAGCTGTTTATAATGAGCTTCTATTGCTAACCATAGAGGGCGTATTCTATCACAGCTCCACCACATATGAAGCAGACTACCACGCTCACTACATCCTCGCCAGCAAGAACTGGAGGTGTTTGGGTATATGCTATGCAATCTTGACGGGGTCAGATACCACCGTAGGAGTATTTTAAAGTTTACTTCTAATATCTTTGGAGATGTCGAGGATTTTTTAACGGACCTAAAGATCCGCTCCCATACGCTTTGGTCCATGTTTTCAGTGAAATCTGCGTTCCATTTTGCGGTGTAAGATGGAGAAGTGGAGTGGAGGTTGTGAATTAGAATCTTACGTGATGTCGAAAGTGTACCTTCTGGCGTTACCCCATCATGGCATAATCGTTCAAACAGGGTGAGTTGTCTCAGGAGGTCAGATTTGGATGGGGATGTGTGTATGTAATGTTGTAGTTGGGCATATTTTAGCCATTTAGTGAATCTCCCATCTGCTATGCTAGTTAATTTGTCTCTCTCCAGTAGTTTGCCTGCCTCCGTGAAATTACATAGTGGAATTGTGTAGTCCCATTCACTAAGTCTTTTGTAACTTTTGTCAAATCCCCGAACCATTTCTGCATTTAAAGCTATAGGGAATAGAGGGGATCGTCTGGTGGAGATATGTGGCCTAGTGGCGATTATATGATCCCAGTTCCTAAAAAACTGCTGATGTATATCAAGTTGCTGACATTGAGGTGGTCTGAGATCATTCGGTACCCAACAAAGTGCATATACCATAGGTGCTTTAAGCATGTGTGAGTCTATCATTACCCATGCCTTATGTTCTTCCTTCCTGTGCCAATCCAGGACTCTCTGCAGAGTCACTGCTAGATAGTACTCTTCTATTTTGGGAAGACCTAACCCTCCATAGAGAGTTGATCTATACATTGCGTCCCTGTTGATTCTGGGTCTACATCTACCCCACACAACATGTTTATGCTACTTTGAAGTCGTGATATGTACCATCTTGGAAGATGGAGTGGTAATGCCTGCAGTATATAGAGAACCCTAGGTAATGTAGTCATTTTTATGGCCTGTATTCGCCCCCACCAAGACAGGGGTTTGTTTGCCCATGTTTTCAGATCGCGTTGTGTGTTATGGAGAAGCAGGTTGTAGTTTTTGTCAAATAATATCGGTTTAGTGGGGGAAATGTGTATTCCTAAATACTTAATTGAGTCTGTTTTCAACCTAAGTGGGCAAATTTTAGATAAGGCTACAAATTTCGATTTAGGGAGTGTAATATTGAGTATTTCGGACTTCTGCTTATTAACAAGGAAATTAGAAAATTTCCCGAAATTGTCTAGCTCTGTGAGTATCACTGGGATTGTCTCGAGGGGGGATGTTACTGAAAAGAGTACGTCATCAGCGTACATTGCTATTTTATATTCCTGTCGGCCGAATGAAATCCCCTTTACATTTGGATTTCTTCTTATATGGGATGCAAAGACCTCCATCATTAGAATAAATAAGGTTGGGGACAAGGGGCATCCCTGCCGTGTTCCGTTGTGTATTGGAAATGGGGCCGATAGTGTACCATTAACTCTTACTTTTGCACTCGGGTGCGTATATAAACTAAAAATTCTATTAATCGTTTTGGGTCCAAATCTCATATTTTCTAATGTTTTTGCTAGAAATTGCCAATTAGTCCGGTCAAATGCTTTTTTCAGCATCTATAGCTATTAGCACTGACTCGATATTGTGGTATTTGACATGTTCCATAAGGGATAGGGCTCTAAGGGTGTTATCCCTAGCTTCTCGTCCAGGGACAAAGCCTACCTGGTCCGTGTGTATTATATCTCTAATGACCAAATTTACACGGTTTGCTAAAATTTTCCCTAATATCTTTAAATCTGTATTAAGGAGTGAAATAGGGCGGTAACTAGCCGGGTCTTCTGGAGGTTTTTCAGGTTTAAGAATTACCGATATATGGGCGGATTGGGAGTCTGTCGATAATTGAGAGCCCTCATCCAGGGAAAGAAAAAGGTTCAAAAGGTGGGGGGCCAGAGTTTCCTTGAAAGTCTTGTAATATAAATTGGTAAATCCGTCAGGGCCGGGACTCTTTCCTACTGGGAGGTCAGCAATAGCTTTCAAAACTTCTGACAGGGTTATGGGTCGGTCTAGGTCTGCCGATTGTTGTTGAGACAATTTGTTTAGTTCAGCTAGTTCTATGTATTCTGTCATGTCTCGTTCCTGTTCTAAGGTAGTATTATTTTCTAAGTTATACAACTGATGGTAAAATTCTCGAAAATGAGTGGCTATTGCCTTACTATCATAAATGTGATCTCCCTGTTGAGTCCTTAATTTATGGATGTGAGTGTGTGTTTCTCTGTCTTTAAGGGTGTTAGCCAGAATCCTACCTGGACGATTGCCCTCGTAAAAATATTTTTTCCTGAGCTGAAAGGCCCTCCTTTGTGCATCCGAGAAAAGCAACGTGTTCAATTCTTTTCTAGTTGCTGTCAGTGTAGTTCGAATAGAGCGGTCTGTCGGGGACTGTTTGTGTTGTAACTCAAGTGTATGTAATTTAGCAGTCAGAGAGGATAGGGCGGAATCATGTGATTTATTGAGAAATGCCTTGTGCTTAATACATTCTCCTCGGAGATCTGCTTTATGAGCTTCCCAAACATAAAGAGGGTGGGTCTCCGGTATCATGTTATGTGCAAAGTAATCTTGTAGAGAGGAAGTCAATTTTTGTGTCGTTAGGGGATTGTGCAAGAGATATGAGTCTAGTCTCCATATGAATGGGTGTATTGGAGCGTCTGGCCAGTTTAGTTTTAGGGAGATCATGGAATGATCTGACCATGTGGTAGGTATAATGTCTGTGTCTATCAGTAGCGAAAGGCTGGACTGGTCAAGGTATAATTGGTCTATTCTAGAATACGTAGACCAAGGGTGGGAAAAGAAGGTAAAATTACGCTGCGTGGGATGTTGTGTTCGCCATGCATCAACTAAACCCGAATGTCGTATACAGTTATATACTGAATTAGGAGAGCGTAGGGATGTTTTAGTGTTGGAGGCTGTCGTATCTAGAGTGGGGTCTAAAATAGTATTTAGATCGCCTCCCAAAACAACTATGCCTTTTCGTGTTTCTTTTATCAGAGATTTCAGCTTGTTAAAGAAACTATTTCTACGTGTGTTGGGAGCATAAACGTTAATCAGTGTAACTGGTCTATTATGAATGAGACCAACCAGAATTAAGATTCTTCCCTCATTATCTGAAGTAGTGTTTAGTAGTTTAAAGGGTAAAGAGTGGTGAAAAAGAATGCCCACTCCGTTTTTTTTTTCCTTTTCATGGGAATTGAAATAGCCTATAGGGTAATCTTTGTTGGAAAATTTGGGCTTGTTCACTCTGGGGAAGTGCGTTTCCTGAACAAAAACTATTGAACTTTTCTGCCTTGCAAACCATTGTAGGGCTACTGACCTTTTTGTAGGTGAATTAAGGCCTTTAGTGTTTTGTGAAGTTATCAGTATAGTATTGGGAGCCATAACCTTATCATGGGGTGGGTTGTAGGGATGCGATGTGTGTAAATGTCTTACCCGGTTGTAGTCTCATGAACTGTAAAAAGGACCTTTCACTACTATGTATCAGAGTAAGATGCCGATAGAGAGTCTGCATACCAATGTTACCTTCTAAGAGATGCGCCAACCAGAGGATAAAGCCTGATCTTGTACAAGAACTGTAAAGAGTAAACAACATAACATTAAAATAAGAACACATAAAACAAACAAATTTAATCAAGAAACAGTTATTTTCTAACATAACTGGAGTCAGGCTTGAGGTTTAGAACCCCTTCCCTGACAATCTAATGTAGGGGGAGAATAAGCAGTAGAACACTGCCTATATAAATCCCCCAGAGATTCATAGTTGAAACTTACAATCAAAAAGCCTCTCCAAATGAGGCAGAGGCTCTCAGTGTAACTAAATATGTAATAGAATAGCAACGTTATACATACTTATACATTTTTTTTTTTTTTGTTCAATATTATACTGTATAATACTATACTTTACGTCAGGGCCAATTGGCCTTGGTGTCCATGTCTGCCTTAATGGCTGCTGGTAAAGTCTCATAGCTTAGTGGTCTTGGTTATAAATACTGTGGTATTCCATGGAGCTGGGTTAGACTTCAAGGTGGTTCGGTAGAAAGAGCAGGTTGTTGATTAGAATCAGTGGCAGCTGTTTTGCGCTTCTTATTTACTGTAGTCCATCTCTGTCGCTGGGGTCTCGATGGTAGATGGTCCATCATTTGCCTGGAACTTGGTTGTTCTGCCTCTGGAGGTATGTTTTTCGGTATAGGGATGTTTAGTTGTGAGCAGAAAGTGTTAAGGTCTTCCAAGTCCCTATATGTGTATTCTTTGTTATCTTTAATAACTCTAATAGCAAAGGGGAATCCCCAACGATATGAGATATTATTTTCTTGCAAGTGCGTGGTGAGAAATCTGGTATCCCTCCTTCTAGATAAGGTTAATGGGCTTAGGTCTGCAAAAACTTGGATTTTGTCACCATCTTTATTGATAGGAGCTTTTTTTCCTAGCTGCAGCTAATATCTTTTCTTTGTCTTTGAAGTAATGGCAACATAGGATTATGTCCCTCGGCGGTGCTGCAGCAGGAGGCTTAGGTTTTAGCGCTCTGTGCAGCCTGTCTAAGGGTATCTCAGCATCGTCTTCGCTGTCAAGAAGGGAGCGAATAAGTCCCTGGAGGTATTGTGGTAGCGCCGTGGCTACTATATTTTCGGAGACACCTCTGATCCTCAAGTTTTGGCGTCTACCGCGGTTGTCAAGATCCTCTATTTGTGATTGCAGCTGTATTATTTCTTTGGTCTGCTGTTGGATCTGCATGTCGTGTAGGTTAATTGGTTCAGCAATCTCCTCCTCATGCTCTTCCAGCTGGCGCACCCTATTCCCCAAATCCATAATATCTTTTTTGACTTCTGTTAAACTTTCTTTTATTATTTGGCTCACTTGGCTCATAAAGGGTGCAAAGTCCTCTTTAGATGGAAGGGACAATAAATCTGCTCTAGTCAAAGGAAGTGTTGTGTCAGATAGCACATTATCATTTTCCTCTTCATGAGAACTGGAATTGGAATGTGGGGAACTAGGATGCATAGATGTATCTGTTTCTAATGTTTTAAAATAGGCATTCAGCTTAGTAGAGGTTGTCAGGTTTGATTTGCTTGTCTTTTCCCCCTTAGTGAGGCGTTTAGAAGCCATCTCAATCCTCCTTGCAGTATTTTTAAAGGAAACAGGTGCTAGCAGGGTTTATTTCGTCTATCTGCTGTCTCTGCTAATCAAATGAGACTATTCTGGGCACACTGGTGGTAATAAAGAGGGGCTTTGCTAAATGTGCGCCTCGTGGTATATCTCAGGCCCTGCTAATGTGCGTGTCTGCAAATGTGTGATGCGGGCCTTCTTTGGCTCCAATTATGGTAACTGTGCTTTTTGCAGAGTTCACGCTGCTTTCAGCTTAATGTTTGCCAGAACTGACAGTGAAGGTAATATATGTGAGCAAGGTACCACTTATCGCTGCTCTGCTGAAAGTATTACAGTTAAGTTTACATAACCGTTATGCAAAAGAGTTCATAAACACTGGGGCATACTGAGCGTTTAATTGTCAACATTCTTTTATCTCACCGCTTCGCCATCAGCGTAGTCGGTATCCAGATAAGGGTATGCGATGTTGCTGGTCACTTATGGCACTCTCCGTTATCTTTCCAGCTTATTTGCTTTGCAGACCTGTCCTCCAACACCGCGTGTGTTGCGGTCACATGGGGCCAATATGGCGCTTCCCTGCTCCGTGCATAATGATCCCGGGGTGATAGTGGAGTGCTGTTGCTGTAACTGTCTTTCCGGCTTTACAGTTTTATGCTCTCCGGTTCTTCATATGCATCCAAGGGTCTTGATGACCTGTTACACTTCTCTGCACTTCATATTTCGAATCTCTAGGGGAAGTCTGCATGGAGCTCTACACAATTGCAGCCATGCTGGTTCGTGGCTGACTCCGCCCCGAAAACTAGCAGTTTAATGAATATGAAGCAAACCATAACAGGGCTGTGTCTTGGATGCCAAATGAATGTAGGTCTTGTAAGAGGAGAGGATGGTCAACTGTGTTGAAAGCAGATTGATCCAGAAGAATTACTAAGTAGTAGCGCCCCTTTGCTTTAGCTGATAGTAGATAATGTGTTACTTTAGTGAGAGCAGTTTCTGTTGAGTGTTTAGGCTAAAAACCAGACACTAGTGGTTTAAGTAAGAAGTTAGTTGAGAGAAACTGAGTTAAGCAGTTGTTCCAATAATTTGGAAGTAAAGGAACGTAAGGAGACCAGTCTATTTAAAAGGGGTTAAGGTGTCAAGCGAGTGCTTGCTTGAATGTATCAGCAAATGTGCCAGTAGTGAGAGACTGGTTAAAGAGATGAGTTAAGGCAGGGGTTAGAAAAGCAGAGAGAAAGAGGAGTCATGAAGGAAAATGGGTCAAGTGGGCAAGTTTTGAGATGAGCTGAAGATAGGAGAATGGAGAATTCTTACTGGGTTACATGAGGAAAGTAGCAAAGAGTTTTGTAAATAGAGGGGGTGTGCAGGAGGGATAGGTTTGAGGGATGTGAGGGAAAGATGTATTTTCTTACGGCTAGATTTAGAGTTTTGTCGGTAAAGACCTGTGTAGCTAACGCAGCTTTTTTTCCCAACGCACCCTTAAGACAACGCTGGTATTTAGAGTTGTCTGAAGGGCTACGTTAGGCTCCAAAAAGGGTGCATTGAGCCGAATTTACCGCCACTTCAACCCTCAATACCAGCATTGCTTATGGTAGTGGTAAGCTGGCAAAACGTGCTCGTGCACGATTCCCCCATAGGAAACAATGGGGCAGTTTGGGATGAAAAAAAACACCTGCAAAAAAGCAGCGTTAAGCTCCCAATGCAGCCCCATTGTTTCCTATGGGGAAACACTCTCTAAGTCTGCACCTAACAGCCTAACATGTACCCCGAGTCTAAATACCCCTAACCTTACTCTTATTAACCCCTAGTCTGCTGCCCCTGCTATCGCTGACACCTGCTGTATATTATTAACCCCTAATCTGCTGCTCCGTACACCGCCGCAAGCTACATTATCCCTATGAACCCCTAATCTGCTGCCCCTAACATTGCCGACACCTATATTATATTTATTAACCACTAATCTATCCCCCCCAATGTCGCCGCCACCTACCTACACTTATTAACCCCTAATCTGCCGACCGGACCTCGCTGCCACTATAATAAATGTATTAACCCCTAATCTGCTCTCCCTAACATCGCCCCCACCTAAATTCAAGTATTAACCCCTAATCTGCCGACCGGACCTCGCCGCTACTCTAATAAATGTATTAACCCCTAAAGCTAAGTCTAACCTTAACCCTAACACCCCCTAAGTTAAATATAATTTTAATCTAACAAAATAAATTAAATCTTATTAACTAAAGTATTCCTAATTAAAACTAAATACTTACATGTAAAATAAACCCTAATATAGCTACAATATAATGAATAATTATATTGTAGCTATTTTAGGATTTATATTTATTTTACAGGCAATTTTATATTTATTTTAACTAGGTACAATAGCTATTAAATAGTTATTTACTATTTAATAGCTACCTAGTTCCAAATAATTACAAAAATTACCTGTAAAATAAATCCTAACCTAATTTACAATTAAACCTAACACTACACTATCAATAAATTAATTAATTAAATACATTACCTACAATTACCTACAATTAAATAAACTAAACTAAATTACAAAAAACAAACAAACACTAAATTACAAAAAATAAAAAAAGATTACAAGAATATTAGGCTAATTACACCTACTCTAAGCCCCCTAATAAAATAAAAAAGCCCCCCAAAATAATAAAGGTCCCTACCCTATTCTAAATTAAAAAGTAATCAGCTCTTTTACCAGCCCTTAAAAGGGCTTTTTGTGGGGCATGCCCCAAAGTAATCAGCTCTTGCCTGTAAAAAAAAATACAACCCCCCAACATTAAAACACACCACCCACATACCCCTACTCTAACCCAAACCCCCCTTAAATAAACCTAACACTACCCCCCTGAAGATCTCCCTACCTTGAGTCGTGTTTACCCAGCCGGGCCGAAGTCTTCATCCGATGGGGCAGAAGAGGACATTCAGACCGGCAGAAGTCTTCATCCTATCCGGGCAGAAGAGGACATCCGGACCAGCAGACATCTTCATCCAAGCGGCATCTTCTATATTCATCCATCCAGAGCGGAGCAGAATGGAGCGGAGTGGAGTGGAGCCATCTTCTTCCAGCTGACGCAGATCCATCCTCTTCAACCGACGCCTACTCGCCGAATGAAGGTTCCTATAAATGACATCATCCAAGATGGCGTCCCTCGAATTCCGATTGGCCAATAGAATGCAAGCCAATAGGATTGAGCTTGCATTCTATTGGCTGTTCCAATCAGCCAATAGAATGCCAGCTCAATCCTATTGGCTGATTGGATCAGTCAAATTGATTGAAGTTCAATCCTATTGGCTGATCCAATCAGCCAATAGGATTTTTTCAACCTTAATTCTGATTGTCTGATAGAATTCTATGAGCCAATCGGAATCTAAGGGACGCCATCTTGGATGACTTCACTTAAAGAGATATTCATTCTGGAAGAAGACGTCGATTGAAGAGGATGCTCCGCGCCGGATGTCTTGAAGATGGAGCCGCTCCGCGCCGGATAGATGAAGATAGAAGATGCCGTCTGGATGAAGACTTCTGCCCGTCTGGAGGACCACTTCTCCCAGCTTGGATGAAGACTTCTCCCTGCTTCATTGAGGGCTTCTCCTGGCTTCGTTGTTGATGGATGTCGGATCTTCAAAACTGTAAGTGGTTCTTCAGGGATTAGTGTTAGGTTTTTTTAAGGGTTTATTGGGTTGGTTTTATTTTTAGGTTAGGGCTTTGGGCTGCAAAAGAGCTAAATGCCCTTTTAAGGGCAATGCCCATTCAAATATCCTTTTCAGGGCAATGGGGAGCTTAGGTTTTTTTAGTTAGGGTTTTACTGTTGGGGGGGTTGTTTGTATTTTTTTTCAGGTAAAAGAGCTGAGCAATGCCCTGCAAAAGGCCCTTTTAAGGTATATTGGTAGTTTAGTTAAAGCTAGGGTTTTTTATTTTGATAGGGCTATTAGATAAGGTGTAATTAGTTTAAATATCTTGTAATTTGTTTTTTATTTTCTGTAATTTAGTGTCAGTTTTTTTGTAATTTAGGTAATTGTATTAAATTTATTTAATCGTATATAATTTAGGGAGTTTATTTAATTGTAGGGTTAGGTTAGGTGTTAGTGTAACTTAGGTTAGGGTTTTTTTACAGGTAAATTTGCATTTATTTAAGCTAGTTAGTTAGTAAATAGTTAATAACTATTTAGTAACTATTCTACCTAGTTAAAATAAATACAAACTTGCCTGTAAAATAAAAATAAAACCTAAGCTAGATACAATGTAACTATTAGTTATATTGTAGCTAGCTTAGGGTTTATTTTATAGGTAAGTAATTTCATTTTAATTAGGAATTATTTAGTTATTAATAGTAGGTTTTCTTTAGATTTATTTTAATTATATTTAAGTTAGGGGGTGTTAGGGTTAGGGTTAGACTTAGATTTAGGGGTTAATAAATTTAGTATAGTGGCGGCTATGTTGGGGGCAGCAGATTAGGGGTTAATAAATGTAGGTAGGTGGCGATGATGTTAGAGGCGGTAGATTAGGGGTTAATAATATTTAACTAGTGTTTGCGAGGCGGGAGTGGTTAATATATAATAGGGGTTAATATGTTTATAATAGTGGTGGCGATGTCCGTAGCGGCAGATTAGATAAGTATAATGCAGGTGTCGGCGATGTCGGGGGCGGCGGATTAGGGGTTAATAAGTGTAAGGTTAGGGGTGTTTAGACTCGGGGTTCATGTTAGGGTGTATAGGTGTAAACATATATATATATATTTCCCCATAGGAATCAATGGTGCTGTGTTACTAAGCTTTAAGCTGCTTTATTGCAGGTGTTAGACTTTTTCTCAGCCGGCTCTCTCCATTGATGTCTATGGGGAAATTGTGCACGAGCACGTATGACCAGCTCACAGCAGACTTAAGCAGCGCTGGTATTGGAGTGCGGTATGGAGCATAATTTTGCTCTATGCTCACTTCTTGCCTTTTAACGCTGGGTTTGTAAAAACCTTTAACCCCAGCGCTGTAATAAAGTGAGCGGTGAGAATAACGTGCAAGTTAATACCTCACTCCTCATAATGCAAAACTCGTAATCTAACCGTAAGATTTTAGAGAGAGCAAATCAATTACATACATAGAACTAGAGCAGACAGACAGACAGACAAAAGTTGAATGTTGTTTGCTTCTTTAATAATTACATACATAAAACATATATACATATTTAAAAATAAAAATAACAGAAGAACAAAAGGAATTTCAAGTACTTCATAACATGCCTTTGGCTTTAGGGCAGTTGTCCTAGTTTACCTTTGGTTTAGCACACAAGTGAAAGCCAGAAGAGCCTTTTGTAACACATTGGAGTAAGGGCAGCCGTACTGTCCTTGTTGTGCTTGGTGTAACTTTTTTTAACCCTTACACTTTATGCTAGGAGGCCTATTTATTAAAGGTCTGTCGGACCTTGCAGAATGCGGAGAGCACCTGCAGATTCGCAGCCAATCGGCCACCAGCAGGGGGGTGTCAATCAACCCGATCGTACTCGATTGGGTTGAATTGTGGCGATCTCTGTCCGCCTCATCAGAGCAGGCAGACAGGTTATGGAGCAGCGGTCTGAAGACTCGCCAGAAACACGGGTCCTCAAGCTCCATTCGGAGCTTGATAAATGGGCCTCTATGTCTTCACTCATGCAAACCTGACTCGCACTAATTTAGTTTGTGCTCAAGTGAACGTGTTTACTTTCAACTTGAAATACATGCAAAGGTTAGTATGGTCATGACACTTGTAATCTAGCCCTTTATGTGTAATTGGCCATCAGGCTCTATTATAGTGCTCAAGACACTAATGCTTGTTGAAGAAAGGAATTAAGTTTAAACAAATTATACCATGAAAAAATACTTAATTTTTTCAGCAGAAGTAAACTGGATTTTTTTTTTTATCGTACACTCTCTCTGAATCATGAAACTTTAATTTAGTCTCTTAACAAAGATTTTGCTTTTTTTCGTTAAATATTTTTTATTGAGGTTAAAGTCATAGGTAACAAACAATGTTCCACCCACACAGGGTAAATACAAAATATAAAGCAGTATTAATACTTAATACATAAGATGAGAACGGTACAAATCAAGTATTCATGTTAAATAATAACAAAAAGGTAGTGAAAACTATCAAACTAACCTGTGCAGGGGTAGGAATGACCTCTTTTAATTTTTCCTACATAAACCAGCCACCACCATATATAACAAGGCAAGATAAAAAGTAAGCACACGTGTTCAGGAATCCTAATGATAAGGTAGATATTGCGTAGAATAATCTAAGATTATGGAAAGTTAGACATCTCCAAATTGAAAAACCTTGTGAATGCAATCATACAAGTAGGGTACTTATAAGTATACATGGGTAGTAGTCTGGCTTGAGGGGGGGGGGGGCAGTCAGTGGGCCAGAGCCACTTTAAGTAGAGTAGAAGGGATGGGGGGGGGCGGAGCCAATTAATATGACAAATTGGTGAATATATTAAGACCTCAGAGCATTAAGATAGACTACGACACAGACCTTTCCTCTATGTATAACGTGAACAAATTTAAGCTAGGGCATGCAGGAGTAAGGGTAGTTTCCCGAGTAGACAGGGGGGGATAACTAGGTATATGAAAAACTAGAAATAAAGAGGACACCCACATAGCTATACATCTCTAATACAGTGTACGCTGTCAGCTACTGCATATATATCTCAACTAAAATCCCCAATTTATCTGACATGCCGAGCCGTGTCTTTCCAGTTAACATGGCCCAACAGTATCTATTAAACCATGTATTGAGAATATAACAACAAATAGGCGCTGTATATGTTTGCGTACAAGTGAGTTCAAATGTAATTGCTATAGTGTTGACCCCGTAATATTAGAGCCAAAATGATTCCAGCTAAGTCATATAATATATTAAGAGCAGGCCTAGGGTACTAGCTTCTGAAGGAGCACAGTGAGACTAGACATAAGAATCCAAGTCCTTATTGGCCAAGTTATATATGTATTTCAAATTACTCCATTATTAAAGAAGTTTGGGAGACAAACTGTTGCTATATCTAAAAATAGAAAGAATTCTGTGCTGTACACATACACCAGTACAACATTGCAAATATGAAGATCAAACTAGCCTGGTATATGATATATGCCACAAAACTATATAAATCATAAGTCACAATAAAGTCTATATTCAAAAGGACTGTATAGAATATATGAGCAAATAGATAAGTCGTAAGCGTTAGCTGCATAAATTATAAGGCAGAGAGAATCATTACAGGACATGTTAATGGGCTTAAATGAGTGCTATTATTATCTAAAGATAAATGAGCAGATATATAAATCCTAAACGTTAGCTGCAAAAATTATAAGACAGAGAACATTAAGCGCTATCTGAATATTACCCAGATAAAACATATTATGACACAGGACACTAACAACATCATATTAGGTATTTCCAAAATATATACTCAGTTTTAACTCCGTGACCTTAATAACGAAAGTACAATATAATATAACAAATACTGCACCTCTAACACATTATAAACATGTACAAAACATTGTATAGAAGAAAGAGCAGCCCTAGAAGACACTGGGAGGACTGAGTAACTAAGCATTGAGCATGCTGTATTAAAATGAATACTATATAATAATAAGTGATATTTGGTTAGAAGAGTGTCTCTAGGAATTAGTTTAGGTAGGACAAGATAACTATTACTTGAAGTATACACAAAAAAAAAAACAAAAAAAAAAAAAAAACATGTAAATATTAATCGTGGTCATAACACAAAGTATAGCCTCCTAGTTCTCAGAGAAGTGACTTAGCATGTAGAGAACTATCTATTGAAAGATGGAGAACTACATCAAGTATAAGTAGGAGTCTCTAAAGTAGTTCCTCTAATAACCACAATTGCGGAGAATTATGTTCACACATATATATATGTTTTTAAACTTTAACATAATCAGGCTGGTTATATGAATGTCTCTTAACTGGAAAATGTGAAAACTTGGATAGGATATATGAGACTATATAAGCTATGTATAAGATATGCAGCGTGGAACTATGCATAACTGCCTAAACAAAAATCTATTAGGTTCAGGTCTGGGCGCTATATATCCATATCTGTACTGGGATGTGAAGGTTCAAACTAATCTTAGATAACCATAAACCTTTAGGGAAGCATAACAATAAACCAAGTAGGTAATAATAAACAGGCACCCCTATAGTAGCTGATGTTGAAAACTTTAAAAAGGTGCACATAAAAAAAAACATGTAGTGACTATAGCTCAGAGCAGGGATTAAACCATAAAATAGTTGGGGATATCTTGATCGTTAAATAGCTAAACAAATATACGGGGTAAGTCAGTGGTATATGCGACATGAAGGGGAGCTGTTCATAGCAGCTTCCAGTAAGATTCTCGTGTGGGATGGGGTCCAAATCCCTAGTCCACCGTACCTGTTGGCTACTCGGCATGCCAATAAGAAACATCCAGGGTGTCAAAACTCTGCCATTCCGCACCCCAAGTCTCTTTGGTAAGTTATGGGAAGTTCCCCGTGCACAACCGCAGGGACCGGCCGCATTCCTCCGGGGCGCGCCCAGGGACAGGCTAGCAGACTGCCGTTGGAGTTGAAGGGCCTGGCTGAAAGGTAAGAGATGTTGCAAAGGTTTCCGTCTAACGGACGGAGTAAAGATTTTCAGAGGCCGCATAACTTCATTGAAGCGTGATGGGCTGTCATCTTTGCGCAATGGGATTCCGCTAGATACCTTGATAGACGTGACACAAGCCTCAGTCAGACTGCTCATCTCCGCCGGGTGCGGTTCAGTAAGTGACCCTGCAGACAGCACCGCAGGCTGTGTGTCACAGGGTGTGAGAGGGATGGAGCTTTCTTGTAAGTACACGTACTCTCCTTGTGCATGTAAGTCCCCAAAAAGCTGTGCCGGTGCAATAACTTTGTCTTGGGTACGCATAGATCTCTTATCCTCTATTACATATCTATCTTGAGGTAGGGTGGGTTTCACTGTGTAACTGGTCTTTCTAGCCAGAGATTCTCCCGCCACTGCACTTATCGGTTGCTCTTGTGAAAGATGCTCTTTGCTATTCAGAAGTTTTGTACTATCCCATCTGACTTGCGACGGGATCGCTTGCTGCTCCATAATGGACCTTAGGTGAGCTGATGTATCCTCATAGTCAGCAACCAGCCATAGATTAAGCTGCCACAGTGCCTCATAGATAGCTGCAGTGCCAACCTTCATGTCCGATGCCATAGCTTTAGCAGGCCGCAGTAGCCTAGGCGTTTCTCAGATAGCTATGATATGTAGGGTGAATTACTGCTTGAAACAGAGAGTAAAGCGAGTCACTAAGAGTGCAAGAACAATCCTGCTTGTCCACTATTAGAATTGGGGCAAACTGCAGAGAATAAATTGCAATTTGCCGTTATTTTAATGAAATCTTTGCAGGAGCTCTCTAAAGCATGTCTTCCCTGCTTGGCAGTTGGCTCCGCCCCGAAGTTTTAATTTTTATCTTGTGCATTGTTAATTTAAATAAATTGATTACCCTTTGGGGTAGATTTATCATAGTGCGAGCGGACATGATATAATGTAGCGTATCATGTCTGCTACACATCGATAAATACCGGCAGCATACTTTGTCAGCATTTTTCATTGCACCAGCAGTTCTTGTGAACTGCTGGTGCAATGCCCCCCCCTGCAGATTCATGGCCAATCGGTTGCTAGCAGGGGGTGTCAATAAATCGTATTCAATTTGGTTGATTTCTGTCTGGGGCCTCAGTGCAGGCAGACAAGTTATGGAGCAGCGGTCTTTAGACAGCTGCTTCATAACTTCTGTTTCCGACGAGCCTGAAGGCTTGCTGGAAACAAGGGGCATCAAGCTTCATACGGAGGTTGATATATCGGCCCCTTAGAGTGGAATGCGCTCTGTCTTTTGTTGTTTTCTTCAGCACATATATCCTAGGATACATTAACGGAAGTTTCCTACAGGACAAAGCAGCTCCCCGGGTCTCTTTAACCCTACTTCAAGGACGGCACAAAGAATTGTGTAACAACTGCATTTTCACAACAAGATTCCTTAACCCTTGAGAATCACTACATGGACGTTGGGGGTAATATATAATATAGTATACGTAATATTTCTTCGACCAACCTTAGATCCCCCAGAGGTCTGATTGAATCACAATCAGACCATTGATCTATTTGCAATTTTGTGGTTTATGTCGATACCATGTTTTATTTATAGAAGTTTCTTTATATATATTTGTTTTACTATCCATTTGTTTGATAACTTTTGTTATTGGGAGTGCTCAGTATTTATTTTTTCGCTGATCACACATGATTTACCTTGCTTGAGCAGGGGACATCATTGCACAAGAAGGCACTTGTGCAATGTTAAATGCCAAAAGCATACTGCTGCCTGATGGCTGCAATGCCAGGAGGACAGGTTCATGGAAGTAAACCTTGTCTGTCCAGCCGTTGTTAAATAGGGCCCATAGCCTTTAGTTGTAGGTGCTAGAAGGTGGTAGTTTAAAACAAAATTACAAATTATGACATAGGTTAAACATCCTAAAAATAGAGCAGCCTAAACATTTTGACCTGATGTTGGAAAGTATTTATATTTTATTTGTTCCAGATACTGGAAGATCAAGCTTTTAATTGAAAGTAAAAATAAAACAGAAGGCAGTCCTATATTATGCAGTGTTTTGATGAATAGGGGAGCAAAACCACAGCCTAGAACTAATACACTGGCTGAAGGAGGCTTAAAAAAATTCCCAGATGATCCTCAAGCACTTCCTTATATAGAAAAGGTTCGTCGGAATTAAACATAGGGCTATTGGTGTGCATTAAAGGGACATAATACTCATATGCTAAATCACTTGAAACTGTCGCAGTATAACTGTAAAAAGCTGACAGGAAAATATCACCTGAGCATCTCTATGTAAAAAAGGAAGCTATTTTACCTCACAATCTCCTCAGCTCAGCAGAGTAAGTTCTGTGTAAAAAGTTATACTCAGCTGCTCCCAGCTGCAGGTAAAATAATAAAAAAAAATGAAGAAATGAACAGCAGCCAATCAGCATCAGCAGTGCTGAGGTCATGAACTCTCTTACTGTGATCTCATGAGATTTGACTTAACTCTCATGAGATTTCATAGTAAGCTTCCTTTACCTGATTGGTGAAATAGTATGAGAGTTCACGAGGCTCATCCCCTAAGCTGTCCCAGGACAGACACACTAAAATGCTGCTTAGAAATCATTTACAATGGGAGGTGGCTACTGAGGAACTTTTGAGGTAAAATATCTTTCTTTTTTACATAGAGATGTTCAGGTGATATTTTCTAATCAGCTTTTTACAGCTATGCTGCATCACTTTCAAGTGTTTAAATATTTGGGTATTATGGCCCTTTAAGTTTGGTGTTTATATTTGGAAAGGACTTTATTACTGGTGCAAAATGTAATAAATTAATGGACAGTTTATAAGTGAAGTGATATTTAACACTTCCGCATGAAAGTTTACTCGGCTAGCAGTAAGCTTTTTGCTTGCATTGTGTTATAAATATATACATGATTATATATAGGTATAGATATATACGCATATATATAGGAATATCTATGTATAAATACTGAGAACATATTCTGCTATGTGCAGAAAATTGGAATTTGAAATATTTACAGTAAATACAAAGTTAACGCCTAGATTTGGAGTTTTGTCGGTAAAAACTCGCGGAGCTAACGCTCCTTTTTTTCCAGCGCACCCTTAAGCCAACTCTGGTATTACGAGTTTTCTGAATGGCTGTGTTAGCCTCAGAAAAGTGAGCGTTGAGCAAAATTTAGCTCCACTTCTACTCTCAATTCCAGCGTTGCTTACGGTAGTGGTAAGCTGGAAAAACGTGCTTGTGCACGATTTCCCCATAGGAAACAATGGGGCTGAGCTGGCTGTAAAAAAACCTAACACCTTCAAAAAAGCAGCGTTCAGCTCCTAACGCAGCCCCATTGTTTCCTATGGGGAAAAACTTTCTAAGTCTACACCTAACACCCTAACATGAACCCCGAGTCTAAACACCCCTAACCTTACACTTATTAACCCCTAATCTGCTGCCCCCGACATCCTCGCCACCTACATTATATTATTAACCCCTAATCTGCTGCTCCGGACACCGCCGCCACCTACATTATCCCTATAAACCCCTAATCTGCTGCCCCCAACATCGCCGACACTTACATTATATTTATTAACCCCTAATCTGCCGCCCCAACTTCGCCGCCACCTAACTACACTTATTAACCCCTAATCTGCCGACCGGACATCGCTGCCACTATAATAAATGTATTAACCCATAAACCGCCGCACTCCCGCCTCGCAAACACTACAATACATTTTATTAACCCCTAATCTGCCCTCCCTAACATCGACGCCACCTACCTACAATTATTAAGCCCTAATCTGCCGCCCTCAACGTCGCCGCTAAAATAATAAAGTTATTAACCCATAAAACTAGTCTAACCCTAACCCTAACACCCCCCTAACTTAAATATAATTTAAATAAATCTAAATAAATTTACTATAAATAAATAAATTATTCCAATTTAAAAATAAATACTTACCTATAAAATAAACCACAAGATAGCTACAATATAACTAATAGTTACATTGTAGCTATTTTAGGATTTATTTTACAGACAACTTCGTATTTATTTTAACTAGGTACAATAGCTATTAAATAATTAATAACTATTTAATAGCTACCTAGTTAAAATAATTACAAAATTACCTGTAAAATAAATCCTAACCTAAGTTACAAATACACCTAACACTACACTATCAATAAATTAATTAAATAAACTACAATTATCTAAACTAAAATACAATTAAATGAACTAAACTATAGTACAAAAAACCCCCACTAAATTACAAAAAATAAAAAAATATTACAATAATTTTAATCTAATTACACCTAATCTAAGCCCCCTAATAAAATAACAAAGACCCAAAAATAATAAAATTCCCCACCCTATACTAAATTACATAAGTAATCAGCTCTTTTACCAGCCCTTAAAAAGGCTTTTTGCGGGGCATTGACCCAAAGTAATCAGCTCTTTTACCTGTAAAAAAAAATACAAGACCCCCCCTACATTAAAAAACACCACCCACACACCCCTACTCTAAAACCCATCCGATCCCCCCTTAAAAAAACCTAACACTACCCCATTGAAGATCACCCTACCTTGAGCCATCTTCAGCCACCGGGCATTGATGGGACAGAAGAGGACATCCGGCCCGGCACAAGTCTTCATCCGATCGGGGCAGAAGAGGTCCTCCATCCAGCAGAAGTCTTCATCCAGACAGCATCTTCTATCTTCATCCATCCGGCGCGGAGTGGGTCCATCTTCAAGACATCCGACACAGAGCATCCTCTTCTTTCCATGGCCAAAGACTGAATGAAGGTTCCTTTAAATGATGTCATCCAATATGGCGTCCCTCGAATTCCGATTGGCTGATAGGATGCTATCAGAATGCTATCAGCCAATCAGATTGAAGTTCAATCCGATTGGCTGATAGCCTCAAACAATCAAATTTTTCCTACCTTAATTCCGATTGGCTGATAGAATCCTATCAGCCAATTGGAATTCGAGGGATGCCATCTTGGATGACGTCATTTAAAGGAACCTTCATTCAGTGTTAGCCGTCTTCAGAAGAAGATGCTCCGCGTCGGATGTCTTGAAGATGGACCCGCTCCGTGCCGGATGGATGAAGATAGAAGATGCCGCCTGGATGAAGACTTCTGCTGGATAGAGGACCTCTTCTTCCCCGATCGGATGAAGACTTGTGCGGTCCGGATGTCCTCTTCTGTCCCATCAGTGCCCGGCTGGCTGAAGACGGCTCAAGGTAGGGTGATCTTCAATGGGGTAGTGTTAGTTTTTTTTAAGGGGGGATCGGGTGGGTTTTAGAGTAGGGGTGTTTGGGTGGTGGGTTGTATAATGTTGGGGGGGTCTTGTATTTTTATAATTTTGGGGGGCTTTTTTATTTTATTAGGGGGCTTAGATTAGGTGTAATTAGATTAAAATTCTTGTATTTGTTTTTTATTTTTGTAATTTAGTGTTTGTTTTTTGTGTACTATAGTTTAGTTTATTTAATTGTATTTCATGTTAGATAATTGTAGGTAATGTATTTAATTAATTTATTGATAGTGTAGTGTTAGGTGTATTTATAACTTAGGTTAGGATTTATTTTGCAGGTAATTTTGTAATTATTTTAACTAGGTAGCTATTAAATAGTTATTAACTATTTAATAGCTATTGTACCTAGTTAAAATAAATACAAAGTTGCCTGTAAAATAAATATAATTCCTAAAATAGATACAATGTAACTATTAGTTATATTGTAGCTATATTAGGGTTTATTTTATAGGTAAGTATTTAGTTTTAAATAGGAATAATTTATTTAATTATAGTATTTTATTTTTCGTTTTATTTAAATTATATTTAACTTAGGGGGGTGTTAGGGTTAGACTTAGGTTTAGGGGTTAATTACTTTATTATAGTAGCAGCGACGTTGGGCTGGCTGGAGATTAGGGGTTAATCATTGTAGGTAGGTGGCGGCGATGTTAGAGAGGGCAGATTAGGGGTTAATAAATTTTTTTATAGTGTTTGCGAGGTGGGAGTGCGGCAGTTTAGGGGTTAATACATTTATTATAGTGGTGGCGATGTCCGGTCGGCAGATTAGGGGTTAATAAGTGTAGGTAGGTGGCGGCGACATTGGGGGGGGGCAGATTAGGGGTTAATAAATATAATATAGGTGTTGGCGATGTTAGGAGCAGCAGATTAGGGGTTCATAGGTATAATGTAGGTGGCGGCGATGTCCGGTCGGCAGATTAGGGGTTAAATAATTTTATTTTAGTGTTTGCGATGTGGGGGATTCATAGTTAGTTTATGGTTGTTAGTGTACTTTATAGCACTGTAGTTAAGAGCTTTATGTTCTGGTGTTAGCCCATAAAACTCTTAACTACTGACTTTTTATTCGGTAGGAGTCTTGAAGGTAGAGGCTGTACCGCTCAGTTCTTCCAAGACTCGTAATACCGGCGTTAGGCAAATCCAATAGAAAAGATAGGATACGCAATTGACGTAAGGGGATTTGCGGTAGCCAAAAGTCGCGGAAGAAAAGTGAGCGGTACACCTGTACCTGCCAAACTCATAATACCAGCGGGCATTAAAAACCAGTGTTAGGACCCCTTAACGCTGCTTTTTAAGGCTAACGCAGAACTCTAAATCTAGGTGTAAGACATTTATTAAATATGAATATTGCATAAATATGCTTTTACATGTTTTCATCCACTTAACTGCAAACGGCTCCAATGCACTTCCATCTATGTCTACATATGTGTACATATGTATTTATGTGTTTATATGTGTGTATATATATATATATATATATATATATATATATATATATAAATATATACAGTATATTTATATATATGTATACATATACATATACTTTAGACATGTATATGTATGTATCTCTATGTTAATGCCCTTTGCAGGTTTTTGTTTTCTTTCTGAGACCTCATATCTTTAAACCCTTATAACTTTTTTGTGCAATATTTTTTTAATAATTTTTAATAGATGGTGTTATTATGAGTGTAACTGTACTTTGTAATGTATTTTTGATGTGTTTTGTGCAACTTTTTTGTTCTGCAAAACAGTTAACCAGTGCTCTAAGGTAGCGCTAACCCAGGTGCATTAACTTCAATTGCACTCAAGCGATCACGTTTACTTTCAACTTGTAAAATGAGCAAAAAGGAAGAAGAAAGGGGGCGCCTCTTAGGGTGTTACGTTGAATTATCGAAGATATAAAAAGGTACTCTCACCAAATGTGGTGGCATCTGTACCGAACACTTATCAGATGTTTGCACACTGACCACAGGTGCTCCGTCAGCACGTCTCCACCGGATCTCTTGTCCTGGTAATGTTTACCGCATCGATTTGCAGGATACAGGTAGTTACAAGAACCGCTCTGATGACCGCTCAAAATGGAGTGCAGCAGGAACCGGGTGTACAAATATTAAGCCTTTCAGACACTGTAAACAGATATATAGCCCCTCAATACAACACAAATATACACAACTAGTCTCTGCTTCTTTTTTATATGATCAATAAATTGCGCATGTGTTAAAGTGCAAACAACCACGTTAAACCTCTTTTGGCTCCCACACAAAAGTTATTGTACCATTCATAATCTAACCCTAAATCTCTTCATATATTGGATACATTGGCCACCAAGGGATAACGGAAGGACTTAAGTCCTAAATTGAATGGTTGCGTAAGATAAAGTAGATATGACATCAAAGGTGATATAGTGAATATCTATTCATCTGGTCTAGGAAATTAAGACCAGAAGTAAACAAAATTAAATAAATCACCCATAAAATGCAAAGCATAAATATACAAAGCAAGTAGTTTGAGTGCATACCACATTTTGCCTGAGACTGTCGGTGTACAAGATAATACAACACAATATATTAATCTAAGGAGAACAGCTACATAATTTCCATTCAATTTTAAAACATGCTTACCCGCGATGATTGAAATAACTAAACCCTGCATATTTTGCTAAAAAAATAATATATATTATTTAAGTATGTTTTAATGACTAATATATGCCACACATATGGCAAAACATCTTAGGTAAATGTTCCCAGTTAAATGTTAAAAACTTGCAAATAATATATTGTTATTAATATGCTTTACTATTTATTGTTGTGGAGTGGAGACGTTTGACTGAGAACTTAAAGGGACACTAAACCCAAAAAATATCTTTCATGATTCAGATAGAGAATACAATTTCAAACAACATTCCAATGTACTTCTATTGTCTAATTTGCTTCATTCTTTAGATATACTTTGTTAAAGAAATAGCAATGCACATGGGTGAGCCAATCACACGAGGCATCTATGTGCAGCCATCAATCAGCAGCTACGAAACCTACCTAGATATGCTTTTCAGCAAAAGATATCAAGAGAATGAAGCTACTTAGATAATAGGGGTAAATTAGGAAGTTGTTTAAAATAATCTTTCTAAATTATGAAAGAAAAAATGTGGGTTTCATGTCTCTTTAATGAAACTTGCATGATTCAGATAGAGCATGTACTTTTAAGACACTTTTAAATTCACTTCTATTTTCAAATGTGCTTTGTTCTCTTGGTATCCCTTGTTGAAAAAGAATACGCACATATCATTCACTAGTGGGAGCTGCTACTAATTGGTGCCTGCACACATTTATCTTTTGTGATTGGCTTACTAGATGAGTTCATCTCTCTGCCAGTAGTGCAATGCTGTTCCTTCAGCAAAGGATAACAAGAAAACAAAGTTAATTTGATAATGGAAGTAAATTGGAAAGTTGTTTAAAAACGTATGTTCTACCCAAATCATGAAAGAAAATTTTGGGTTTTCCTGTCCCTTTAACATAAGATAACTATATGGCTAAAAGTATGCAGACACCCCTACTAATTATTGAGTTCAGGTGTTTAAGCCACACATTGTTAAAAGGGGAAATAAAATCCAGCATACCCACAAAATCTTCCAAGGCAAACATTAGCAGTACAATGGGACACATTGAAGAACTCAATGACTTTAAAAATGTGGCACTATCATAGGATTCCACTCTTGCTGCAAGACAGTTAATGACATTTCTGTCCTACTATGTTTGACCGGTAAATTATAAGTGCCATAATTGTGAAATGGAAGCTTCTAGAAGCAACCAAAGCCCAGCAAAAAGTTTCTCAAAGAGCATGGCGTTTGAGTACTGAAGCATCTAGCATTTGATGCATCACTCACTACAGAGTTCTTAACTACCTCTGCAAGCACAAGAACTTTGTGTTAGGAGCTTTATGAAATGGGTTTTCATGGCTAAGGAGCTTTATACAAGACTACCATCAACATGTGTAATGTCAAATGTCAGTTGGAGTGGTGGAAAGCATGCTACATCTAGACTCTGGAACAATGGAAACATGTTCTCTGGAGTGATGGATCATGCTTCACTCTCTGGTAGTCTAATGGAAGAATCTAGGTGTGGCAGAATTCTGGAGGATGGTACCTACTGGAATGCATAGTGCCTTCTGTGTGGCGGTGAAGGAGGGGAAATGGTCTGGGACTGTTTTTAAGGGTTTGGGCTAGGCCAATAAGTTCCAGTGAAGTGGCATCTATATGCTACAGGATACAAATACATTTTAGACAATTGGGTGCTTTAAATATTGGATAACATGTGGAATCTCCCCTCTATAAGTATAGTGCTGTGTGAGATATTATGTATTGTAACACCGCTGATTAAATTCTAGCGAACACAAACAGTCCCAAATGTCCTCTACAGCACTGCCTCTGTGCTGCATGTAGGAATGAGTATTCCCACTCTTACCCCCTCTCCTGTGCTTGGTTCGGTCCTGGGAAAGAAGGCTGTGTCTGGTGACTCACTCTGCAACAGGTGCCACGGCTTGAGTAAACTTTTCTCTCCTTGTGCCTGCTCAGGTTTCCGGACGTCCCTACCAGCCAATCCAATCCAACCCTCATTAGACGTTTTGCGGAGGGGGGCATGTCATCTGTTTCTTGGCTTCTTATTGGGTTCAGCTTGTGATGCAGTCAGGCCATGCCGGGCTCTGGGGAATAGTAAGGGGATTCCCCCAATACATTGTGCTTGCTCACTCTTTATGGCCAAAAGCAAACATAAGAAAACAAACAAAGTGAAAACATTGGTGGTATTGTCCTAATAAGAGTCCGCTCATACAGCTGACATGTTTCGGCGTGTTGCTGTTATCAAAGCTGCTCTTTAGCGTGGGTAATACCCCCACCTCTTAAAAAGAGTAAATGGCTCCTATTGGTCAATAATATTTGTGCAACATTCACATATTAACTATTGCCTGTCCTACAAGGCAATGTTTTACTGCACCAGACACCTATGCTCTTAATGTTATATTAAACCGAGATTCTATGCCTAATGGACCTTTGGCATAAGTCTAATGAAAATAGCCTGTGAAAAGGTTGAGATGGGGGGCCAATTCAGTTCAATGGTCACAGGACAAGTTTTTCTTAAGAATATGTGTCTGAACTGTAGGTCCACTTATGTAAGTTACCACATTATCTGTATTGATTGCAGTAAACAGTATGTAGGCCTCACTACACGTGAGGTCAGGTTGAGGATTAGGGAACATCTCTTGAGTATCAGGGCTGGGAGTGCAAGTACCCTTCTGGTACAGCACTTCACAACCAAACATGACAAAAATTCAGACACATTTCATTGGACATGTATAGAAAAGGTCCTAAGGCCTCCTAGAGGGGGAGACAGAGACAAGTTGCTAGCAAAGCAGGAGATTTTCTGTGTTTTCACACTTAAAACCAGACATCCAGCAGGTCTGAATTCATCTTATGTTCTTATTAATTATTGGGAATAATATTACAACAGCACACTAGTGTTTAGCATACATACATTCACAAATTGAGACTGTGTTGCCCCAACTCAAAATGTCCAGAAATCGTACATTTTAGTTGATATAGGGCCCATCCAGACATAAAGTTCATTTATAATGACATATCCTAATCATGTATAAGTATGGGTTAGCAGGGAGACGTCTAACAAATATCCAGGACAGTCTTTTCATTAAAGATATGTATATAGGTTTCTTACTTGGATACAACACACTGTATACCGTGCTCACAGCAATGTGCACGGTTAATAAAGGAGAACACACGGCTTAATATAATGGACTGTGGTAATTATGGATGGTATATCCTATTCAATGTTACCCTTAAATTACACCTAAATACATTTAACAGAATTTAGGTTTTATACCCCGGGCATTAGATATAGGAACAATAATCATGGAGACCCTTTTTGATTAACGACCCCAGTCGGAATGTCCCTGTTTAAAGGTCTATAAGAGAAAAAGGGAGAGTTCCATGTAACATTATTTTATAAACATCAGAATATTTAAAGGTGGCACATTATTTCATCTACTTTTTTTGGAAAAATAAAGACTTTTTGTTCATTTTTACCGGTGCTCCGCTACTTTGTTTTTTTTTTTTACGTTTACTTTAAACATTGGGGCAAGGTAATATCCTGTTCTAGCATGACTGTGTCCCTGAGCACAAAGCAAGGTCCAAGACATGGTTTGACAAGTAGGGGAGGAACTCAAGTAGACTGCACAAAACCCTAACCTCAATCCCATTGAACACCTCTACAATTCACGAGCCAGAGTTTATCATCCAACATCAGTACCTGACCTTAAAAGTGTTTTTTATTGGCTAAATGGACGAAAATTCCCACAGACACAATAAAAACATAATTTATGATTACCTGATGAATTAATTATTCATGGTAGTGAGAGTCCACAATCCATTACTCCTGGGAATTACTCTTTCCTACCACTAGGAGGAGGCAAAGATTCTCAAACCCCAAAAACTTTATAAAAACCTCTCCCACCTCACCAGTAACTCAGTCTTACATATAGCTGAGAACAAAGAGGAAGGAAAAATAATAAGAGCCAACAAAATAAGAGCAGGGAAAAAAGATGAGTGAAAAAAGGAATAAAAAACAACAACCAGAAACAAAGAGTGAGGTATTGGGGACTCTCATCACCATGAAAGAAATTAATTTATAAGGTAAGCATACATTCTGGTTTTTTTTTGTTTGTTTTTTTAATTTTCAAAGCTTTATTATGATTTGAAAATTGAAATACAATCTAAGGCCTAGATTTAGAGTTTGGCGTTAGCCGTCAAAACCAGCGTTAGAGGCTCCTAACGCTTGTTTTTTAAGGACTCCGGTATTTAGAGTTCAGTTACCGACACTCAAAAATCACCCAACGCACAAATCTCTACCGACAGCTCAAACCCAGTAGTTAACATCTACCGACAAAATAAACATCCACGAATCACAAAACAAATATTACACAAAGTACACTTACACTCATACAAACACTACACTATATTTATTTTTCAAATTTAATAATTTTTCTTCAAAATACAAAGGATCAAAGTTGCGAGATCTCGGGTATTAGAAAAAAAACAACACAAATCCATTTTCCCATTGACTTACAATGACTCTCATATAGCTACATCTAACTAATAAGATTATCACAAACATACACTCATCGATGCATACAAACAATATACACCAGATTACATACACAAAAAAGTTATTTATTACAAAATGAACACGATTTAGTTACTTTTTCACACAAGCTCGAGACGTCACTCACTTTACGAGGAAAACCAGTCTTTGAAAAAAATTTGTCCAAAATTTTGAGCCTCCATTGACTTCTATGGGGAAGACGTGCTCGTGCACGCGACAGACAGATTTCCCTAACGCACGCAAATAGCGTAGACAAAAAAACTCCAAATACCAGCGCTAGAAATAGGAAAAAAATACATGCTTTTCTGCGTTACACCCAGCTATGATAAATAGATCAAGAAATGACTATTTCCCTATGGTGGACTTATGGATTGTACTTATTGAATATTCACAACAGCATTAAATTGTTTCATACTTTTATATTACATCAACTACAAATCAACATCACTAGTAACAAACTTTTTTAGCAAAAAAATCACATTTAAACGGACACCAAAATGATTTAAACTTTTCAGGATTCACAAACAGTACACAATGGGAAACACCTCTCATTTACCTTTATTATTGCATTTAATTTATTCAACTCATATGCTTGCAGCAACTGCATATCTACATAGGCTTAACACATGATCAGTCATGGATGCACATACATTACTTTTAGCATTCACTCATACATGTGCATTCAAATGATGGGGGAAAACACATTACATTCTCTCTAGGAATCACAAAACAGAACATATGGATTTTACTGTACTTTTAACATCATGATTCCATCACAATAAACCATTAGGAATTACGTACAAGAAGAACATCATTACAACAGATTACAGATGTCACTTTATGGGAAGGAACAACACTGCCAGACCGCTATATAGAAGTCAGCATATGTGGGACACAATCACAATATATACGTACATGTACATAACACGCATCACCCATCACGCAACCACAAAGCACACATATAGATTTTATTCAGCACACAATAACAATGTAGCACAATACAACAACACAATGAGGATTTCAGAACTACATAGGCAGGTTAATAATATGATGACGTCATTAGAAGATTCAACCATACACATTACAGATTCACGACTGTACCGCCCCTTTCTGAACTTTAACACTCAATACTACAATACAACATATACGTAAATAACAGTTTGGAACAGCATTATTAGGGAGATTTGAATGGGGCAATTAAGAAATATTGTCAGATCGCAAATCACTTATATATATATATATAATACTACAGATGACAGCCGGAAGTTATTCAGTATTAGTGCCATTTGAATGGGACGCATACAATATTGACAGCTCGGCAATCACTTATATATACAATACTACAGATGGCAGACGGGAAGTTCGGAATTATTATTGCGATTTTAAGGGACGCATACAATATTGACAGCTCGGCAATCACTTATATATGCAATACTACAGATGACAGCCGGAAGTTATTCAGTATTATTGAGATTTGAATGGGATGCATACAATATTGACAGCTCGGCAATCACTTATATATACAATACTACAGATGGCAGACGGGAAGTTCTGAATTATTATTGCGATTTTAAAGGGACGCATACAATATTGACAGATCGGCAATCACTTACATATACAATACTACAGATTACAGCCGGAAGTTATTCAGTATTAGTGCGATTTGAATGGGACGCATACAATATTGACAGCTCGGCAATCACTTATATATATAATACTACAGATGGCAGACGGGAAGTTCTGAATTATTATTCCGATTTTAAAGGGACGCATACAATATTGACAGCTCGGCAATCACTTATATATACAATACGACAGATGGCAGACGGGAAGTTCTGAAATATTATTGCGATTTTAAAGGGACGCGTACAATATTGACAGCTCGCCAATGACATATATACAAAACTACAGATGGCAGATGTTACTTTATCGTTTTCAAACAATGTTGCAGCAACATTGATCAATCACATTCGATGCACATTATACACAACTATGCACTTTCATTCATGTTAGCCTGGACGTGTGCTTGTTACTATAAGATCGCGTTTAATAAATATTTATTACGCATATGAACAAACATTACAAACATGTACTGTATGTGTGATATTTGACACTTTCACATTGAGATTCATTGTGGGAAAACAACATTTCAGCAAACAACAAAAAAACGCCCACTGTGAAAGCATTCGCACCGCTCACATACAAACAAGTGAATACAATCAGCAATCATTACAAACTCACTACCATTGGACTAATTGTACTATAAATCCCCCAAACAAAATGGCCAATGCATCACTTGTGATCCACATCAGATCAAGTGCATACCTTGTTACGCTGTTTTGAAAGATGGATGACGATGACATGGTAGACACTGCTGGTGCTGCTATTGGCGGACTAGCTGTTGATCAAATCAGGCAGCCTCGGCGGCTCAGACTGAGACGAAGGGGTCATCTGGTTCGAGGTCCTCGTGTCTACAGGGTGAGACCCACCTTGGAAAACATGAGCGACTTTGAGGTTTATGATAAGTATCGGCTCAATCGCGAACAGCTCATTGGCCTTTACGATCTTCTTAAACCTCATTTGGAGCCACGTATAAGAATAAGGACTGCTGTTCCCGGCATGAGTAAGATGCTAAGTTGTCTATACGTCCTGGCCTCCGGAGTTTTCAATCCGGAGAAATGTACATGCATGGCCTGGCTCAAGGTACATTCTCTGTGGTGTTTGATAACTTTCTGGACGCCATGGTACGTATCAGTAAGCAATACATAGGATTCCCACAAAATGATGGTGATTGGAGGCGCCTGAAGCGGGAATTCTTTGATATTGCTCAATTGCCCAATGTCTTGGGAGCCATAGATTGTACCCACATTGCGCTGCATGCTCCAATTGATGACTTGCCCTTCAGAAATCGCAAAAATTTTCATAGCCTCAACGTGCAGTATGTTTGTGACGCACAGATGAGGATTATGCATGTGTGTGCGAATTTTGGAGGAGCTTGTCATGATGCCCGCATCCTCGCTCAGTCGTCCCTGTGGAGACCGTTTGAGGAAAGACAAATGCCCCCTGGGTATCTCGTTGGTAAGTATTTGTGCACAACATGGTTAATTAGTTTGACAATTGCCACTGTAGTTTTAAAATGTTAACATAATATTCAGCTATAGGATGCAATTTAACCATTTATTTTTTTTCAAGCAAATGTCTAGTTTTAGTTCAATGCAGATATGTAGCATGTCTTACCTTAAATGCTCAGATAGAGAATGCAATGTAACCATTTAGTTGCCATTTTACACAAGGTCTGGTTTAGGAGAAATACGCATATGTAGCATGTCTTAGCTGAAATGGGAAGATATTAGCTAATGCAATTTAACCATGTCATTGTCTCTTTCCGCTAATGTCTAGTTTTAGTTCAATGCATATATGTAGCATGTCTTACCTTAAATGCTCGGATAGAGAATGCAATGTAACCATTTAGTTGCCATTTTACACAAGGTCTGGTTTAGGAGAAATGCGCATATGTAGCATGTCTTAGCTGAAATGGGAAGATATTAGCTAATGCAATTTAACCATGTCATTGTCTCTTTCCGCTAATGTCTAGTTTTAGTTCAATGCAGATATGTAGCATGTCTTACCTTAAATGCTCAGATAGAGAATGCAATGTAACCATTTAGTTGCCATTTTACACAAGGTTTGGTTTAGGAGAAATACGCATATGTAGCATGTCTTAGCTGAAATGGGAAGATAGAGAATAAGATTGAACTAGATTATTCTTTTAAAAAATAAACATTTGTTAGTGGATTATGGTGTACAAAAACTTTTATTGGACTCAAAATACTATTTTGATGATTCAGTTTGAATTATGTTCTGTTCATCATTTATAGGTGATTCTGGGTACATGAGCCGGCCTTGGCTTATTACCCCCTTGCGTAGCCCGACTGATGTGTCTGAGGAGCGCTACAATAGGGCTCATAAGAGAACCAGGGCGGTGGTTGAACGAATGTTCGGGCTCCTGAAGATGAGGTTCAGGTGTCTGGACAGGTCGGGAGGAGCCCTCCAGTACAACCCAAAGAAGGTGGCTAAGATCGTTATAGCCTGTAGTGTTCTGCATAATATTGCACAGCGGGCTGGGATGCTGCAGGGCGTCCAGGCGCACCGAAACCTCCTCAGAGATGAGGAGGATGATCCTGTTCTAGAGGGGCCATTCCGGGACGAGGGGCTCAATGTCAG